>NC_134572.1:77768620-78101120 GCF_050947875.1 Dermacentor variabilis
AATAATAATGATGATGATGATGATGATGATGATGATGATGATGATGATGATGATGGCTCATCATCTACCACTATTACTATCATTTTTCCCACTATTACTACTGCTACCCCTGCTTACATAACCAAGTCAATGGCTAGTACAAATATCCGCACTAATACGACTACTGACACTACTACTTAGTGCTTCGACTACTAATACAGTCGCCCCTGCTACTATCAAAACCACTCTGCTACTACATTGTTGCTACTATTATTTCCACTGCTACTGCTACTCACTATTCATACTAGTACAACTACTGATACTGTTACTGCGGGTAATTATTACGTTCAACACACTTGTTAGTAACACTATCCCCACATCTGCTCCTCATACTAATGCTGCTAAATGCTGCCACTAATACCTGCTACCAGAAGCATCACAATTGCTACTACCATTGTCCCCCCTCCCTACTGCTACTACTAGTGCTACTACTGCTGATGAAATTAAGAGTTTGACGGAAATCCCTCTGGTGGGCCGCAGACACCGTAAGCAATTGAAAATTGGACGCCGGCCATATAAAATTATACATAAAAAGTACTACTATTGATATGAAGCGTCCAATGAACAGAGTTTGGCGCTGAATACTTAGCGACATCTCCTCGCTTATTCGTTGTGATATTGCAGCGTGCACACATCAAACGAGGACATAACATCAAAGGTAATACACAGGCGCTGAGTCGCAACTCAGGTTATTTTGGAAAGGAAGTTCTGGAAAGGAAGGGAATTGCATTGTGTCCTCGTTTGTTGCGTGCGTGCTGCATTGTCATAATCAATAGCTACCGACGTGCCCAACTCTCGGTACTTCAACTATTCTCCTCGTTACTCCAGGCCCCGCAGGTGGTGGGGGCGGAGGCGGCGGAGGTGGCGGCGGCCAGACGTACAAGACGGGCTCTACGTACCTGGTGAAGTCCTTGCACCCGGTGAGCTCCGGTGGAGGAGGAGGAGGCGGAGGCAAAGGCGGTGGAGGGGGAGGCGGCCACGGTGGAGGAGGAGGCCATGGTGGAGGAGGAGGCCACGGTGGAGGACACGGTGGAGGCGGCGGTGGTGGTTGGCAGGGAGGCGGAGGCGGCGGTTGGCAGGGAGGCGGAGGCGGCGGCGGTTGGGACCGCTAACCGGACGCGTCCCGCAAGACCAAGGATTACTCGCACGATCAAACGACCCGAAATCGACGACCACACCATTTCACTCGACTGCCAACCCACAGCCTCGAATCATTGTGCAATAAAGGATCGGACAGTTTCTTTGCCATCAAAATCACGAAACGCAGATGTCTGAGTCATTTCTTCGCCGACGTTTGAATTCGAAAGGACGTGTGTAGTACTGTCTGTAAAAAATGGCGGTGTCATGGCTGCCGCACAGCCAACGAGCCCGGATGCTTCTCATCAAAATGCAAAAGACTTCGAAGACGAAGATTGGAGAGAAGGACGGGAAACGGCAAATATACAGTTTTCTCCAGGGTGGGTCAGTCCGCGGGTACGGTCTACGTGAAGCCGAGACCAAAGAGGTGTGTTGTCTCCACCGTGGGGCCATAACGGTCCAAACACGGGCAGTGGCTCAAGGCCCAGGATACCCTTTTCCCTGGACACGGCTAAGCCGTGCACGGCTACACGCGGGAGGGTTCGATTCCCATGTGCTCGGGTCCGCGGTGTCGCAACACGCCAAACGCCTGCTGACGCAGACGCCCCTGCGGGGCAGGCATGACTTTACTGCTCTACTTCAGTTTCTTAATTGGAACATGTGTAACAAAGGGAATAATTAAGAAGTTAGCTGGTGACACGCCGGTTGTAGTACCCTGTGAAATTTTCAAATATATACTTTCTAGATATCTCCTTAGACTTTCATATATATTGTTTCCCTATGTCCTATATGCGTTTTCTTTACAGCCATTCTTATAGTATGCTTTTTTGTTTTAGTATAGCTTGAGCAGCGTGTCTTGTAGCATATTTCCGGCATGCTTCCATATATTAAAGATGGGGTCACAGCAATGGCATTTTCAGTTATCGCCTTCAATCTAGACAGAAGAATTTGCTGCCCGAAGTTCAGGTCCGCATAAATTAATTGAGCTACGTCAGTAAAGCGGCGCGTCTTCAGCGCAACATTGATTGCTGCGGCTCATATAGATGAATCTTAAATCTGCGGTTTTGCACTTTCGCACTTACGGTGCGGCGTTGGTGGAGCTCGTATCCTAGGGTGCCGATAAGGTTATCCAAGCTATGAATTGAACATGATGGCCGCGAAAAAGACGCCGCAAGGGAGAAGAAAGACAGTGTGTTGATCTTCTATGTAGTTCCTCTTGCACTCGCAACGTGTTCAATTTTGAACATCACCAACTAGCACAACGCCACGTCATCTTGAAATAGATTATCAAAGTTGATTTGTAAACAAATAATTATTGCAATAAGCTTCGGCTGCGTAGATTCTTTTTTGTCGGGCAGTGGATGGCTTTGGCCTGAAGGCTGTGCGCCCTCATCTAACTCTGTTGCATGATGGCGCTAGAATTATTAACGAAAACCGGTCCCTGTGGTTCGGTTGCTATGGCGACCCGCTGCTGAGCGCGAGGCGACGGGTTCGACGTCTGCCCGCTGTGGCCGCACCGTGATGGAAGCAGGATGCAAAACCACTCGTGCACTGATCATCGGGTGCGTGATAAAGAACCCCAGGTGGTTTGAAATATTCCGAAGCCCCAAACTGCGGCGTCCCTCTTAGTTCTTGCTTCGTTTCGAGACGCTAAGCTCCAACGATCAATTACTAAAGCAAGCGACATGAAACGTCAATGCTGAACGAGCCAAAATTAGGTAAGTCTAAATGCGCGCTGTTTATACCATTTTGTTCTGGCGTTTGAATTAAGCTGAAATTGGCGGTAAAGTATTTCAAGCAATCGCGTAAGTGTAACAGCAGAAATGCAATGTTAGAACGAATGAAGGCTTTCAACGTGCAGCAACCAGGTGTTCCTTTCTTGGCTGCGCGCGTATTAAGCAAAGGCGCACGAGAGCGCGTTGCCTCCGCCACTTTCAATCAAGTGTTATACAATAGTTAGCCGTAGAAGGCACGATTATTGCTTATACATCGTTAAGCGCCAGCAAATCAACAACTGTGGAAATGCACATGCAATACTGACAATTACGTGTCACACATGGAACAATTTATCAATGAAAACCTACTCCGTGTGCAGATATCACTCAAACAATACATGGACGTCCTGTAAAGAGACTGGCTACATAATTTCTAAATGTCCCAGGATGAACACTCTCTGGCAGACAGCAAAAGCAATTATTAACAAAATGATTATTTACCTAATCACTCAATTATTTGGGTAACATGAGTTATAGAAACCAACAGCACACTTAGGTTTAACTACTTAATCAAACAATTAGACTATTTATTTATTTATTTACTTATTTAGTAATTACTTATCGCAGTGATTTGTTTATATTACATTAGTTCTTTCAAAGTTATATAATTAAACGTAATTCAATAATTCGTACTGCGTTCATATCTTTACACTGCGGCGACAACCACTGTGTATAATTCAAACTGAAACACCTCAAAAAAAAAAGTAAGCCATTATTTTAAGCGAACGCGTCGTCTGAATTACATTAACTAGAAAAAATCACAAACAACACAAAGTTCTATGCACACGCTAGCGAGGCATAACTGGCAACAGCAGGAATCAGCGACGGGAAACCCTGTACAACAGATGTTGTAGGCGGCACTGCTGTCGCATGGGCTGCCATCCAAGGGCTGGATTGCAATTTCACGTACCGGAAATAACTGTCTATTGTCCCTCGATAGCCTTGTGTGAAAAAGAGCTGGCCTACCTTGATTCAAATGCCAGGGTGCACGATAGCAGTATGAGCAGGTTGTGTGTGCATGTGTGACCTTCTTTTTTTTTATGTGTTGACTTTAAAACTAGCTGCGCACTAGAAAATTAAACATTTTCTTTTTAGGTCAGCGCTGTGTCTGTGTGCTTTGTGTGCCTCTTTTGTCTCCGTTGGTTCCCCGCGCTGAAGCCTTCCACTACTTTCGGCTTTCCGCCTCACGGCATTGCATGGCGCATGTCGCCCCTGAACACACACTCTCTGGCAGATCTATTCTATTCTATTCTATTACTCTATTATTCTACTCTATTTTATTCTACTCTATTATTCTTCTATTACACTGTAGCTAAAGGTCTCTGCATGCATGTCCGCCCACAGTGTTTCGCTTTCGCTGCGAGCGCGTTTTCGCTCCGTGCCGTGAGTTTTATTTAGACCGCAGAATATGGATATTTGACAGCACACAAGCAACCATTGTTGCGTGGACACTATCAGAGCTGTCCAAAAATAATTTCGTCATCACTGTGGACTTCAATGCCTACGCCCATTTGATATGCCATCATGATGATTCAGTCATTTTTTTTTTTTTACTGGAGCTGTTATACGCTAGGTTCGGCCGGATTGTGTGCGTAGGCAAAAAAGATGGCGGCCACCCCAGAGCTAAAAGAGCTAAAGCATAAAGCAAAAGCGTATCGCCGGGTTTGCTCCAGCTGCGTTTAAACACGAGAAGTGTCAAAATGTTTTGCGATTAAAAAAATATCGTCGTAAAAAGAAGTAAAACCGGAATAGAGATTGTTTAGTATGGATTGCGGATTGACGTCACGGGCTCTATAGGCAAACAACGTAACCCTATCTCACACAGTTCCCTTCCAGCCGTGCAATCGGTAGGCCGCGTGCGGTGAGGACTTCGGAAGAACAGTGCGCCTACGAAGAACACTGTCGTGAACAGAAGCAGGCAGATGCGCGGCGTTGGCGGGCGCCACGTAATACGGACGAAGGTCAGGCTGTAAGCGCCAACCATATGCCCCTTTGGTTGGATCACCCCTACCGACTTCCCTCCCATCGTAATTGTGGGTGATTTCAACATAGACGTGTCTCGGCCAGATGGAAAGTGGTCCGTGGCGTTTCTCTTGGAAAGGTCGGCATTCAATGTTACACAAACATCAGTGTGCTCACGACGTGTCATCGGTCGTGCATAGACCGCACATTGGCCAAGAGCCTTTCCAGTGTGTTCACAGAGCCACTGACCGTATATTATAGCGGTCATAAAGCGATAGTCACGTTGGTAACCAAAAATAAATCCAAAAAAGCAAACAAAAGAAGGTTAAAAATAAAAAAAAGCATTGGGTATGTAATTTAATGAAAGAGCAAAAAATCGTGAGAAAACTAAATTCATTGTGGTATGTGTCTTTTATTTTCAAAATCAGTATATTTATTATCAACATGTTTATCACCATAAATACAGCTCCTCTGGTCATCCACCTTCACAGAGTGGAATCAGTCCAATTTATTTTGCTGCTAAATTCTTGGAAGTTTCAATATCATTATTTCTCAAGCTGCATCGCAATATGTTTATCCGTCTTCTCAGCGAGCAATTTTCCGCTGTTTTTTCTTCCTAATCAAGTACATTCCTTGTTCGGTGCTAACACAAACATGAGCATGTGCCATGCCTTTTTTTTAATGTGCTTCTTACCATTCCCTTTCCATTCTAGCGAACTTGCCAGTATCTAGCATCAACAAGTTCACAGCCTAAAGCTTCATGACATCAGCCGGGCAGCGCTAGCAGGCGAACGTCTCGTGCGCGCTTTTTTCTACTCACTGAACCTCGCAGCCCCGAAGTCGTATCAGAAATCTTCCTCGCGGAAGTGCTTGCTGCACACCCGAATTGTGGCCGATGGCTGCTTGCCGGTTCTAAGTTTCGCGATCCAAGCTTCGAGCAGCTTCTTATCTTGTGGGTACCTGTGAAGGCTGAAACCGGGCTCTATTGCGTACGTCCGACACTGCGGCACCGAACAGCAGCCTACCATGTTGGACGCCTTCAAAGGCAGACACTACATATTATAGTGCTTTCAAGTGTAGTCAAGCAGACACCCGAAGAAGGAAAATCCCCCAACTTAATCAGAACCACAGGTGGGACTTCAAACTTTCGTTTTCAGCTTCTTTCGGCGCTTCTGACGCGGCCGCTATTACATTGTACTAGAAAACACTGTGCCACTGTATCCACGTGATCCCTCATACCACGTCACGCCAATGGCAGCGCCGGATTTTCTAGTGGTGGAGTTAGCCCCCAATTGGAAGATTACAAAGCTTCCCCGGCTCCTGCTTCTGATGGACTTCTGAAATGTCGAAGGAAACGCATGGTGGTCAGCTTTGAAAGTGAGATCGTCCTTTGATCCATGAGGTCGTCAAACGATCTGCTCAACATCTTACCCGAGAGAGTCCTTACGTAGCCTACTTGTTTCACACGATGACCAGCTGGCGACCCTCAAAGAACAGTTTTCAGTACAGTCAAATGTGTTTTCATGGGTATGGACATGCGCTCAAAGTGCCACGGACAATTTTTCGCAGTGCCTCGTCTTCATTGTTGATGTGCCGCCTTTTGTTCTTGTGTTTCCCCTTTTGTACCTGTTAGTGTTTGCGCGAGCAAATTTTTTATATATATATTAGTCAAGTGGAGTAGCCGGAGGCGTACTCATTCCAGCCTTTTCAAATAGACCTCCTTGAACACGGTTTAACACAGCTATACTTGCGGAATTAGACTACAATATCCGGATGCCTACACTCGCAGCTTAAATTTGCCTTAGGTTTTGCATTTGCAATCATTCAACAGCATACTCAAACACCTACCGAAGAAACGGCACCTCCTCGTGAGGTTTCGCTTTGGGCAGCGAAAAGAAAAACCGCTTCCGAGACCTCTGCAGAAGCGTAGGACCCGTAAACCATGCACAAAGTGTTCCAGGTACAAAAGCCAGAGACACGTCTCCTGCTTCAGTGCGACTGCGGTGAGTGCCAGCTTGCGCTGGCACGGACGGTGGTGCATCCGCTCCTCGTGACTCCCGCACCGCTCGACCCTCCATGCCCGTTCATGCGCGGCATCGCGCGCGTTAATGAGGACGCGTGACTGGGCCGAAAAAATAGCAGGCCCCGGATCTCCCCCCCCCCCCCAAACCCACTTCCGTCACTGCATTCTCTTTCCAAGTACTCACAACAAGCCAAAGCGTTAGAAATACGGATATACCGAGTGCTTCAACGACGACTGTCTCCAGTTATTAATAGTACAATGTTTTAAACAATAAAACATCCCTACGGCGAGAAATGGGACACCTGATGTAGTAAGCTGTCTGATATTTGGCGGTAAGTTTCTTAATTAGAAAGTTTCGCTAAACTTATTGTAATTAACTAGCTCCAACGTAACTGTAGAATTATGAAATTGAAGCCGGTCTAGCACTGCCGGAAGGCAGCAGTGCTATTCTAGACACTCTCGGATTCGGCAGTAACTTCTGGAGTGGAAGCCCCTGCAGCCGCCTTCGAGACGAGTGAAGCCATATATGAGCCATATTGCTAGGGGCAGATGAGGTAGCGTCCCGAGCAGGTAGCTGCCGAGTACGCGCGGCATTTGGTTGCATTTGTGGTTTCGTGATTAAAATTTTTAATTAAAATTAAATTATGGGGTTTTACGTGCCAAAACCACTTTCTGATTATGAGGCACGCCGTAGTGGGGGACTCCGGAAATTTCGACCACCTGGGGTTCTTTAACGTGCACCTAAATCTAAGTGCACGGGTGTTCTCGCATTTCGCCCCCATCGAAATGCGGCCGCCGTGGCCGGGATTCGATCCCGCGACCTCGTGCTCAGCAGCCCAACACCATAGCCACTGAGCAACCACGGCGGGTTTTAAAAATTTAGAAGAAACCTCTTTAACGTGTGTCAACTCACAAATGTGTGTTGTTGGTGTCGAAAAAAAAAACAATGCTACATGCATTTCTTGCCGCAGGCTTCGAGAAAAAGCAACCAGCGGAACACTTGACCAATCGCGCTTCTTCGCTGTGTTCCGACCTGTCTCGAGAAATGTAACTGCATAATATTCGTCACTGCTTACCAGCTAGTTGGACACTGATAGAGTGGTTCGAGTTGGTTGAAGAACAAGTTGGGTTAGGTTAAAATCATTACAGAGGCTCACAAGATTAACGCACTCAGAATAATTATGTTTAAGAGTAGCAGCCTGATCACTCCACATAATGGCAAGGTAATTGAAATCGCCCAGGAGGAACAATGACAGGCTGGGAAATCGAATGGTTACGCAATTAAGTGCGTCGTGTAATTCATTACAAAACGACATAGAGGCAGTGGGAGGCGAATAGCATGAGCAGAACAGAAATTCTCGATAGCCAGCTTGAACACGTACGCAAACTAATTCCAGAGGGGACGCAATAGCAACAGGTGAAGGAACAAGGGAGTCAATGACAGCAACCAATACGTCCCCTCCGGAGCGAATGCCACGGTCATACCTATAAATAGTGAAGGCTTTTTCGTAGTCGAAGATTTCGCTATCTTTTATTTTAGCTGATAGCCACGTTTCAGTGAGGATGATGACGTCTGCTGAACAGCAATCGGAGATGGACGATAAATCGGTTCACTTGTTCAGGATACTTCTGATATTCCAGAATAGAATTGATAGGTTGTCAGTATTACAATGTGATATTTGCTAGGATGAGCTGGCGGTGGGCTGGTGTACTCATGTGTTAGCTCAAACATGTGATGTAAAAGAGGGCCCGGATTCCCAGATCCTGTTTGTAGTTGCGTAGTACACCTAGGTTTCTCCGTCCAAAACGAGCCTTTTATGGCGAATTGCGTAATAATAGCCGCTTGCTTTGCCAAATTCAATTAAGTGTTTAGGCGATTATCGCGTCGCCCTGCAGATATCTTCCCTTAATGATACACCGATACCCTTAAACTTTGCTCTTTGGGAAAGAATGCTGCCTTTTAATTTTGAATATGCAAATTTCACGATGATTGGCCGCGATTTGTTTGCAACGAAATTTTCCAGCCTATGTGCCCGAGAAATCTGTCCCTCCTGTATATTCAAGTTCCGCTGGCGGGAAAGAAAACTGCGCACCTGCATTTTCGACTGTGCCCAATTTTCTGAAGTAGTGTCGGCAATCCTATGAAATATTAGATTTTCGCTCCTCGAGCGGTCCTCAAGATCGTCAAGGCGGAACTGATATGCGGCCTGTTTTTTGCCAACTGCTTAGCAACAATGCGTGGCATGTCAGTGCTTGACTGCCCGCCTTCAATCATTTCAATAGACGCTTCAACTGCGGCTACTCGAACTGCTAGATCGGGTACCTTCGATTCAAGCGCTTCTTAATTATATCTAAGTTGATCAGGAGCATCCTATATTTCTTTATACCGCCAATCAAACTTCGAGGAAAGAGCAGCAATATCAGAAAGCACGTCATCATTAGGCTTACACCTTGGATTCAACTTAGGGGGCCCAGGACTGGACTCCACGTCGCCATACATTAATAAGCTTTTCGCGAAAAAGACACATTCGGACAAAGATGCTCGCAAAGCTTGTGGACACGGGAGGAGCAGAAAAAAAACATTGCTCGTTCGCTTAGAGTACAAGGACGTAGCACTGCTAACCTGCACAAGAAGGCAGAAAGGGTTCCTGAGCGACGAGCACATGGCTGCCACTCCCCCGTGCCCACGAAAGGCGGCCAGGCGATGCCAGAGCTCCTGTGGCGGCGCTGCCGGTAGTGATTCGGTTGCGCGGTAGAGGAAAGGAAGAACGATAGTGGCCGGCTGATCTTGATCCGGAAGTCCACATGCGTTGATGTCAAAGACAGATACCAGCCGCAGCAGAGAGGGTGTACACCCGGCTTCAATTCACTTTATTGACCAGATAGTTCTGGCTGGACGATCACTGCATTTGCAACGTTTCCCTTATTTCTTCTGCTTTATTTCTCTGATAAATTGAGCGCTCGTCCTTCTTGTGCACGCATCTCACTGGTTTCCCTATTGCAGACATAGGCATGGCGCGAGACGTGCAACCCAAACAATAGAGAAGGTCTCGGAAAACGCGCACCACACGTCACCCGAGTCAGCTGAGCTACATACTAGCTCACGCAATGACGTGCCAGTTGCTCTCGTCGAACGCCTTAATAACGAAGTGTTTGGGGCATGCGAAATTATTCCTTATATAGGTCGCTTCACTGTGACAGTCGCACCCTGCAAAGCTCACAATAGAACCGGCACAGAATTATTCCTTCGCTATACAACTTATTTCGTTGTAGAGGCATTCGTTGAAGAGGCGGTGGACGCGTAAATTTCACCTGTTCATACGCACATGCACCTTCCTAACTGTTCCACATTGAAACAAGTATACACACAACATCCGGTCGTGGCCAAACAATGAGAGCTTATTTTACAGGGGGAACACAAGGGGCCTCTACTTTACGTGATTGGTGTAGCCATGACCTACTCATATGTTGTAACGACCTCCAAAAGCGTGGCACAATCAGTGAAGCACTTTTCCGACCACGTACAATCAATAAGCAAGGCGAACGCACTCGACACTATGCTACGGCGGCTAAACCGGTTCGGGCTTTTTACCTCTGGCAAGATGGCGGCCACCAGATTCACTTTTGGAGAGCCACCTTCACTCCACAAGTCTAAATATTGAATTGAATATATATTTATTTCAAACAGATTGGGGGAGACAGGGAAGAAATATATAACCTCCTTGTCAGCCATATTGTGGAATTCGCCATTTTGTCAGCTTTGATTGGCTCACAGAGCTACTACGGCCTTTCTGATTGAATCAGAACGCCCACATGGCTGAAATTGATAATGCTCAGAATAGCAGTCCAGTGGGAAGATTGTTGTTGTTGCTGTCATTGTTGACGATGTTGTTCTTAAGAGCCAGAACATGGTTTCAGAATACAGATCATGCAATTGAGCAGGCTACGTGTTGTTGATCGTTGACCTTGCAATTCCTCAATTTTTCGCTGTCGCCATAATTAGGTTCAAAGATCAATAACTCCGCATATTTCTGTATTGTCCTCAGCCTCTCCTTCTTTTAATCTTCTTTCTCCCCCTTTCCCCCGTGCAGGATAGCCAACTGGCCAGAGTCCTGGTTAACCTTCCTGCCTTTTATTTGTCCTTTTCTCCCTCTCAGCCATTATCGACATGAGCGCTTAATAAACAAGAAGATTTAAGCTCACCTTACTTCTGCGTCCGAGTCAAGGACAGGCTGTCGAAGTAACCGATCGAAGCTACTTCCCCAAAAAATATACTTAGATAAAGAAACCGTCGATTTGGCGGATGTCTGAAGGGTAAGACGTAAACACATGTCACCTCGAGAGATTATTATGTGGAGAAGCGAAACATCGACTGCCACAATCAAGTCGTCCCGAAATGTCAATGCCAGATAAGAAAAAAAAGAAAGAAGGTTATCTACAGCGCTCCGTCGGCTCCTGGTTGACCTGCCGCCCAGCATACTCTCGGTACTCGTCTTCAAGACGGTCGATCGCCTTGTATGCACGCGTCGGCAGCTGATAAAGGCGAGCCGCTCCTTGCAGAAGCCGAGAAGCTTTACTTTTCGCCTACGGTGTGGCACAACTTCGCTGGCGCGGAACGTGTACGGTGCGGATGTTCGTGGGAGCCGACCAGTGCCTACTGTTTTCTTCCGATCAACTGACCCATACATTCAGGTCAGACGCGCTTTCGTATATCTGCGGCCAGACTCAAACTTGTGGATGCTAGATATCAGAGCTGCAGATAAAGATCGAGCTACAAAATTGCGCTGAGGTATGATAAAGTGAAACGCGCAATTCTCTCGTAAAATTGTCACCAAAACACGGGCAGTTTTGAAACTTTATTGCGGCACTTGCATTCATTAGAATACCATATTTAGGCTAATATTTCTTCTGTTATATGTCATTATATGTAGTTTGTTTCATTCTCCTATTTTTCGCATCTTTTGTTGTGTAGGTTTGAGAGCCATGGTTTTAGGGTAATCGACCCTCTGGTTCCAACCGATTCGAACCTGTTGAATTATGCTATCAAGAAATTGAACGTGACGTGAAATAATATCAAGGCTATGATATTCTGCCTTCTCATATTACTTGATAAAATATAGCAAAGGCATAGTTCGTGCACTTCTCCTCTACCTTCCTTTCTTTTGCGATGAGCTTTCTCTGGAAGGGTCTTGAAGCAAGAACGTATCTTTGGCTCACGTACTCTAAGTTAGTTCAACATCATCATGGTTTTCCGGTTCCTGTCTTTTCGAAGTAGTACTAGTTTTACAATCCCGTCTAACCCCTTCACCTTCATTTCCCCTTCATCGACACCCGACAAGCGTCCGCTGCATTAGCGTTGTTGTAGCTTCAGCACACTCGACCCGACCCAGAATCGAAGTACGCTTGGTCGGAAGCACGGTTGGTTGCTGCGACCCCAGAGACACTTAAACACACACGCGCGCGCAGAAGAAAAAAAAGAAGGTTAGTGGGGTTTCGAAGTGGAGCACTGCTGCGCTGCTCACACGTAGCCGTCACCGTTAATGCTAATCGTCCAGCTCTGCTCTCTTGTTTCACGAGCCAGGATGAGCCGCAGTACGAACTCACACCGAGAGAAAACAATAATTTTATGCTTTTCGAGACTATATCTTTTTATCTGTTAGATCCAAGGTGGAGTATTGCTTCAATTTAAGATCAGGTATGTTTCCTCATGATATGCTGATTGTTTATATATTTATGGTATAGTTTTTTTTTTACATTTCACTGGCGTAAAAGTGGCGTTGCGGCAGTATAACCTCCATTTTAGTAAGGAAAGTTATTGAGATTATTTAAATACAATAATAATACCCTCCAGGCCCATATATATAAGATAAGCACGAAGATCCAGGGAGCTTTAGAATTTAAAAGCAGCCAACTAGAGCTTAGCAATACGAAACAAGTAGAGCTAACAAAGGCTAAACAGGAATATTTGTAGAAAAGGCAGAGAAAATAGATCCGTTCAGTCTTGAGTACAGGTTTATGTGAAGGTAGCAGCTGTCACAGCCTCGTTACAGCACTGTCTATCTATAGATCCATCCATCCATCCATCAATCAATCAATCAATCAATCAATCAATCTATCTATCTATCTATCTATCTATCTATCTATCTATCTATCTATCTATCTATCTATCTATCTATCTATCTATCTATCTATCTATCTATCTATCTATCTATCTATCTATCTATCTATCTATCTATCTATCTATCTATCTATCTAGCTGGTTGGCTGGCTGGCTATACCTGTGCATGGGAATACATAGAAATCGAAGTTCGAGTTTACATCTTTCTCGGGGATACAGAACATCATGAAGATGCGTCTGATGGCGAGTGCTATCTGTGCCTACTAAGACAGCGCGTAAATGATGCTGCGTTCAGCTGCACCGCACTATCTCATGCTTCATGCTTGGAGGAAACTTTTTATGTACACCCGGCCCCAAAATTTACGGACCACGGAATCTCAGAAAATGTTCAATTACCGAGCAGCCTCTAGCAGTAGCATGAAGAACTGCATACGACTATGTTATTAGCATATCCTAATCGAGGGCCGAAATGCAAATACCAGGCTGCGTTGTGATGTTGCGGAGATAGTCCGCTTTTTCTCATATTTCATGGTCCGTAATATTTTGCGGCCGGGTGTACCACATATTGAGCAACACAAAGCTGAAGCAGGAATATTTTCAGGGTGGTCTACCATTCTCTCATTGACACTATTGTTCTGAATACAATATTTATGAAGCTCATAAATAATAATGTCTAATTCTGTAGTTAGGTGAAATGCAAAAGATAGTCTGGCTTGCCCCAAACGATGGAAAAAAACATTACCTTAGTTCTGTCTAGCTACATGGCACTTGCCTATATATATTTTTTTTTAATTCTGGCACAAGCTAAGTGGGACACATAGAATGTAACCTCAGACTCGATGCTGTCAAAGCACAAGTATGTAATAAGCGAACGCATTTTGCAATAGTTATTTTTCAGCCGTTATTTTCATTTATTATCACCCAACCTACCGAGTGGCCCATCCCAGCGATAACAGAGCGTGGCTTCGTGCAAGCCACTCACGAAGTACCAGCAAAAAAATATAGAATATGAAAATAGTATCTACAATATGCGGCCACTGGGTGAGAAAAATACGCATTGACAGTGTTTCTGCTCGACCCGGTTGCTGGAGGGCCCTAGGGACCAGACCGTGTCCGTACACTAGGGAGGACCGCCGAAAGAGTCGGGCCTAAGTGAGCTGCTAGCCAAGACAGCTGCGAGCTCGAGTGCAGAATAAGGTTGAAACGCGCCCTGTCTCCAGTTTCTCAGGGATCCAAGAAAGGCTTTCGCGGAGGCAGAACTAGATAAGATGACGTTGTTGCTCTGTGCCGATGGTCTAGACAGCTGTCCTGACCATCGAGCGAGCAGGGCACATTGTCTGTGAATGGGCGCGTCACGGCTAATTTCCTTCACGTTGCATGCTTTTAGCGACCACGCAATAGCATAATCACAAGTTCCAGTCACTGCAGAGATATTCCTGTGTTTCATTTTCTTATTTTTCATTGTAAGTAGCATATCACCAATGTCGGCTGCAGCTAGAATTGCCTCCCTGTCCTTTCGGAATAATCAGTCAATCAAATGCTTATAAATCATTTCCAACTACAACGAAATGCAAGTATTATTATTATTATTATTATTATTATTATTATTATTATTATTATTATTATTATTATTATTATTATTATTATTATTATTATTATTATTATTATTATTATCTGTTTTCGAAACATATATACACTTGACAGGAAAGGGCAAGCGCGAGGAGCAGGCTGGCAACTGCCACCGGGAGGGGCACTACGCCTACCTACTATTCAGAAAGAAGGACACATAAACAAAGAAACAGAAGATAGGAAAAAGGGGAGCAAAGAGAAAATAAATAGAAAGATGACAAATCTCAAAGAATAAACCAGAACACGCACAGTAAGGCTGGTCCCTGTAAGTCACGTTACTAAAGAATGTCGGAATAGAAGAAATAATGTCTGGTGTCTCATCATCTGAAATCCGAAATTAGCTACAAATGTGAATCTAAGTCAAACCCGCCGTGGTTGCTCAGTGGCTATGGTGTTGGGCTGCTGAGCACGAGGTCGCGGGATCGAATCCCGGCCACGGCGGCCGCATTTCGATGGGGGCGAAATGCAAAAACACCCGTGTGCTTAGATTTAGGTGCACGTTAAAGAACCCCAGGTGGTCAAAATTTCCGGAGTCCTCCACTACGGCGTGCCTCATAATCAGAAAGTGGTTTTGGCACGTAAAACCACAAATATTATTATTATTATTAGTGAATCTAAGTCAGTTACTTCTAGAAAAATAAGGAGAGCGCAATGAACCTGACCGCGTCGGGACGCACAACCACTGCGGTACAAACATTTGCCGAGTGTCCTACACCCCAGGCCAAGCAGATTAGTCCCTCATTAGCGACGTGCGCTGCGCAATGAAAGCGGGCGTCTCCAATATCAGGTGGGGAAGTGTCCCGCAGCAACCGCAAGACGTATACGATGCACTGGCCACACATCCTTGTCGGTATAAACGTCCGCACACGTTCAGACAGCCGACCCTTAGCTAGAGCATTTCTCCTCTAGCGAGACGAGGCAAGCCTCGACCGCGAACACGGGGCGGCACCGTTCTATTTGCGACACGCTGGTCTGGACGCTGCTTGAGTAGATGGCGACGAATCAGCAGACGAGTGTCATCAAGCTTGCGCAAAATTTCATGGTAAACACGGTCATTATGAGCGCAAGTTCAAGCCAGCCGATCGGCCTCTTCATTTCCGGCGATCCCTACGTGTGAAGGTATCCATCGGGCAACGAGATATACCATGTGATGTAATTTTGTTTCCAGAGCCAGTAATGATGAGCACAACTGGACAATCGATCGGCCTGCGTTTTAATCTACTAAAGACAGCGCGGTAATCCGTAAATATGGCAATCTTCAATGCGGGTAACTCCTCTTGCACGTATTTCAGTGCAAAATTAATTGCTGCTAGCTCCGCAGTTGTAATGGGGTATAGGGCTGGATGGGGTATCTGAAATATACGTCGTACTTAAGTCGAAGGGCCGAAAAAATATGCAGAGGAGCCATGACCGTTGCTGTGTACAGATGCATCATTGAATACTTGAACATAATGTAGAAATCTTTCGAACAAGTGCGACTGAGCCAATGCAATACAAACGAGATAAAAGACGCAGAAACAAACAAACAAACAAACATTTCGGTATATTACAAGAAAAGCTCCATACAAGAGAAGATGAGAATGAGAAAAAAATCAATAATATTGGCCAAAGCTCAAAGTAAACTTGATATCCACAATCAAAAGACACAAGAAAAGACTTGTACAATGTGGGAAAGCAAGTAACTAAGATACAATGAGGAGGAAAGCAGACCTATGGCTGACGCTGTCATAGAATTGAAGAACATTTGATACGCCCATCACGGACGTTTGAGACTGGAATCTCAAAAAAGAAAAAAGAAAGACAATTTACACTCTACATTTCTATATAGGCCCCAAGGCCATTCCTTTCCTTCCACCAAGGTTTGTGGAAATAAATCGCTTTATCGATTTACCGACATTGCGACGCTCAGAACGAAACAACGATGCCTAATGAAGCCTATCGAAACCAACAAACTAAGTGTTATACAGACTTTGTATTCCACTCATATTTGAGTGTTGGCTATAGACGTTTTCGTCGGGGAGAACGACCCGCGACGGTGGCTTAGCGGCTATGTTGTTGCGCTGCTAAGCACGAAGCCGCGGGATCAAATCCCGGCCGCGGCGGCCGCATTTTGATGGGGGCGTAATGGAAGAAAGGCCTGTGTCCCGTGCATTGAGATCACGTTAGAGGTCTCCAAGTAGTCAAAATTTATCCGAAATCCGCAACTACATCGTGCATCATAATCAATTAGTGCTTTTGGCACGTAAAACTCAAGAATTCAATTTCCCTCAGGGTGAACGAGAGCCTCTTTGGAGTGTGGCGCGGGAATACAAAGGCATGCGCGGTAGCGTTTGCAATGATTTTACGTGGTGCTTCACGCGCAATTACCACAGCGCAGAAGGCGTTATGGCGACGCCCAGGGAGTTTTCGTTAAAACGATCGTATGAGAGGCAGGGGCACGGATTTGTATATACTCCCAGGTGTTGTTATGCGGAATCAGAAGTATGATTCAACTGGGAAGTTTGGGACAGGTGAGGATACCATTAAAAAGTCTGAACAGAAACGGAAGGCCAGTGCGATTGTGTCTGTATCAAGATGATGGTGCGATAATAAAGCAACAGTGCAAGAAGAAAACTAAATGCCAGTATCAGTTGAACAATGATGTTATCTATTTAAAAAGCTTTCTTAGCCCATTCAATGATGTTAATTTTGAATTTAGAGGTGTCATTCCGGAATGTCGGTGCCTAGTCAAGTTAATGAAGACAGATGGATACTTATACAATGTTAGTAAAGGTGTTGTAGGTGGAATTCTCTTTCCACTCAGTAAACAGGAGCGACAGAGTGACGACCCTGCATTGCGCGACGTTTATCGTTTGCAGACAAGTTTATATGGTGTCATCAGAGAATACAAGAAGATCATTGATGTCAACAGCTTCGAACAATGGAACAGAATTCGCAGTATAGGATAATGGAATAATTGCTGTTCGCGAGTGAGTCCCGGCTTTGGTTTTAGAAGCATTCAAGATGAGTCTATTCTCTTTATATTATTGTGATAGCAATTATACGGCATGCTCGAGGCGCATTCACGGCCTCGGCGCCAATGCGCCGCCACCGTTGCCGTATTTATCGCGCTGACGGCGCATGCGCATATCGCACACGGAAAGTTAGGTCTCCAGATATGCGTACGGCGCTTGGATGCGCAATCAACGAAGTGGACACACGGTCAGCGGTATGCGCTCAATGACCTCGGTGGCGCTGCAACGGCTGCATTCTGCCTTCCGCTACTGGCACGACCGTTGGGCTCACGCACTATAGCGTCCCTGTCGAGCAGCTGTGTGTATGCTCTCGTGTAAGCGCTAAACGTCAAGCTAGCCGTTATCTAATATTTTGCTGGACGCTGACAAACGCCGACGGATCGCGTTCGGTCTCATCTCGTGCGCCACCGAGGCGCGATGCCGCTGTTCCTTCTATTCAGCAGGAGTTTCATTGCGTGCTGCGTCGTGACAAGTACCCCACACCTTTCCAACCTTCCCGCGTAATTGTTAGAACACCGAGTTCAAGCTCAACGCTAAACCAGGGTCTTTCTCTAAACCTCGCTATCGCAGTCAGTGATTCGCGCTTCGGACGCAACTGCAAAAAATTTTAAGTTATCGAGATACAGGAGGAAGAAAAAATTCCGGATAGCTCAAGAAACATCAGTAATGAAACTAAAGAACGAAGAGTAGCTCTAATACTGACGCCTTGTACAAAGAAGATGTTTGATCATTGGCGTAAACCTAACATGATTATCGAGAAGATAGCTGTGCAGAATAGCTACAACGGAATAAACACAAAACTACGTAAGCTCAACCAGAAGCAGTGTGTGGCTGACTACGCCAAAATCTCTCTGAGATCTCAATATGCATTGTCAACTTGCCCCCTTTGAAGCGATCGCGTGGAACCTGCCTCATAAAACTCGCGAGATTGGTGATTGTTGGGCGCCGAGGGAGAAATCCATGCTCATTCAGGATAAAAGAGGTTTTCACACATAAAAGACAACTAATCGGGAAAATTGAAGTAATTGGGCGCAATTTTTCAACTCTCGCACTCACGCACAGACTCACACACAGGGATCAGGGGGGGGGGGGGGGTCCTTGTGTGGATGCGTGTGCAGGTGTGTGCAGGTGTGTGCAGGTGTGCCTAATTGTGCCTAATTACTTCAATATGAAGAGTTACCAACTAGCCCAACAGCAACTTCTACTAAGCTCTGTTGTGAAAAAAAGCGAAGAGTATTCGATGTGTCAGCGAGGAAGAAAATCGGACAGTAAAATGAGGCGTTAGTTTTACTTCCACCCGCCATGGTATCCCAGTGTCTATGGCGCTGTGCTGTTGAGCTCGAGGTCGCGGGCTCGATCCCGGCGACGGCTACCGCATTCCGATAGGGGTGCAATGCGAAAAACGCACGTGCACTGTGTAGTGGGCGCAAGTTAAAGAACCCCAGGTAGCCAAAACTATTCCGGATATCCTCACTGCAGAGTGCCTCACAATCATATCGCGGTTTTTTCAAGTAAAATTTCAGACTTTAATTAGGCATTGACGTTTTACAACCCCTGAGATTAACCTAAATACATGATACGGGCTCTTTTCTATATGCGAGGAAAAGCTGAAGCATGTGAACAGTTGTTGTGTATAGATGTCAATATCGGGGCAAAAGTGTTACCACAGACTATTTACAATGGAGGAAAGTGTGCTTTCCGAGCCACAGGATAAAGACGGTTTCATACGCTTATGGCATTGCTGATGAGCTTCTTATCTGACACAAAAAGCACTACCGTATTTGATGGTTTATAAGTCGCGGTTTTCTGTTCAAGGTTTTCGCCGATGCATCTCACACCGGGTGATCGGAGGATATTTCGGAGCATTTAAGCCTGTAGTTAGGAATGTGTCTGCGCAAAACAGGCTCCATAAACTGACTTGCTCGTTCCCATCAGCCATGTCAGTAACACGAGACCATTCGATGGTAGCAAAGGATTTGCATAGACCAAAGTGGTCACCACGCCTGAAACCTAAGCGATTGGATTTCCGACGCCAAGGAGTTAGCCCTAGTGACGGATGACAGTGATCCCGACACAGAATGTAAATATCACAGCGCGAGTCATGTAGAACTTCCGCAATTGACAGACAGAGGTCTAAAGCGTTGCCTCAGCGATTGGTGAACAAGTTACGTTCTTAAAGGGAAATAAAGGTCAGGAAGTCCAGAGCCAGGCCAGACTTACTATCAACCCAATAATTGTAATGACATGTTAGAGTGCTCCCATTTGTGCACGGAGTACTGAAGCCTCTAAAAAAATATTCTCACCTTACTACAGGTTGATATCATACTTTCAATGGCTAAAGATGACCTCTAGAAGTATAACTGAGGAATTATATGGCAGTACCTAAAAAGACTCGATCAACAGCATTTCACAGCGTGTCAGGTCGATTTCTAGCCAAATCGACTTCTCTAAAGATTCTATACCTTGGCGCGGTCAGTGAACTGTCAACAGCAATGAATCAATAATAATGATAAGATTAATAGAAACACCCAATATTTTAAGACCACAACGACAAGAACAAACAACAGCTGATTCTTGTTTCTGTTCCAAAGCTATATCTGAGCCACGAGCAACATTATAAGAAGGTCCAGGAATACTCGGGATATTTTAGGTAACCGTGAATGCAGTTTTTGCACGCCTCCTTCAATATAATTCGGCCGCCCTAGGTCCACAGTTGAACCGGCGTCCTTGCGCTCAGAAGGCTGTATACCGTAATCGCTGAGCATACTTGTCAAATGAGAACGCGTGTTTCACATGACAAAGTCAGCATGCACTGGGATTTGACGCTTCGTGTGCCGCACAGAATCAGTCTTTCTAACGTCATCAGTTGAAAGCTTCTCGCGCTACAGCACACAGTACGAACCGCAACAAATTACATCGTCCATTCATGGTTTCCTTTTCTTCTTCATTAGTTCTATGTGTGTTGGTGTCAGGAAAGGGGAATAAACATCCGGCTACTTCCACGGCACAACGAAGGATAGCCTTGCTATCTTGACTTGTATGCAACAGGCATCCGTACACGTGACATGACACTGTGCCCGCGGCGTACGACCGGCACTGTCGAAGAACAGGCAAATAGCCGCAAGGGTTACTAAATACATATTCGTCAATTGCACCTGCGCCGTCCTTGCTCTCTCAAAACATCTATCACCAGTTGAAATGAAATTCTTTGTCGAGCTCGTTGCGATCTTTCTGATGCAGCGCGAAATGGCGGCATCGGTTTCATCCAAATGGAATTGTGTAGTTTTACGTGTCAAAACCCCATATGGTTATGGGGCACGCCATAGTCGTGCACTCCGGATTAATTTAGAACGCCTTAGGTTCTTTAATGTGCACCCAATGCACGCCACACGGGCGTCCTTGCATTTCTCCCCCATCAAAACGTGGCTGCCGTGGCCGGCCACTACGCTACCACGGCGGGTCTCGGTTATATTACGTAGAGCCTAAGGTAAACAATGCGTTTGAAGGTTCACCTAGCGCAAAATACACGTCACGGAAGGAATGAGATGGACAACACGAGCGCTAAACCGTGCCCCTGTGTGATAGGATTACTAGTTCCACGCGCCATACCAAAGACCAAAGGCTTGTCAAAATGTAACGAAAACATAAAACAAACAAACACAGTGCAATTAAATTTAGGCAGCGGATATCATAGTGACCATCTTCAAGTTTGTGGAAGCTAGTGTCAGTATTGAGGAACGTGGTAATTAAAGCAGCTAGAAAAAATTATGACTGGCACGTAAGGAAAGAGAATCCGCACATTGTTGCGAGCGCTCTGAACCGGGGCACAATGCTTTGGTAAGCCTGCACTAGTTTGTAGCCCCGATAGGAGGACCGCTGGTACGTGCACGACGATTTCTACGCACTGGCGACTTTTTTTGAAACTCTTCATTGTCGTCGCTGCGCTTTGCACATCGCCCATTTAGTCCTACCTTTCGGTACTGCCGAGCAAGGCTTTAGAGCTTGGAGAGTCACGTGGCACCGCCGCGGTCTGCTACGAAGCACGAGGTCGCGGGTTCAATTTCCCTCCTAAGCGGCCGCATCTCGATTTGGGCAAAGGGCAAGATCCCTCGTGTAGCTACATCTAGTTGAAAGTTAATGAAGAACCACCGCGCATATCAATGAAAGCACTTGGACTCTCCTTTGAAAAATGCTGGCATTTGTAAATTGAACTGAGGTGTTTTACGTCCCAAAACCACAATTTGATTATGAGGCACGCCGCAGTGGGGCACTCCGGATTAATTTTGACATCCGGAGGATCTTTAACGCCTACCCGCGCGAAGGATACGGGCGTTTTCTGCATTACGCACTCCAACTAAATGCGACCGCCGCGGCCGGGATTCGATCCTGCGACCTCCTGCTTAGCAGCGCAGCACCATAGCCGCTGAGCCACCGCGGCGGGTGACGGCATCCGTGACCAATATTGGCTCTATACCACGTCGTGTGCAATTGCGTCTCATTTGTACTTCTGAAAATAATGTGTCCAAGGCATCCGCGTACTTCGTTCCAACGAGAACGTTTTCGAGATGAACTTTTACGGTTGGTGTTCTTACACGTTCTTCCGTTTAACTTAAGTATTACCTAAAGGAAGAGTGTATTTTTTGCATTCTACTTTTTTAACCCAGTGAGAAATGGTAGCTGTGCCCAGCAAACGAAGACAACAACTCAGCTGTTTACTTTTATTTTTATTATTTCGGAGCCGCACAATATGCGGCGTCTTTAAAAGTTCCAGTTGTTACTCCGGGACGCTGACCACGAACGTCATTTGCCGTACGGACGTCCGGGTGAATCAAACGTCTGCCGACCTAAAGCCGCCTGCGGTTTCAAAACTACTGCCGCGTGTATGTCAGACCATGCGCGTGCGCACTGAAGCACGTTCGCAGCATCGGTGCATAGCCTCCCCACATTTGTAACTGTCGCGGCCAAGCGTCGACCGCACGCTATGTCAGCACTTTACAATGGCGATAGCCTACGAAACTGACTGTAGTACGCGCAGGCGCACAAGTGCAAGTGTACCGTTCCATTTAAGACGATCCACGCCCTACCGTATAGTGTCTGCGCAGGCCAACTAAAAAAGGAGTTGCTCTCCCTTGATCCTCACCGACCTTTCTCACTCGTAAAATTTCTAGGCCCTTGGCCGTCGACAAAAACGCAGCGAAAAGCACTGAACGCACTCGAACAATTTCTTTTTCGAATACACAGGCATCCTTAACGAATACTAGACGCCGCACTGAACAGTAACACAAGGTAACTACAACTTGCTTCCATTATTTGTATTTACGAGAGCTCGTATATTACTCGTTATGCTCTTTTGTATTCTGTGCCGAAGCTCACTTTTGACTGTCATATCTCTGAGCGTGCATTATATTATCACTGTGTATTTCTCATCTGTTTACATGCTCGCCGCAGACGGCATCGCGGCCGCGTGTACGTGTTAGTGACTCTGTTTACAAACTCGGCGTGGTGCGACTTGCCTTCGCCTTCAAGATGGCAGCCCTGCGGAAACGCCAGCAAATTTGAAGGGAAGAAAATGTAATCCGCACGAACGAGGCATGCACGCACAAGGTGTTTCCTCCTGAAGGAAACAGCATATAGTAAACTACATTCGCACTGGAGATTGCTTTGTGTGCCTGTGCGTACTACTGCCGGTCGGTCTCTCAGATTAACGCCATAGTTAGGCGCTGACATAACGTGGGGTCGGCGCTCGCGCGATTCAGTTAAAAATGCGAAATAGTGCACTCACTTCGCTCCTTACAAAGTTCCACCTGCACTCTTGCTGACCGTAAAGCTTTTCAGATATGATTGTTGGCCTAGTTGGTATTTGATGAAAGACATCACCCGTCGGTCGTCAACGTTTTAATGCCTTTTCTTTAGTGTGCCTTTCTAGCAGTAAATACAGGTTTTGCTTCGATGTAGCTGGTCCCCTTCCTGACTGCCACTGCAACGCCATTCGCTTGTATGCAAATGGTATCCGAAATACATTGTCTACAAATTTACAAGCTGTTCCATACGCGCTGTTCCATACATGACCATACCTTGACCATCATGGTGGTCACTGGTAACCGCAACGCTATTTCTTAAGCCGTACACTTATACATGCCTGCTTGCATAAATGACTACACGATTGGGCATGTTATCACGTAGTCGAAACTTCTCTCCTGCTGTGAGTGATGCCAACCGACACCGTCATGAGCTGTTTCTGTCGCGGCATGTGGCACCTGCAAATCTCTAAAAAAAAAGAAAAGAAAAAAGTTAGCTCCACACTGAACATAGAAATGTCAAAGGGTCAAAACAGCATGTGTGCTATTAAATAAACGTCATAACATGAGAGATTGTAAATATAAATGCAAATCTTCGAGCGCAGCTAGTTTCAAGCCTAGATACAGCGTAAGACATTTAGGAGTGTGCCCGGCGATGTGGCAAATAAACTATTACGACCGCTCCGTACTTCACTGCGAAATATGCTAGTTGCAAGCTGGGCTTGTATTCCACGCACACCTTCTTCGCGTCTGTCACAGTCCTCCCGTAACAATCCGCCGAGCAGATACGTCGCCTCTTGCCGACTGAAACCGACGTCGCACCGACATCATTGCCCGTACCTTGAGCCAGCGAGAGTTATCAGTGTCAACCTGCCACCACAGTGTTAACAACAGAGAAAAATGAATAACGACAGGCTGAGCGAGCGGAAACAGAGAAGGGAACAGGAAAGAGCGCTGAGGACCCCGCGAGGGGCCAGTCCGGGCCTGCGGTGCTCGCGATTGGTTGCTCGCGCCGCTGACGTCACGGAAATAGAAAGGCGGGAGTGAAAGAAGGAACTTATACGGGTTCGCTCGGGGAGAAAAATGGATTTGTACCCCACCTGTTGCGGGTGGTGAGGAATGTGCGCTGTATTCGGGCGCAGTCGGAGATGCGCTACCACGTGACTCTCAGACGAACACGAGAGAGAAAGGCAAACGGAAAGTTCAAAACGCTCTCAAGCCCGTCTGTTTAAAACTGTATAGCGGGTGCGTATTGCTCCCAGGTAGCTTTTATTGCTGTTACTTTTCGAAAGTGTCTTCCGTGTTCTGGGCATTATTTCAGTCAACTACGGGAATGCAAATGCGAAAGATAAACTCGACGGAACGTCAACTGCTGTCTATTACGGTGAGTGCATAACTGTAATATCGTTTTTGTTTCTCATCTGTTCATGATTAGAGATAAAAAAGCAATCAGGTTCACCACTCGATGGTGCCAGGAACATGATCGCTTCAGCGAGAGTGCCTGCTCTAAGATGTTGCATATGCTGTTAGTTTTGTCTTGCACTTAACTGATTATACTAGATGCCAACGCGTGAAACTCTTCCAATCACCAATGTTTATTCCTTACTTCGTATTCCCTTATCCCACGTTCACCAACTTAAACTCTTTGTGCGATTGTATTCGCCCATCTTGACAATCATTGAAGGAAAACCTGTGGACAATAGCTTCCCACCAGACTTGACTCGTCTGTAGTGCTCGTACTCGGCCTGCGATGTACCTTCCTGTTGCTGTTATTTTATTTTTAACCTTTTCCCTCTCAACTTCAAGCTAATGGGCATGGTGTTTATAGACGTTTACAGTAATGTAACAATAATAACAGTTTCCAACACTCTCACCTCAGCACCAATGAACAACTCCAAACGTCGCGTGCAAATTGATGAGCATGTGCACGAAGGGAATTTGATGCTCTTTACCCCATTGCCACAATGCCGAAACACCCGTCTAAGCATTTGTTTGCAGGAGAGAGTGTTTTGTTAGCATGAATTTTATATGTGAGCCTAACTTCAGTCACACGAGGTGCTTTATTCAAAGCAAGAAGCGGCACCGAGCCAAAGATGAAAGCATTGATATTCCTCTCTATTACAGGCATGAAGAGTAGTTTAACGAGCAGCACACACTTATAGGAATGCTTCGTTTAAAGTAATTCAGAACATTACTGCCTAAATGGTCCGTGATTCTCCGCGTTTCTTCTACCGCGATATTGCGCCATGCATGATGCGCTCGTCATGTCGTCACAAGTAAGGGAATCATTGACGTTGTACGCATACCGACTTCCGCGCTGGCGAAGTGTGAGAACCTGTATCCGTGAGGTCGACGTTCAAGCCTCCGGCGATACGTAGCAGCCGGCAGACGTAAATTGTCGCCGCACTTGCCGCAATTTCGCAAGGGAAAGTTGAGTTCCGACGCGCAAGTGCCGCACCATGTTAACACGGACGCTACGACTTGATATCTAAACCCTGCGTTCCCTCATTGATGACAGACCATTGTCACAACAAATCGATTCACAATACCTTACCTCACAAGCCAGTCGCGGCCGGCAACCAATGCACTGTTAAAATTCCTGAGGACAACAAGCGCGCACAAGCTGCTGCAGCACTGACTACTGCGCACGTGCTCCTCCGCTTGCAAGCTATAACAGACCTGATTTTCTTGCCCCGGTTAACCTTCCTGCCCTTCTCCGTCAATTCGCTTTTTCTCTCGGCGTTCACTGTGTTTGAGAACCCCTTTTCAGCAACTTGGTCGCAAAACCTGTTTTGTTTATTCACTGCTACTTTAGCAACGTGACTTCGTATTCGGAGCAGCGCGAGCGCTCCGTCATTTCAAGCCCGCGCCACCAAATGATGTAGCTGCGAAGCCTCAATAGCAGCTATAATTTAATTCATTGACTCGCGTAATTTACCGTCCCAAAACAACTTTGGAGCTTTTAGAGATACCGCCTGTCGTTATTTAACGAGAACATAAAGAGTTGTTGCCTTTCGCCGCCATCGAAATGCGGCCGCTGACGCAGTGAATGCAGCCCGTGACCACTTTCTTAGCAGCAGAACACCGCAGCCGCTGCGCCGTCTATACGTGAACAGCGAACAGCGTCAAACAGCACGTCATGTCCTTCCCCGTTCATTTTATGTTTGTGCCTTCAACGAACGCAATGACCGTGCTCATTCACGTGTCACATGCCACGACTGTGAATCTTCCACAGATGTTTGAGGTGACCCGCAGTCGTAGAATTTCGTGAAGCGGATGCAGCGCAGATTACATGTCAGTCAAATCGGAGAGAGGACGAATACGTACGAATAAGAAGAAAGGCAAGGTAATTTGAACACATGCGCCATAGTACAGCACGATCGTCCATGAAATACATGGGGACACGTGGACTTTCGAGCGCGTGGGTTATCGACCCTTTTATTTCTAATAAATAAAACACCGCACGCTCAGCGTGTACCAGACAAATGTTTGGCGGGGGTGAATAAACTTTACTGTGAATACCACGCATGCTCACAGACGATAAAAATGAAAGAAAACGACTATGCTAATAAAACTCTTAACGTAATGGTCGTAAAAAGTTATTTGTGGCCAGCAGTGGCGACACGACAAGTTATCATAGGGCATATTATCATTGAGTCTTGCGGTTTAAAGCGAGAAAAAAAAAAGCAAAAAAAAGAACATGGAGGTCAGCCAGACACGCGTCCGGTTTGCTACCCTACACTGAGAGAAGAGAATAAAGAGGGCAACAGAAAGAAAGAAGGGAAGAGAGAGAGAGCACCAACTTCGGCGCATTGTCCGCGTATATTCACCGCTTCTGAATATGATCTTGAGTTCAGCTCCTGGTTACTTTTGACCACCTGGAATCCGTTAACGCGCCGCTATATCTAAGCAGATGAGCGTTTTTTTTTTTTTTTTTACATATCGCTGCCGTCAAAATTTGCGTGTGAAATCTAACCCGCAATCTCGTGTTCATCAGCAGATGTCCATAACCACTGAAGCACTTTAGCGGGCTTTAGAGCAATATTATTTGCGAGGGTGGATGACACTACTTTAACCTCTACTCTTGAAAACTTTTCCAAGCTCTTCCGTGTGTATCTCTGTCGTTCACATGACAGATGGCAGCAATAACTCACAACGCAGCGTTTGTGAAAACAATAAAAAATAAAGCGACAAAAGGTTACAGAGGCACCTAAGTCTCCTTACATGCATTGAATGCGAAAGCATCCTGACTCTTCCGCACGATACTTTTCACTTGATCACGTGCTCGAATTGAGCAGGGTCAATTTTGAGGGCGGGACAAGTCAATTTTGGGAGCGTACCAGGTAGGCTTTGAACGTGGGTCAACTCAATTTGCGATTTTCGCAAAGTCAATTTATTTCGCGTGTGCCACGGCTTCCGTCCAACGCCGTGGTTGGTTCACTGTGGGATTTCGCGAGCCGCAGCAGGATCAGCGCCGAGAGCGTGGCGTCATCCCTTCACTTGGGTATTGGTACCATCTGACGTTTACGCCGGACGCTTGCCGGATTTCCCCCTTCACGGGGCATATATTGCTTTCCAATTAAAAACTACCTGTGCAGCGAAAGTCTTAACGGGCATAACGCTGATGTGACAACACCGCAGTGCGCTCACCGCATAGTGTTCCGCTGCTTTGAGCAAAGTGCGCGCTTCCAATTTCGTCCTTATTTGCTCTTCGGTGAAAGAGCGAATTGAACTAAAATGACCCGTGTAGCTCCTATAGGGCACGTCGGAATGCCCGAACTCCTCCTCCTCCTCCTCCTCCTCCTCCTCCTCCTCCTCCTCCTCCTCCTCCGAGCTGACAAAAACTTTTTTAGCTCGCTTTTACTATTCCACAAAAAAAATAAAGAAAAATTAGGTGCCTCCTCTGCTCGTACGCTATGTAGTGAGTGTCCCGTTTTTCTCTCGCGCCCCGCTTCGCCATTCCTGTCCTGTGACTCCACTGATGAATATCCATATACAAGTGGTGATGTCTATGCATGCCACCAGGCTAAATGCATTCTTCTAGTGTTCCTTTATTTAAGCAAGTGCCTTGGCTTTTCGTTTGCGACGTACTGTTTCTTTTTTTCATAGTTATGCTCTTTGCTCAGTGAGTCACAACACCTATTACACATTTTTAGTGCTCTTTTTTTATCATTCTTGATTTAGTGTGACCCCGCATTGAATTTTGAAGGGACACTAGCGCAAAACACTAAATCAGTTTACACGAATAAAGCATTCTTTGAAAACTCCGTTGCCCTTAATTTCAATATAATTGATCGATTATCTGAAGAGAAAATTAAGATCAAACCTTCAGTTTTCGCATTTTGCGCTGAAACCCCGACGTCGGTACGTCAATGTGACTGTGACGTCACGGATTTCAAATTATCTTCTCGTACTTAGGCCGCGTTGGCTCAGCAAAAGTTCCCGAAACTCGCAACGTTCAATATTCAGCTCCTTGAGAACACAATGTAGTCTACCTTTACCACTGAAGAATTAACTAAACCTAACTAAAACTTTAACTAAAGCTAAATGCAGCTTATGCAACCGTAATATTTACCGGGAAATGCATGCGGCGAATTCTACGTGCTTCGCATTGTTCGAACGCGCCTTATCATCTATCATGCGGTTTTGCGAAAAAAAGAAACGGGGAAAACGGGAGATCGAAATTCAAGACGATGAGCATAACGAGAACAAGGTAAAAGCGAGACGTTTAGACAAGAGCACTTGCCTTTTTCAAGAAGCGGGAGCCAACGTTTCGACAAGTGGACTTGTCATTTTCAAGGCTTTGCAAAAGACAAGTCCACTTGTCGAAACGTTGGCTCGCGTTTTTACTTTGTTCACGTTTTGCTCATCATTATGTGGTTTTGACACTTATTTTGCGCGTTTCTTTATTAAAGCGAATACTGGGGGGTGTCTTGCATGCATACTTCCAATGGAAATAGGCGCTTTTTGCTTCAATTCGTGGAATGGTTTACTGTCGATTGTTCTGTCGACGGAGGCGAAAAAAATACCGGGATCCGAGCCATATACAGTGTCGATGTAAAAATATTTCAGCACACATATTGGGCCACAGCTGAGACAGGAATCGTGAATAAATATGAGCTAAAATAAGGACAGCTTTAGGACGAACCAGAATTACATGCACGTCACTATGCTGTCTTCTTATCGGGAAAACACCGCCGCGCCAGCGCAGCGGATGGCGCATATAAGAACACAGCTCACGTCGTAGATCAACGTCCTTGAATGAACCTCAACGCCAATTTTCTTACGTGATCAACCAACGCACCAGTGCCTGTTAAGCCCCACGCGGAATCTATATACGACAGAACTGATATAAAAAACAAATTGATGCTTTGGCAATAGATCAGCGACTCACTTTTCAAAATCAATGAGCTCCATAGAGCAACGGACAGTGATCAATGTACCGTAGCCCAGTGTGGGCTATGTTGTGACTGATATCAGATTAGCGCACTATTGACACCAGCAGTCGTTTCAATTTACTGCGAAAGCACGCTGGTCAGCAACCATCAATTCAGTACCGGTTAGCAAATTGAAAAAAAAAATAGAGCTGCGTTAACACGGAAACAAGACAAAGAAGACGATGAGACCGGCAGGAACCATCAACTAAAATTTATTGCGGAGGAAAGACATACCCTTCGCCAAAGCTCTTTCTACATGCGCAAAAAACCATCCCAAAAACATTTTCGAGTACAACATACTTAATTTTCTTATATTTACGCCGCAGTCTAACACAGCGTTGCAATGCGCTAGCTGCTACGAAGGAAGTGTGCGAGAAACTGGCCTATAACGCATGCGTCAGACGTTTCAAATGACGACTTTAGCACGAGGAGAACATGCATGCGATCGTGGCCTAATTAATAAAGCGGAAAAAAAGCGAAAGTGGTTTAATGGTTAGAACATTAGGCTGGTTGTGCCGGAAGACTGAGGTTCGGTCCCACCATAAGGTACGCATTTCCTTACAGCATTATAGGCAGGCCCCACCCACTTTGGTGTTATCTAACATGGTGCTTTAGGTCGGTTGAGCACAACCCGCCGTGGTTGCTCTGTGGCTATGGTGTTGGGCTGTTGAGCACAAGGTCGCGGGATCGAATCCCGGCCACGGCGGCCGCATTTCGATGGAGGCGAAATGCGCAAACACCCATGTCCTTAGATTTAGGTGCACGTTAAACCTCAGGTGGTCGAAATTTCCGGAGTCCCCTCTACGGCGTGCCTCATAATCAGAAAGTGGTTTTGGCACATAAAACCCTAATTTAATTTTTTTGAATTTTGTTGAGCACACACGACTACTTCACGGTGTGCACTAAATCATAAAAGTAGCACAAGATATAGAAACGTGATTTTGATAAATGAGTGTGCGAAGTCATCTCTGACGCGCTCAGCTTTCGCGACGTCAGAATCATTATGACCTAAGTATGCTATCGCATACTGTACAGTTACCGGTGCTGAATTCTGGTATAGTCTCTTTTTCTTCGCCAGAAAAAAGTACAAACGCGATGTGTGCCTTGCTGGAGACATCTAATTTTAACGTCTCTTACAATTCTCTACAACACCCAATTGACAACTAAGAAGTTACCCAATTACTTTTATATTTGCTAATTCAACGTCAAGGACAAAAACACAGACCGTTTCTCAACAATACTTGGAACATCACACACACACGTACAATAGTTCTTCTTTCTTTAGAGCTTGCTGCATGATCGTTAGGATACCCTGTGTCAGCTGCTTCATAAGTATCCCCATAGACCTGCTGTTAAAAGAGATCATGAAATTCAACTGCCCTATTATTTCCACACATTAGGTGATATAGTATACGTCCGAACGACAGCAAAATAAGCGCTTAACTAAACACACTTTTCTCGCAACAGCCACTGGGAGTTAGAAATCACAACTATGCGTCAAATACACTTCAGAACGGGGCAAACAAGCTATATGTTGTGCTATCGTGGAACGTTCACACTTGATAATTTATGCGAACGGCTGCACACCATACAGGCTTCAAGACTCGGAGGCGTGTGTGTATGCATTTCGGAGGACGCACATCAATACTGCTGTGGACGAGGACCTCGTTGCGTGCCTCGCAATGGCGTTATATCACGAACAAAACGTATTTTCTAATGCCATCCGATTATTGTCCGATCCTCTACAATTGGTACGCACTCACCATCCACACACACACACACACAAAAAGAACTCAGTGATGATGTTCTTCAAGAGATAGCGGTGTTAGCTGCGAAAGGCTACTGCTGTCGCGGTAAATGATTTCAGAGCCACAGGAATCCCTGAAGTCTGCAGATTTTTTTTGTTTTTGTTGCTACTCTTGAAATACAAAAGTGTAGTTTGCAATCAGAGAGAAACATAAAGACCGATATTTTCCGCACAGACAGGTAACACGATGATCGTCACAAGTGAAAACCTACGCAGCGGCTTTCCGAAGAGGCGGTCCACCAAGCGCCCATTACCTCGTTAATTACCATAACTCGTCCCTGTGCAAGCAAACGGCCTTCGCCTGAGCCATTACCGCGTGCAATTTGACCAGCATTGATCGCATGTAGTGTGTGAGATGAGTTCACGACAAGGAAGCAAGTCAACAACGTAACCCCTACATCAGCGACAGGCACGTGATCCCTCTTTGAATAAAAAGATGTTGTTCAGATCTACAGCAGACAGCTTCGTGTAAAAAAAACGAAGCGAGGATAAATGCTTCAGACTTTCCCGCATACTGAATTAGGCGTAAATATGAACCACTGTGTTTTTTCTCCCTTATCGTCACGAGTGTCCATGCATGATACAGCGCCTTCTGCTACGCGATGGTTGACGTAAGTGCGCGCGGCAGGGTATCCATGAAACAGGGTCGCTACGCAGAGAACAGCGAGCGCTACAGCCGTATGCGCCCTGCATGTCATGACACGAAATAGGCTAGACAAGAACATAATTGACTGTGCAAATGTTGGACATGTAATTTTCTGGGCATGTGAGAAGTATCGGCACTATGGGTGCCTCGAGGCCTCAAGATTACACAACCACTTGCACTCATCAAAAGAGCTTTCGAGCCTCTATGAAAGCGACCCATAAGATTTTCCTACTCGCCTTGTGCCTTGTCTTGAGGCATAGCTTTACCAGTGACAGCCAAAAACAAAGCAAGTCTATGCAATAGAAGGCGCCCCCCCCCTACACACACACACACACACACACAAACAAACACACACACACACACACACACACACACACACACACGCACACGCACGCACACGCACACAAACACACACACAAATTAACGAACTGACGCTTGGGGAGAAAAGTGGCAACGACCAATTTCTTGGACGCAGAAAGCGATACTGCTGATATAGACCTGGTGACTGGCATAATAACAGGGGACTATTATGCCAACATTTAACGGAAACTACATGCGGTCAATGTGAAAAGAAAAATCGACGACGAGAGTTGGAGACCAAGAGGCATCGTAGTCATGCACAACTACCTGCCTCACAAATCTCGTGTCGCCCGTGCATTCGTACGAGTCGAGATTTCGAAGAGCTTGACCTGAATTCCTGATCAGGCCCCCAGTGACTCTCTCTACAGCGAAGCTGCTCAGGGCTACTTCCCCGAGGATCGTGTCCGCGTGTTAACACAAAACTATCAGCATGAGGATTGACTCCAGCGTCGCCGTTTTCTTCTATAGCTGGTTCGTTGGCGGCCCGCGGCACTACCACGCGAACGTGCTCGTGCCAGCAGGGGCGTAGCCAGGGGGGAGGGGCTTATGGGGCTTCAGCGCCCCCCTCCCCCCCCCCCCCGAAATTTTTTCGTGCTGTCCATACACCGCCGACCAAAGCAAGCCCCGGCGCCGGAAATCATTCTGGATTTTGTCTAGAACGGTCTTTTTCACGCTCGAAAAGCCATTTCACCGCAAAAATTGCGAATTCGGGCTGTATTTCGCGGCAACGCCCATGCACCGGGAGTCACACAACGCAAGTAGCCCCCATCCGAGCACTAAGTTTCAAGGACGTTTTGATGGCGAACGGGCTCGCCGGGGCATCTCGCGGAGGCCGCGGAATATACACTATATCATGGAATCTACGGAGCGTGTGGATGTCAGTTCCGAAACATTATGGGTATAAAGTTCTCATAAACTTTTGACATGGAAGGTGCATTGACATTTCCGAACGTGTGCTGTAGATTTTCAATTGCGGAACTTTATAAGTTTAATGTTCCCATAAATATTTGACGCCAAAGGTTCATTAACTTTTCCAAAGTCGTACATCGGGCCATACAACGAGACAAGCTAAATCAACACACTATCAGACAAGTTGACAAAGCCCGCAGTGAGGCCCGATGAGACGAAGCGTTGTGGTGGTTCATTCGTGTCGTCATGTCACATAAAAATATTAACTTTTTTTTTTCACCTGCGCCAAAGCATCAAGTGAAGACACTAAAGCCAGCCAAGGTAACTACGTTCTTATTTATTTTTTCTACTTTGACTTTTAATCGCGAGGACACATTAAGCCTCTTCAATTTTTTTGTTCTCGCTCCCCTACCCGCGGGCTGCCAGAGCCAGCCAGAGCGCATGAGTTTTTCTCGTGTTGCCCCGACCACCGCGCGGCGCACGCATTTGGTTTTCTCTGGCCGAGTGCAGTTTCGCCTGGCAGAGTTTTGGACGCTTTCTAGCTAGCAGACGAGAAAAAGAAACAATGGTCGCTCGCCGCCATCACTGTGGGGATTCGATGGATCGCACCGCGTTCGCCTGAGCGCAACCTCTCCAGAAAGTCTTGTCTAGCCGGTGTAGGATACCGAGCAGTATGCGTATGTTTCTCGGTGGACCAAACGTCTCACGATTTCTTCGATATTCCTTCGGTAGCCAAATTAGGTGCCCAAAGTAGGCATTCAATTGTAGAGATACTTTCGTTTGCGTTTTTGCATTTCGGTGCCCCCGCCCCACAAAAGGAATAAAAAAAGACATTGTTGTGGCACAGCGAATTGTCGCATGGTGAAAGTTCGATTTTGTTGCTTCTTCTTTTGCGGAAAGTAAGGGGCCATGGGGCGCTTCAGCTGCCGGATACTCTTATTATATTATTGCGGTAGCAATTATATGGACACTCTAAGCGCATTCCTGCCGTTGCCGTCACCCTCATGTTCCGCATAAAGTCCAAGGGCGATAACATCATGACCGCGCGCCGCATGCTGTATGTACGAGTGAATGCGTAATGAGGAGGATGGGGCGCTGGAATGGATGAGACGACGATGCTGGCTAAGTCTTGTGTGCGCAAGGGAGAAAACTGAGGAGCAAGCGTGCCGCTTTCCGTCACGCACGATACATCGGAGGGATTGGATGGAATGGGGGAGGGATCTAGGATTCTGTGAATCTGTGATTGCGCAACATGTTTATTTGCCTTGTTTGACCCATTATATACCGTGACTTTTTCTTAGATACGTAGATTTATAGGAGACTTATACGTACGTTTAGATATCTTATTGCGAGGTTTTGTGCATACGTGCAGTGAACTTTGTTTCGAGTGGCACTTTTTTACCCTTTATCAAGCTGTATCTTGGCATTTGTATATTCCATTCTATCTTCGCCTTTCTAATGTACGAAGGCGAGTGAAATGAAAGTGAGCCCACCCATCCTGCGCAATTTTGGTTCTGTTCATTATCTGCAAGGCCTGCGCGTAGCACACAGGCATCTCTCATTTACAAAAGTGACACGCAGGTGTGAGGATAAATGTTCTTTAATGCGCTCATACACTGGGCTGAACATGGCTGCGAGACGTAATGGACGCTCCAGAATTTGAGCAGCGTGGTGCGGTGAGGTTTTTGACAGCTGAAGGTGTTTCCCAAAAAGAAATTAGTGACCGTATGGCTTCCGTGTACATTGCAAGCAAGCAAGCAGGTAAGTAAAGTAAGTAAATAAAGTAAGTAAGTAAAGTAAGTAAGTAAAGTAAGTAAGTAAAGTAAGTAAGTAAAGTAAGTAATTAAGTAAAGTAAGTAAGTAAGTAAGTGCTTTATTTCCCATACACAATATGCATTTGAATATGGACAGGTTCTGAGAAAAAAAGCTGCGTCAGCAGCTTGAATAAGTCCTATTGAACATTGAACAATCCATTTCATTGGCCACTATCAAGCGTTAGAACAAACGATTCAAAGAAGGACGTGAAAGTTGCAAAGAAGATCCCAGACCGCACCAAAGCCATCGTGCAATCACGCCTAACAAAATTGTAAAGGTTGATGAGCTGATGACTCAAGAACGGAGGATAAGCATCGATGAACTGGCAGAGCGTGTGAATATCAGTCACGGTTCGGTTCACCGTCACCGTTCACGCCATAATTCATGAACATCTCGGTTATCGGCTCTTGTGTGCGCTATGGATGCCCAAGATTTTGAACCACCGCCAGAGTACGGAGAAGTTCGGTGCTGCCTTTACTCGTCTGATCCGGTATCACAATAAGGGTGACGATTTCATGTCTGCAATTGTAATCGGAGACAAACCATCATGCCACTACTACGAGCCTGAAACACGACGGCAAAGCTTAGAATGGAAACATTCGAATTCACCACCCCCAAAGAAAGCAAAGGCCGTCATTTCCGCCGGAAAGGTGTGGTTGTCTTTTATTTTTCAATCGTCAGGGGCCATTACTGATAGAATTTGCTAAATCTTGCGAGACTATCAATTGTTTCCGATATTGTGAAAGGCCGGATCGGCTGCATGTTGCAATCAAGAAAAAACTACGTGAAAAATTGACAAATGGGGCCATCTTGTTCCACGACAATGCCCGTGCACACGTCGCTGATGTGGTTAATACAAAACTGCAGGCAAAGTCCAAGCTGAAAACGCTGCAACATCCTCCATACAGCTCAGACCTGTCGCCTTGCGACTTCCACATTTTGGGCCAATCAGAAAAAACAGCTCAAGGGAACCAGATTCGTCTCGGACGATGACGTGAAAGTCAGTTGCAGACGTTTTGGAGCAACAAACCAAGGAGCTTTATGAGACGGGAATTACGCGACTCGTTAGTCAATGGGACAAATGTCTAAATGCTCATGGAGGCTACTTTTAAATAAAGTACCCCGTTTGTCATATATTCGCATTGGCTCGCTTTCATTTGACTCGTCCTCCTATATTCTGCAGAACTCCTGCTTTTTATATGTGCTTTCTGTTGTTACTATAATTTCGGTGCAATTACTCACGATACACGACCGGTTACAGCTGCTCCTGCGTAATACATTGGAACAAATGACATCGTCATTGAGATTTTTCACTGGCCGTTGCATATGTAGAAGCATGTAAACAAGGATCTTGAATGACAAAGTTTCATTAACATATTTGTCCTCAATTTGTTCATTTCATGGCATTTACATTTTTCATATCAGTGGCATGCACTGCTTTGCTGGTTTCAAACTGATGTAGTTCTAAAGTTCGTGTGATATTTCCTTTACTTGGTAAATAGACAAAAACATGGAAGCATTGACATCAGTTATGTTGGGCACAATTTTTGGCACATACGAGTATAATATTCTATGACAAAATACATATTTTGCTTGTATTGACAGTGCGTAGCGTTGAAGAATTCGTTTGCAGCATCTTTGGTAATGACGATACAGTTATTATTCATGTATTTGATCCCTAGGCAAATTGTTTAAAAGGGAGCTTTAGCTCGGGCCCAACTCCAACGAGGCCTATTCAGATACATGTAAAACGCAGAAACGCTTTTCTGAGATAACTCCTGAATTGATTTTAATGAAATTTGTTGCATTTGAGAGAGTAAGTTAAATTCTAGTGTCTGTTGGAAGCGGAATTTCGATTTAGTGCCCGAACTTTGTTTAACCTATCTTGAAAAATTCGAAACTCCGAAAGAAAGTAGAAGCACGAAGTTTACAGATAATAGCTCTTCATCAAAATAGATATCATGGTTCTGTAAACGGCACGTGGGCCGATCCCGAAGATAGTGCAATGTCGGGCCGACCCGCGGCGGAGGTGCAGTTCGCCATTAAGGGACTCACATTCACAGCTTCTCTGGTCATCCTTCTTTACAGAGTAAAAGGGCACTGAGTTTTTTGTTCTAAATCTGAAGGAACACAATTAACAAAACAAGATCTAGTGACGTGGACACATTGTCGAGCCGCTCCTCTGTGGCAATTTTCAAAAAAGACGAAAGTCGCCTTTCTTTTTCTTGAAATCCATAGCAAATGTATGCCAATGTCAAACAGGCACTTGGATCGCGATCGAGCCCAATTCGGATAGAGTGTTTGTAAATGGGCACTTTCGAACACAATGTTGCACGATCCGAATGCAGCAGATCGTGCAAGTAGGCGGTATTCTGCATCGTCACGCTGGTGAGCTCGACCAACTTGATCCGGAATGTTGGACCGCGCAACAACGACCATTCTTGATCGCAGTCACAAAGTTTATTCCGAATTGGGTTTGATCGCGATCTAAAATGCCCGTCTTGCATAGGTATTGAAAAACGACTGAAAGCCAAAGCGATTTGGCCTGTCACTATACCCTCCTCTCGCAGTACAACTCGTGGAGAAATCACACAGCACACTCTGAATTCCTATCGTGAATGGGCTACCAAATCATACTTCTGTGCGAAAGCGCTCAACTGCTTGCAACTTGCCACTACAAAAATGCGCGCGGTACAAAAGCGTGTGGTCAAGCAAACAGGATAAAGCCCAATTTGCGTCGCACGGGCAAATCATCCGACCGACGCACAATGCCTCATTCAAAGCGCATCGAAATGAAGCTGCAGGGATATTCTCGTCGTTACGAGCAATCTGTCATGACTGAGGTACAAGGCGAAGAGACAGTGCTACCGCGAATAATAGTAAGCATTGAGAAAAACGGCTAATTCTCGCTCGGAATACTGTTTCCAATAATAAACGTTTCTTCCTCTCTCTCTCTCTATCTCTCTCTTTCCGACTTACTTGAACCGCTAATACCATTTACCCGGGAAACTGTAGAGTTTACCAGGCGGCTGCAGGCCCCTGGTGCGTTTGTCATTGTGGTTGCAGTTCAATACGCAACAGTACCAGGCTCTTTGGCTACCCGACCATTCAGCCATCGCGAAGCAACGGCGACTCGAGGAGAAATTTTGCAAGCATGGACGGATGGATGTTGTGAGTGTCCCCTTTGGAACGGGGTGGTGGGTTGCGTCACCAAACATCGCGGGCGTCGCGAGCGCCTCACGGTGCCGGCCATGGAGTTTCATACAATAATTATTGTTTGAAACTCTATGGTGCCGGCCCCCTGACAGATGGTGATGAGGCGCTCCGCTAGGGGAAGGAGTGGCGCTGGCGGCCGTCGGTAAACTTGAGGTTGGGAGCCCTATTGTGTTAATTTTTGGTCACGGCGTCCTTTGCAACGAACACTCGGACCCTGTAACGTAGTGTCTTTGAAATGGAAAACAAGGAACCTGCGTTTTTCTCGAGGCGTTCACTGCATGATTCCGCACAGTTTACTTTCCCTTCCCCACGTTTAGGGTGGACAAGAGGGTGCTACCATCGTTAGCTTCCCTACAATCATAGGCGTATTTACCGGGGTGGGAGGAGGGATCAGGTGGGGGGAGCTCAACCCCCCCCCTCCACTGCCAGAAATGGAGCGGCAAAGTACGCTACCTAACCCCTCCCCCCCCCCCCGCATACTTTTGAAATCGGCTGCAGGCTCGAAAATCCAACAACATCTGAGACCACATTTTTCTTTGTGAATCCATAAGTCACGTAAGTAATGCTTTTCTTTGTTGCCTATCTCTTATTTTTGGCAGTGAGGATTGTTTTTCGTGCCTCGCAGCGAACAGGTGTAGCAGACGACAAGCGGGGTGCGCCATAAACGCTGTGATTGAGGAAAAAAGCTGGCGCTAGGCAGTTCCCGCCATAGCAAATTTCACGTTGCGCTTCTTGCATCATGCCCAGTTTATTGGAACCGCCTAATCGTATTTGAATACTTAATAATATTTTGCTATATTTAACCTAAGGGCGAGGGATTATGAAGTAGTCTAGTCAGCCTCAAATTGTTGGATTATCAAATACCGAAACGATTGAGTCCCTATATATATATATATATATATATATATATATATATATATATATATATATATATATATATATATATATATATATATATATATATATGGCATGTTGTGTGTATGTGTGTCTGTGTGTGTGTGTGTGCGTCCTGAGGCTGTCGAATTTCATTGTGTAATCGCCATTTATTCTTGATATGTTGGTCAAAACTACCTACAATATGTCGACTAAAGTTGGGAGAGTTGGTTTGGCAGCGGTTGTCCTGTGCAGCCGATCCGTTTTTGATGCAAAATCGTCAAGTGCCCCATTGAGCGAAAAAGCCAGCGTCTGTCATCTGTGGGAACGGCGTCTAATTTCCCACTGGCTGCGACACCACGTCACGATCGCGCGACGGAGCGGAGCCGGCGAAAGTGGACACCTGCTGCCGCGTTAGTACGAGGTGTTGTGTGGGGAGAAAGGGTATTGCCGCGACGCCACGTCACGCCTCGCTCTCGAAAGCCTGCGTTATCTGCGAGTTCCGTGTCCGCGCAGGTTCTCACTAAAGCCCCTCCATCCACGCGTCAACGCCGCTTTTGCTAAGTAGCGCCAGCCTTTGCTGTGCGCCGCTGTTCCCTGATTCGTCGCTCATACCAGTTCCGCTTCCGGGGTTTCCGCTTCCGGTCGTTCCACTTCCGGAATTTCTGGTTCCTGAATTTTCGCTTGTTGTATGTTCGCACCTCTATGCGGAAGTGACGTAGCTTCCGCCTAAATAAGATGCTGGGACTATGCAAATACCGCTTGACGCCAGGAGGTGAGAGGGGGTGAGCGAGGAAGGAGCGTGGAGGAGGAGGGTAGGTTGGCGGTACTTAACCTGGTCGGCGAAAACATGTGTAGAGGGGCTTTAGTTCTCGCGTGCGTTCTAGCTGAGCCTCGGTAAGGCCAAGTCAAAACGCGCCAAGCTTCTCAACGCGCTCGCTTGCCGGCGAGGAGTTCACAACTCGAAGGGCCGCTCAGCGGCGTTCAATTGGACGTTAATTCTTTCGCATTACCAACTCATAAGAAGTATTCAGGTGCCCTCAGATTTTCTTTTGTGTCGTGTTTTTGTTTTGTGCTTCATGGTTAAGAAGAAAACGACGCTGTTGAATGAGCAGACCTATTACAATACCATTACAACACTGCCTTGCTTTTTTTTTTCAATCGACATTCGTCACTTCTGACATTCTCCATTCTATTTTTGGGCTGTGTCAACATAATAGTCACACTGGCACAGGTTCCTTAGCAGAAGCGAGAAAAAATGCAGAGGTTTTGTATCTTGAAGAAATGGAGGCCACTTTGTTCCTGATATATATAGCGAAAATTTGAACTGTTTAGGTTACTTATGTGCTTAGAAAATATTTGCTAAATACCTGCTTTCTCGCAACTTGTATGCGTTGCGCAAGGCATTTAGTTGCTCTTCCTGGTTTCATCGGTAAACTATGCGAGGCACGGTGTTTTTATTTCATTGAAGTAGGAATCGCGTTCGAAGTAACGAACGATAAATGTTTCGTATGTGTGGGCTTACTGCAGCTTTTGTAGAAAGTTACTGAATCAAGCACCCCAAGGTCTTATTCTGTCGTTATTCCAAATGTTTCCCAGACTCCTAGAACAGGTACGAACTTCAAATTCCGTGAAAATTAGGATAATTAGGATAATGCGTTTAGATACTTTCATGTACCTGTTTTTAGTGTAACGTTGTTAATAATAACTGAACCCTCGTTTCCCCCGTGCTTTTATTCGTCATACGAGGCTCGAAGTGTCCACGGTGAATTAAACAGGGCACCTCGTTCATCTTTGGGGAATTTGAGTGGCCTGGTATGGGTAATATGTGCTGGCAACGTTTCAAATAGATGGGTTAAATACGCGTTTTTACAATAAATTACGTGCGCAAATGAACGGACCGAAGCGTTATTAGTGTGCTTAGAGCGGGGTAAAATTTACACCGCTGCTCTGGCATCATCGCAATTACAGCAAAGGTTCAATCTTACAAACATAGAGGGAGAGCTACGCCAAGCTTATGTGCGATGTTAAATGCGTGTTAATCAAATACAGCATTTGGAAAAAGGTTTTTAAAAAATTTTAAAAGTCATAAGTAAGCGTTCCAGAGTGTCAAGCTGCCGTTATGAACTACATTTCCAATATGTTCAAGAGAACTCTGCATTTGACAAACTTTATATTTATAAGGAATGGGCGTAGCTTAATTGCAATGTGTCGCGAGGTTTTAACGTTCCTGGCTTAGCTAAAATCGTTACGAATAATTACTAAACACTAGTTTCTCATTCCTGCTTTTTTCTAACTGCATGATACGTATATTTGTTTCGCGTAGTGTCCTCGGTGAACTGAACAAGGCAGCTCGTTTTTTTTTTTTTTGTGACAGTAAGGACGAGGTAATGATTAATGTGTAGGCAAAGTTCAAAGTGGGCGGGTAATTGAGGCTGTGGTAATTAATTACGTATGCAAGCACTTTAGGGCATATATATGTGAGTGTGTCTAACGAAAGGGGCAGAATTTAACCCGTTGCCCTGGTAGAACTACAAATGCCGCCAAGATCAAATTAAGCGAAAATGGGGGGAACGCTATGAAAATCTCTGTGAGAAGTTGAATTGGATCAAACGAAGCTTTTGATAAAAATTATGTCTTGTGTGACATGGCCGCTATCAGCTTTGCTTTCCATTGTTAAGATATAGCTGTAGGTTACAACAAGGTTATATTTCGTGCAAATGGGAGCGGTGGTCATGGTAAGTGCCATGTCTGACAAAATTTTTACGTGCCTAGTCCAGTTAGAAGCGTCGCAAATTATTACTGAACCCTAGTTTTCTTTTACCTATTTTCATACGTGATAAGATGTTCGTAGTGGGTTTGTGCCAGGTCCTCGGTGAACTAATTAAGGTACCTTGGTTACATTAGGCGAAAATAAGGAGCGCGTTATGGCCTTATGAGTAATGTGTAGGCTAAGTTGAAAGTGAGGGTATACAAATACGACATTTACAGTAAATTACCCATGCAGCCGATCCGCAGCTTTACCAGTGTGTTTTACGAACAAAGCAGAATTCATCTCGCTGCTCTGGGAGAACAGGGCACAAAATGGAGATCAGATCTAGCAAAAATAAAAAGGGAAGTGGGTGGGGGGGGGGGGGGCGGAAGCGATGCTACGGTTCGCTATGGTTAATGTTCAGGCGAAGCAAAATGTGTGCTGACGAATTACAGGCTCTTAAAAATTCCTAACGATAAGTGCTCGAAAGCGTTGCACGTGTGCATGGTCTCAAACGGAACCGTCATATATGAGCAACGTTTTAAAAATGTAATTACAGGAAGCTAGAACTATATTTAAGCTGCTCGAAAGAAAAGCAGCTTCCCTGGAAATCGGTGTGTAATTCTGCAAGGTCGCAAACAAATGCTGACGTTTTCTTTTTTTTACTGAATATTGTAAGTCTTGTACGGTGACTGCACTTCGTTGTGTATAACCTCGGCAACATTATTGTCTTCAGTAGCGATAAATTTGTTCTGTGTCATCTTGAGGTTTTATATAACTTCAGGAAACATATTTACGTCATTTCTTGATTCACCATGGTTCACCCCATGTGTGACTGATAATCGTGTATATGGCTGGTAATTATAAAAAATAACTGAAAGACGAATTTACATGCTCTTTCTCTGAATTCACTAGTCATTCAAGATATATATATATATATATATATATATATATATATATATATATATATGTAGATCACGCCTGAAGTATGATGAGGATCGGTGGTGTTCAGTGGTGCAAAGGCCAGGGATGACTAAAGAGCGCCAAGCAAGTTATCATGAATTTTCAACGGACAAATCTATTTCTAAGGGTAGATGTATCATGGCTGTGAAGAGGACTGAAAATCTGCCGCTGTTAAGTACGTAAAACATGTATCTAATAATATTGTGGCAATGGTTAGTGAGGTTGTACTATAAATATAAAATATGCGTTACGAGGAGACGATACAGTAATATTTGTCGGGGCAAGTAACACGACTGCCTCATCAGGGCCCTTAAAATCAAGGGCCTGTAGACACGTGCTTTATGATGTATATTTGGTTTATGGCAAAGGTACCCGGCCGCGCAAGCTGTATGGCCATGGTGCTCTGCTACTCGGCATGATGTCATTGAAACGAGAAAAGATTGTTCTTAATCATACAGCCAGTAATGTAATTAAGACCGACCATACAATTATTTTTCGTGTGACTATGACTTTGATCAGTCGCAACCTGACCGTCTTAGCACGTTGCATTACATACGGTGCGCCAGAGCATTCCTTTATGGAGCCTAGCCGGTTTTTCTATGCCGGTATGGCGGAAAACAAGGAAAACCTTGTTTTCGTCGAACTTCGGGGCTAACCGTTGCCTGCAGCTACAACACAGTCACAAACCATGCACCCGCGCAGCAAAACTCACTTTCTTCGGTTCGCCTTGGGAAGCCTACTTTCAAGCGCAACTTCCTAAAGGGCAGTTCGCGAATCTCACCTTGGCGCTTTCTTACCCCCCTTTCACTGCCGGCGGTCGGACGTTTCCAAGGTCATCCCACCCTCGCCCGAGATGCGCTCTCGGTGTAATAGCACCGTTCGCTGCAGGCCGTTCAGGTTTTCTGCCTCTTGTTTTTATCCTAGCTTTCGTATATACGTCACGCTCGTCTGGACGCCACCTCGAGCGAATGAGAAAGAAGACGGAACGCAACGCACTGAAATAGGCGGCGCAGTTTTCCACGCAACGCGCGACCGGCCGTATGCCCTCCGAAGCCTGCGCCGACTTCACCGCATCTCTTCGTTTTTTTTTTTTTTGTTGTTTTTTTTTTCCTCTCCGTCGTTTGACTCTGGGCACAAGCACGGCAGTGCAGCGCGCTCGCGAAAGAAGGCGTTTTATTGTGTGCGCGTACGTTTCGTTTGTTACGTTGCCTGCGCGATGACTGGTGTGTGTGCGTGAGGGTCCGTGGCCTTGCGGTGTACGGCCTAGTGCACCCGTTTTCTTTTTTTTTCTATATTTCTTTTTCTGTGTTTGGCTGGAAGTGATGGATTTCGCCGGTTGTTTGCGCGCTCTTAGTTTTTCACAGTGGAAACTTACGGACCGCCCGGAATGTCAGCAAGGTGAGTCCAGTGCTTCGTTCGCTTACCGTGCTTCGTATGACAACCGACGCTTCCAGCGGTCTTTTGAACACGTGGTTTCTGATTCGGCGAGGTATCGAAGGGTTGAGAAGCACGAGAGCTGAAATCCGGGCCAGTTGGTGCATCATTTACTATGACATGAATTCCCCTCTCTTGTCCTTTGTTTCTTTGACTAGATTTTTTTTCTGTAGAAGATCGAGAAGCAACTCGGAAGTCGACGCTCGTTCCTCGATTTTTCTACGGCTTACAATATTAACGCGTGCATGGTCACCATTTGTTGCCGGTTTGTACGTTACGTATGTCTTCTTTTCACTGTCTGGTAAAACATGCGGTTCACATAGCAAAGTCGACGAGACTTGCTTACCACCGTTGTCCGCGAGAAACGATTGATACGAAGCTGTGTTACACACGTTTCCTTTCTGCGATACACACCGTGATTGGGCCAGTTACTGCAAGTATTCGTCTTATTACTACTTCTCTGCTTCTTCAGTTACCAAAAAAAAAAAGGAAAATATGTGTAGCTCTTAATTTCCGTAACTGGTGAAAAAGGAGTGACTTAGCCCCCGCTGTGATGCAGTATCCGTGCCTTTTCGCTACCCATCCACGAAGTCGTCGATTCTATATTACCCGACGTGGCGGCCACATTCTAACGAAATACAATAGTACAAGAAATCGATAAGGTAAAAAAAAAACATAATAAGCACGCCAGTTAGCGAATAACCGGCTCAATGCGGAATAGAGAGAGAGAGAGAGGAAAGGCAGGACGTCAGCACATCTTATCCGTTCTTTTCGTGTCCTGTTCCTGTTGGCGCGTCCTGCCTATAATTAACGCTAAAAAAAAAACTCTCGCGTACTTAGGCGCACGCAAAATGAAAAAAAAGAACCCCTAGCCGCAGCAAAATATCCACAGCCTCCCACGGCGGCGTCCTTGAACTCCTTGATGACCTGCAGGAAAAGGGTGACACACGAATACATTTTTCTTCTGTCACGTCGGCAGCCACTGAGTCGATTGACACGCCTTCGACGCCGCTTTTCAGATAGAGAGATAAAAGCAAAGGTAAGACAGGGAAGTTAACCAGAAGATTTCTCTGGCTGGCTATCCTGTACCGGGGAAAGGGCAAAGCGGCTGCGAAAGATGAGAGACAACATAGAACGAACAAACACACACGCACACAAATACAGAACTGCTTCTGTTTGCAAGTGCGAATTGCGGAAAACACAGCGGCATCTCGAGCAGACTGTCTTACGTATAGTAAGTAAAACTCTTGCTTGGGCTAGTTGGTTCATGCTTGAACTGGTCCTGGTCTTCTGTGCCTTGCCTTTACTAACTCTTACGTATAGCTTGCCCACACATAGTGTTTGAGGCATCAGTCGAATTTTCCTGCACTACGGTTATATTCTTGATGCCGCGACAACAAAAAGCGTACGTGTCACACCTTTGTAATCAACTTTCGCGGGCGGAATTCGTGAAAATTAGGTATACAATCGCGTAAGTTTACGATGCAACAAAATAAACAGCAGACAAAATGACGGTTGCGGTCAATGCACTGCATCGCAGCTCACTCAACCGGTTGCCCACTTGGTACGTCGAATAGTACGCTTACTCCGTACAGAAACAGAAACAAAATATCTGATGAGGTCATCCACAGCTGGTGCTGACTTCTCCGGAGCGGTCAGCGTATATTATTTACATATTATTTACGGTTGCATACTTATCTTCCTGAATTTCGCAGTAAATAAATTATCAATAGAAAGAGAGAGAGAACGAAACGAGCAAAATAAAAGTTATAATTAAAAAAAAGAATTCATGCTTCTCTATAAAAATTGGCAACGATACCGCGCGCGTATCGCCGGAGGAATAAATTCTCATACAAAAATTACTAGAGGAATTGTGGTGCTAGTGCCTACAGGAGCTGCAAATACGGTGGTCCAGCCAGCATAGAAATTATGGGTAATACATAAACTTGACCAACCGTCGGGCTTCTTTCTTCGTAGTGGCTTTGTTAGTTTGAAGATTTACCACTTCCAACAACAACATCAAAAATTCATTATGAACACAACAATTCACAATGATTATACATGCGAGCAGAAAGGCATCGCTTTCGTGTCTTTTCTTTTCAAAACATATGCTCTCTTTGAAATTTAGGAAGGGTTTAAAAAGGAGAGGGGCCCTAAATAACTGCACGAGAACGTGCTAAGCCACAAGCACCAAGACTGCGCAAATCCATTCCCACGGTAGCTGAACCACTACAGCTCCAGACGTAACTTCTAGTTATTGTGTAGTAATTGTATGACGGGAAGCACACATAAAATTAGGAGACGCAGCTAGCACGATTAAATTTGTGCGCACGAAGGCAGTGACCACATCCATGGGCACCGGTAGAAAAAAAATTGATTGCTGTTGAACTCATGCATGTCGTAACTAACATTTAATGCGATGCACACGCAACGCCCATCCGTGCGAAAGCCTGCGCACTGCGTACTGCACACATAAACTTGCGAAGCTCCCGACAATATGTTCTTATGTTAGTGTACCTTACCTTCGCTCACCCTCATCTAAATCTGCGCTTCGAACACGTGCAGCTAGTGCTTTCATATATACCTCAATTTGTATGCTCCAGTAGTCGAAAACGCAGCATCTAGATTAATGCAGTGAAATCAAATGGTCGTCATTGCACTGTAACGTTCGGGAAAGAAGATGGCGCTTCAGTTTAGCCCCGACAAATTCGCCGCATCATCGACGACCTGTCCCGCGTTCAAAGGTGTAGGTTACCAACACGTCACGATCTCTGCGTCGGCCCAAGGGTAACTTGACTTACTCGCGCAGCCTCCCCCCCCCCCTCCCGTCACTGCACAGAACGATAATCGTAAAATTCAAATCGAATTTATTTACACAATGAAACTGTCATCGATAACCTGTGCTTGGTTGATTCGTGATAGCAGCTGACAATACTAGACAATGCTTTCGAACGGGCGCCTTGCGGTAAGAAGACGAAATGCTGATGACGACGATGAAATGCGAGGAAGCCGTAGAAAGACTGAGATGGTTACACTGGAGAAATAAGGAAGGTATAACCTGTGCGATGTACGGAAAGGAGGGGACGAAGTTTTCGCCATGGGACGGGAAGGTTTAGACAAGCGCTCATAGTATCCAAGCGACATATGTCTAGCTGGTTGCTGCGATGACATATTTTGTGTGGGAACAAACGGACAGTGTATGCCTGCTCAATTACACCACGATTTATAGAGCGAGTTGAGACAGATTCAATGACGTTTGACGATGCATTACAGTCCTCTAACATTAAGAACAATAACCCTACGCATCCGAAAGTGGTTATTTGTCTGCCCCAAATCCTATAAGTGAGCGCCTAACTTTCATAGCGTATGATCCTGAACAGCATGTAAATTGATTCTAGCTTATTGCTACTGCTTCTATATTGTCCTCGTTTTTTCTCTTTCCTCTTGCGAGAAAGTCTTCCTTTCTTAAAGCGAGACATTATTTGTGAACACTCTTCGCTATTGCTGACCATGGCTGTTGTTGCTGTCTGGCGAATGGTTCACAAATGGAACATAAAAAAATCTGCATATCCAACGCACATGTCGGTATCTACGCGAAGTGAAGATTTCATGAAGCGGTTAATTAAATTATATCAAACTGGTCCTCTTTGCCAAGCGTGCTGCAGCATAGCGACTGCGCGCCTACCAGGCGAGACGGCAAGACGCAGAGACTGATATCCGCTGACTGACGTCACCATGGATTACACTTTATTTATATATATCCGAGAACGAAACATTTTTCCAAGTCCAGTCCACTGCGGCACTATATCCAGGATCGGCCCACTACACACGGCGAGAAACTGGCCCAGCAGGCGCGCCGAGCCCAGGGAAAGAAGAAAGGCGCAGTATATTTGTTAAACTGAGGATATTTAGGGACCGTTTGTTGCTTCATTTCGTCATTCCATAGAAAACACAGCCAGCCATTGTCACATCTGTATGGGTAGTATAGGATGGCTGCTCATAAGCTCATTCGGGATAAGAGTGCTGTCTCGTGTGCGAGCTATGCTGCAAGACAACAAAAACAACAGCAGCAGCAGTAGCAGCAGTAGCAGCAGCATCATTCACGGTCAGCAATATCCAGGAGAGTTTATTAAGAAAGCTCGCTTTAAACTTCTCGTGTGTGGGCTTTATTGCAAGACAACAGAAATAGCAGCAGCAACAGTATTATCATCATCATCCACGTTCAGTAATGTCCGGGAGAGTTCATAAAGAAAGCTCGCTTTAAATGTTCTGTCATGTCTGGATCGAACCTCGTGATCTCTCAACGCAGCAGGTGATCACAACAGGGCATCAACAGGTGGTGATCACCTGTTGTGCTGAGAAAGACTGATGTTCAATCCTACCACCAGAGAACGGCGATCTGGACAAGGCCCCTCAACAAATAGCTATCTTCTTCTGCCAGCACAACCCGATACCCTATATCATTAGGCCACAATCGCACACATTCAACGGTCATTACAACGTCAAGTAGCTCTTTAAACAAACGACGCATGCATCACGCCTCGTAGCACGGGCAAGAGCATGGTCGCCACGCCCGTCTCCATTAGGCCGCATACGCAGCAATGAAATGGAAGAATAATAGTCAGCCTTACCATTGCTTTTCGTGTAGTGCTCCTCTTTTACATGCACCTCTCCTCACCATTCTTCTCCCGACAGTCATCAAACGTTGCCTTCGTCTTCGTGACGTCATTTTCTCGATGCCTCACAGCGTGCGTTTGCATGAATTGCTGCTTGCATTTCGGCACAGCTTGAGAACGATGCTTATTGCTGTACATAAGCGTTGAATCTCACTATAAAGTAGTGACCTGTGTGGTGCATAAATAGAAACACGGTATGAGATTAATGCGTTATGTAAGATGACAAGACGCGTGTACGCCTGCCATTTAGTTTCCTGGCGCTTAATTAGCCACTTCACGAAAACTTTGCTTCGCACACAGATTCCAACGTGTGCGTTGGATCTGAATGCTTTATTGGTTCTCTAAAATATTAGTTCTGCCAATTTGATATCTCGAACCAGCAGTTCTGGTATGACAGACGTAATAACAGTGGATGGCCTAGCATAAATTTTGGGTTTTTGTAGTTCTTCAATCTACTCTTTCCTTTAAGCACATCAGTATTTTTTGCCCTCCGCCCACAATCAGAATGCGGTCACCACGCCGCGAACCTTGTGCTTAGTAAACGAACGTTATAGGCAAATAATTATCGTGGTAAGCGCCCATCTATCTACCTTAGAGTAAAGTGTCTATATACTTCAACAAACTAATAATGAAGGAACATCTCTCGCGGAAAGGCAGCTGCTCATCTCCTGTGGTTGTCCTAAGCTCACCTCGGTGCCCGAGTGCTCGTTCATATTTATGCGTGCCGCACTTCCGCACGGAGTGTGTGCTGTGTATGCCGTGTTTTGTAAACCCACCTGTCGCTGAATACCGACTCGTGTAATGTTCATTCATGAGCAACTCGCCGTCATGCGAGCACCATTAAATGCATGTTTGTGTCTATACACGACAGTACCGACGCTTATCCAAGTCAAGGTTCACGGGCGCGCTTTTATCTTTTCCGACGCTTGTGAGCGTCGTGGAGGCTGTATTGTACGTGTCACAAAGTGCCAGAAACAAAAAGAACACTACATAGTCATGTGGCTGAGGTGAAAATTTTAAACGGCATCGAAAGAAAATTGAAAATTACAATTACACTGCAATGTGTCTAGGAACGAGCGCACGACCACCCACACTTTTGTGTCATAAATCAAGTATTTAATACATTTTTGTCAGGCTTCGTGGAGTTGTTGACATTTAATTTTTTTAGGAGGCTGCATTCCAAGCGGTACTTTTCAACCAAGGCTCCAAGCACGTTTTCTTTTTTTTTTTTTTCATCTGTTGTATAGAACACCAGACACAAATCATTTTCAGTCGGCACACAGCAGATGTTCTCACTGCATGCATTTAGCTCTTCTTGTATGTACCTTACGCCAGCGTTTCTTTGAAGCTAAACAAAACTGTGCATGCAGTGTGTCCTATATAAGCGCATTCGTCCCAACGGCCAGCACGTTAACCACAGGTTCACAAACCTGACGCCGCTGCCCTTGGAGTGTAATGCCATAGGTATATTCCAATGCGAAAGTTTAAGAACCAGAAGTGCGGCTAAAATTGATCTTTTCTTTTTTTCTTGGCTGCCTAGGTATAAAGGCTGGAATCAACTGGTACTGCCTACGTGCGCCTGCTTGGCCAGCGTCATACAGTAATACTATTTCATGTTGCCCGGCCGTGCTAGAAGAAATTACTTTTTCTTGCTTATGCCATGGTCGCTAACTTTTGCACTTGAATGCACATATTTTGTTATCTATCACCAAAGCGCACAGACATGAGACACATGGCATTTACTTTCTCTGCTTCTTCTAGTTTCATAGGTGGAAAGTTTTCATTTTTCCGGGGTTGGGCTAGGGCCCGACCAGCTTTCCGAACCCCGTATACACATATATACTTCTTGCACTTGAAGAAACTTCGTTTGACCTCGAAGAATTGTTCACTGAAGTGACGGCCTTATATGAGAATTTACAAGACCTCATAGTCGGAGACAGTTCCATTTCACAGCCTGAGTCCTCTCGCACCACCAAGAATCTGGCATCTCTTGGCGGTGTAATCTTCCTTAAGGTAAATGTCGTATATATCGCTATCACTAATACTGCTCCGCCTTTCTGACGAAACTGCAGTCTCTCTCTCTCTCTTTTCTGTGAGTCCGAGCGTAAGCTCTGCTGCGTTTGACTGTTGTTGATTTTGACTTCAACTAAATCTGGCTTGGCCTCATTTCGGTTGCTGAGGGAATTATACAGAGTGCCCCAACTATTATGCATCAAGACTTTAAAATATAGCAGTTGCGTTACTCGAGGAAAACCTAACATAATTAATATTTGGGGTTTTACGTGCCAAAATCACTTTCTGATTATGAGGCACGCCGTAGTGGAGGACTCCGGAAATTTTGACCACCTGGGGTTCTTTAACGTGCACCTAAATCTAAGCGCACGGGTGTTTTCGCATTTCGCCCCCATCGAAATGCGGCCGCCGTGGCCGGGATTCGATCCCGCGACCTCGTGCTCAGCAGCCCAACACCATAGCCACTGAGCAACCATGGCGGGTGAGGAAAACCTAGTGCATATTGTTTTCCGTACAGTGCGGTAGCCACCAGTAATTCTTTCAGTACTGAGATTTAATTCGGTGATTGCAATTAATTATCTTACTCGAGAAGTACTACCCTGATTATGAAAGTCTCCATGAGGCATTTGTAGGCACCTCCAAATGACAACCAACTGGGGTATTTTCAGCGACGTACTAATTGCGTACATTTTTTTTTCGACTGGCAAAGAAACCTCACGAAATATGAAAAATACCACGTGACTGCATCACGCCTGCATCATAAAGCAATGCCATCAAATAAGCCAATTTAAAGCAACTGCACTGCCTGTCGCGAACCCGAAGAGACAGCGCATCACTTAAGGAAGGAGCACCAACAGCAAGTTTCGCAGCTTCGCGGCTAATCCTTGCTCTCATTTCCGCATCACACTTATTATCCGTCTCTCTCGGCCGACTGATCCTATTAATAACAAAACGGTCTTGATAACGCAGCCGAAGTGCCGCTCTGACTTCGCACGAAACGTAAAAAAACAATGTAATAGGCATAGAATGTTTCAAAATCCCGGCTTTGCCCGCACTACATCCAAGGAGTGTGCCGCGCAGTTATATTTCGCGCAAGAAACTTGCTTCGGATCAAAGCCAAATTAAAGTGACGGTCTTATTTTCCATAAGGGTGTATCCGTGCTGCAACAACAGGTTCATGGCAAAAAATAAAAGCGAAATAAACAGACCGAGAAGCAACCCACGTGTAGAGAAAAGACAAAAGCGATGCGTTCAAAAAAGTAAATATGCCACTTCTAAATGAGCCAGCTTGGCAGTCGGGACGTCTCTACAAAAAAAGAAAAAGAAAAAAAGGTCCTTCCAGAATCTTTTCTGGAATTTATCTGAATGATGCGTAAGCATTCCGTGGAACTGTCGTGGTGTGTTGTGGTAGTATGCTGGAGTGTTTCGTATAATTGCGCGAACGACCGCGAAAGAACCGTGAAACGGAGAAGCGCGATTGGAACACAGACATACAGGAGACAACGTAGAAGAGGCGAGTAGAAGCAATGTTCACTGGTGTAATAGACTCTGGACGTCTGCACAAAACGAGCATCTGATTTGAGTGTGTCCTTATTGTCTATGGATTCGAAAGTGCCGTCGAACGCCAGCTGCTGCCTGGAGGGCGTGTTCAAATAGGTCTCCTTCTGCAGCTACGCAGTACTGAGTACGCTTTATCATATTTTCAGTGGATTTCTTGATGCCCGATGCTGCAATTCTACGGCAAACATCCACTATTCTTGCCTTGAGCTAAACGGACGTCCGTCTTAATCCTGTAAGCACGATCTTTCACATAACCCCAATGAAAGAAATCGAGTGGAATAAGGTCAGGTGGCCTAGCCGGCCAATTCACAGGCCCGTGCCTCCCAATCTATCGCGCATGAAAAGTGCATCCAGCCAGTTTCATGCTCTGCTTCTGTTGTGTGCCGGCGCCCCACCTTGCTGATACCACAGAAGTGGAAGACGTGACAGCGGCGCTTCGCTGAAAAACTCATCCACCACTCCTTCAAGGATTTCGTCCGCGTAGCGCTGTTCAGTCAGGGTGTGATCGAAGAAGATGGGACAGATTATAGCACTGGCGTAATTCCGCACTACACACTGAACGACCACTTGTACTGGTGTCGATTGCGCTTTACCCAGTCTGCATTGGAGTCACTTCAATAGTGTGCATTATGCAAATTTACCTGGCTGTTTCTACAAAAGTAGGCTTCGTCTGTGCACACGATGTTGCTCAAAAAATCCTGTAACTCATCGACTTTCGTGGGGGCCCAATTCGAGAAATCTAGACGATTCTCCCTATCTTCCAAGCATTGGTGATTGTTAAGATGGCAAGGGTGAAATTAGAACCCTCCAACTGATGACTTCGAAACTGATACTTGGGCGGCCACGTCCCGCACGGTAGCGTGAGGGTTTGCGACCGTAATGCTAGAACATTCGTGCGTAGGCTAGGACTCAAAGATGGAGTCATCCGCCGCTATTTCCTGAAGCTGCCGGTTTCTATTATGCCTTCATAACTTCTGATGATAATCGATGCGCTTGGTCTACCCCCACACTTCCATAATTGACATATATTTGTGGCCTTCCTCTTGCTGCCATTTGCAGCTTTCAAGGCAAGGATCACCTCTACCTTCTGCTCATTAGAGAGACATGGCGAGTGGGACGAAACAACACGCACCTTTAAACCTTTGCACCGACGTTGTCAATTCACTTTTATGGTGGTAGGTCCTGTAGCAAAAAAAGAAAAATAAGAAAGAAGGACATCCGAGCAATTTGTCTGCCCCAAGACAACAGCTATCACAGCTTGTTTCCAACTAATACTAAACGCGGCATGTTACTTCGGCCGAGGCGCGGCAAATATGGAACTAGCTCGATCATGATTTATTATTTATTTATTATACAGTCCCACATTCGCTCAGAGAGCATTACAGTGGGGGGGAAGTAATACATATGTTAAACAGTTGTAATTATGGTTACATGACAAAAAAAAACACGGTGACGAATAATGCAGTGCAGGCAGCATAACTATCCCAAAACAAAATGTTTTTCTTATTCCGTTTATTTCGTTCTGGCTAACTCTGGGCTAAGTTTCGTTCTGGATTTTGTTCTGCCTTTCGTTCTGGGTTTATTGATCAGTCGGGAAAATTTGTACACACTGTGTACGTCACTGAAAACGCCGCAGTAAGGAGTCCCTTGACTGTGCCTACAAATGCCTCATTGACACTTGGATAATTAGGATTGTACGTTTCGAGTTAGAAAAGTATTTGCAGTTACCTAATTAAATCTTTGTAACAAAAAAATTACTGGCATCTACTCCACTCCATGTATTGGCAACGTAGCCTAACATGCTATTCACAACAGGATAGTAGAACACATAGAAAACCAGGAGCTTTTAAGGCACAATCTCATAGGTTTTCGAAGGCATTATCCACACAGGACGCCATGCTCATGATCAAACGTGCTATTATTGACGACCCTAGCAAGGACGTAAAGGGCCTCCTGGGTTTGGATCTTATCAAAGCATTTGATACGGTGGCACATAAACATATTCTACATGAAATCTCATGCTTGGACCTGGGAAGCAATTTTTACAATTATGTGAGGTCCTTTATAGCTAATCGGACAGCTTGGGTCAAACTCGGGATAGTCACAGGCGGTCCATACAATTTAGGCAACAGGGGCACGCCACAAGGTTCGGTATTGTCCCCACTCCTCTTTAACATTGCCATGCACAGGCTCTCAGAGGAATTGTCCGAAATTCCGAGCTACGGGCAGGTCGTATACGTTGACGATATCACAATGTGGGTCCCCAGGGGGTCACTCGCAGCACTAGAACAGACGCTACAGGCAGCCGTAGACATGACATAATCCTTCCTTAAGGGCACCGGACTCAGACTATCACCTAGTAAATCTGAGCTGCTGCTCTATAAACAGGGAAGACAGCGTGCTAGGAACCTTGCGCATTTAGAAACTCTGCCATTTAAAATCACAGACAACACAGGACGTGTCATACCCAGAGTAGACACAATTAAAATTCTGGGTGTTCTCACTGACGCAAGGAGCTGTAATGCTATGGCCCTAAACCGTCTCACAGGGCAGGCCAACAGTACTTTAAGGCTTTAAGGCAGGTTTCAAGTCGAAATGCAGGCCTCAAGGAAGACAATCTCATGAGAGCATATCAGGTACTTTTCATCAGTCATGTCACGTACAGTCAACAGCAAAAGTTGGCGAGATGTGCGAGCGCGTGGCAAAGCGACCCTCCTCCCCTTCTAGCGGTGACCCCTGGTGTCGAGACCGACGCCTACACGCATGCGCTTCCCTCCCAGACTGCAAGCGTGCATATGTCCGCGCTTCCTCCTTGCGCGCCGGCGATATACGAATGTAGCCGCGAGGTAGCCCCCTTGCGATATGCGCTGTGGCGGCTTCGACGGGCGAAACTGTGTGAAACGTGTTTAGAAGCATGAACTTGCGGCCGCTTTTTGTCGAGTCACGAGCGCTGACGCATAGGGCCGGCCCGGTGGCGAACGCAACAAGTCATTTTTCTTTTTCTGGGCTGCACCTTTCGTGGCCAATGTTCGTTGTTTATTTCTTTTTACGAACGGTGCGTTCTACCGCAGAAGAGCGTGGCAGAAGACGCGCTATATAGAAGGAGACCGGCAAGACAAAAATGGACAATGGATTTCCGTTGTATACTAAACGAAGTTCTGCCCGTCGAAGCCGCCACGGCGCATATCGCAAGTGGGCTACCTCGCGGCTACATTCGAATATCGCCGACGCGCAAAGAGGAAGCGCGGAAACATGCACGCTTGCAGTATCGGAGGGACGCGCATGCGTGCAGGCGTCGGTCTCGACACCAGGGATTCACCGCTAGAAGGGGAGGAGGGTCGCTTTGCCACGCGCTCGCACATCCCGCAAACTTTTGCTGTTGACTGTACATTGCATCACACCTGAACTGGGGGGGAAAGAGAGAAGGTTAAGCTAAACACACTTATACGCTCCGGACTCAAAAAGAGTTCTGGGACTCCCGCACGGAACGAGTACCGAACTTGTCAACAAGTTAGGACTTCATAACACTATAGATGAGCTCACTGAGGCGCATTCGATGTCACAAATTGCAAGACTCTCCAACACTAAGCCAGGGTGCAAAATTCTAGATGAAGTCGGAATACTGCCTCGAGGATGAGACGTCTCTAAGTTCAAAATACCCAAGGAAGTGGAGGCAATTACTTGTGGACCCTATACCTAGAAATATTCATCCTGTCCACAACACTGGCAGAAGGGACGCCAGGGCCGAATGCATTCTGGGTAAACTGCACTAACAACAAAGATCAGCTCTCTTTGTCGATGCAACAAGTTATGAATCGGGAAACCGCTATGCTATTTCCGTGATCAATGAGAACGGTAAATTAATAAGCGCGGCCTCACTAAGAACGAGCTCAATTTATGCCGCCGAAGAAGCAAGCGCAGCACTTGCAATTACAATGAAGAGAAGCTCCACGATTTTCTCCGATTCCCGTACAGATATTAAGAACTACTCAGCCGGCTTCGTCTCAATGGAAGCACGTGCAAAAGTTACTTATACAGTCTTAATATTCATAATTACGAGCAACTGGACATCTCACGCCTAGTCTGGTTTCCATCCCTAATAAATGTTATAAATTGTTGGAAATGTTTTTTAATGAGTCGTTAGCTTTGCTTACTGGAAAGAGAAGCGATACTGAGACACATATCATTCACGTACATTTCACAAGCCTTTCATAAAAGACTGCCGAAGGGGCACTAAAGTCAATAAGATTCTTTTTTTCAGGGTCAAAAAAGCACGCAAAGCATTTTGAAACGAGGGGAACATACAGCAACATATTAATTCTCTAAGCATAAGCTACCCATACCTTGAGAAATGATGGATAATTGGCCAGCTCCTTGTTTTTATATATATAATAAACTGTGTCCTTTATGTATATTTAAATATAGTGTGTATGTGTACGGTGCTTACAGCGGAAATTTAAAACAATGTTGAAGCGAGAAAATAGGGATGAGGCGGCCGCCTCTGGCACTTCTAATGCGCTTGTTCTCCTATTGTAAGGATTTGCAGAAATAAAGCAAAGTATGAATTAAAATCCATGCATGTCTGCACCAACAATGATGCAGTAAGCTATTAGCCACAATAAAACTTTAAGAGAAAAGGTCGAGGCGTGTCAAAATAAACCTCAAATGATGTGGTTGACAAAACTGTGGGAATGACACGTTAGGTTAGGGAGGATTTATTTATTTACCCCTTTGTAACTTCAGAGCCTTTCTCATGGCGCTAGAGAGCAAGGATTGCGAGAAGGAAAGCAACAAACTAATCAGGAACAAAAGCTGACATACATATACCGGGTACTTTGGTACGTATTCGGTGCACGTGATTGACCTGAACTTCTGTAGCCTTTGTCTATTTCATTGCCCCAATGCACATGTAGGGTAGTAAAGTGCACAATGTCTATCAAGCCTCCCTGCCTATCCCTCTCTCATTTAGTATCTCAACAAGAGCTATTAAATAGAATACTACGTGACGTATCAGTAAATAAAATTACTCTTGTCTAAGTAATGTTGGCTGAGACGTCATAGAAATAGCAATTACTTACAGAAATTATTCTCGCGGGACGGTGGTTACGCTCTAGTGACATTCGAGCAAGGAGTGAGGGAGAGAACGCATGTGCGCATAAGGTAAATCGCAAAAAAGTTCATAATTTATACAAGCGCTTCATGTATGTTCGTACACCGTGTGCACTAGCTAACTAGGTTGGAATAACTAAATAAATCAGGTGAGCGCCACGGGAAGGCAACACACGAAGTATTGTTCCCTTCTGGGCATTTTCTTGGGCATCTTTTTTAACTTTCAGCTTACATCATTGTTTAGAGAGAGCAATTAACAGACTAAATCATTGATCTAAAAGCAATACCTTCAACGTAGAAGTAGAAAATTATACTGAAATATCTCTAAATTATTTTCTGCCATAGATATTAAATAAAAATTAATTGATGTCTCGGATTTTATGTGCCAAAACCACGATATTATTATGAGGCACGGCGTAGTGGGGGACTCCAGAAATTTCGATCACCCGGGATCTTTAACGTGCGGGGCCCCAATGCACGGGATACGGGCGTCTTCTGTGAAGATGGCTGCGCTGTAAATTTTTCTCAGCCCAATAGAAAGTGCCCGACATGTGAAAAAGTATCAAGTGGCAAAGCACTTGCGAGCCGGGACATTATTGCCTACAAACATGCTTCGAACTAGAGGTCGATGCTTCATGCATACATAGTGCACGAATGGATTGTAAGCAACGGAGATGGCTCCAAGACGCTCGCGTTGTCTTCCGCTTTTGCCAAAAAAGCCATGGCATAAATAAAGTCCATGCGATATAGCGACAAATAACGCTGGGCAATTATTCAAATAGTGTCGATATTGTTGCTTTCGGCAGACTGAATAAATGGGGATGGTATCTTGCCGGCACGTGGAAGTGCATCTGAAATGACGGTCACGCCATCTCCTCTCTATCATATTTGCTGTTTGCGGCCTATTCATACGTTCGGGCACAGTGCCCCCCCCCCCCACCCCAGCACAAGCATTGCACTTGACGCCTGCAAGATGGCATAAATGTCGCGTCACGCAAGCGTCTAGTCACGTGACACGCTTTTAGATCTCGCGCACTGCCTTCCGTTCTATATATATACTATTTTTCAAACACGAAGCGCGTGAAAACAAAGTAGCTTTCTTTTTTCGTGAAAAGAAATAAATTGGGGAGGGGGGGGGGCATTTCTTGAAGAGCTCTAATACTTCCCCGTTGAAAATATTGCGTTAATAAATAACTCCCACAACGCAAAAGCTAGCAACACCACCACCACCAATACCGTTACCCTGACCACAGATAGTCGTCAGGGTAACGAAATGGTCGGACTGACGGGAATGCAAGGCAAACCTAATTTTGAGCAGTAAAATAGTGACCATAATAACTAGTGTTGCGACTCGAGGTGGCGTTTGGGCGAACAATCCACCAAGCCCATTGATGAGTGCGTGCGGTGGTGCGAATGAACTCAAGCAGCTTCGGCGCAGCCCGCTTAGTGCTCTGCTTTATCTGATTCATCGTCCTCAACGCCACTGTGTTCACTGTCAACGTGTATTTTGTCCATCATTCTTAGTTGCGCCACTGCTAACTGCTTTCGTGCGTCTTATCGACTGCGCTGTCCATCATTACTGTTCACTTTGCTTGAAAGTCCTTTTAAAGGGCTAATGCTTTTTCTTCCTTGTGTTAGCGAACTCCTCTTTTTAAGCCATGAGAATCACGTTCACAACTGCGTAAAACACAAGCTAGTTCATCTTTCAACGCACTGTGAGTGCCTTTCTCGAAATGAAACGCAGGCACGCGCCCACACACACACACGCGCGCGCGGGCGCGCACGCACAAGAAAATAAATATGCAAAGCCGACGGAATACACTGCAGAAGAATGTGCGCCTGAACGCGCATGAGCGCTTCATATCTGGAACCCAAGACGAACCCCCCCCCCCCCCACAAACACAAACACACACACACACACACACACACACACACACACAGGAATATGCAAGGCTGGGGGAATACCGTGGAGATGCGTTCGTGCCTGAATGCGCATGCGTGAATGCGCAGAAACAATTTTATGAGACAACCATTCTATCAATTCGAATGAAATTTGCTGCCTTTGAGAGAGCAAATAAAATTCAAGTGACTCCAGAAAGCATAGTTATAGTTTAGGCTTTGAATGTTTTAGAAAGATTCCCTAAAACTCGTATGTCTAAAAAAATTGAAGGACATTCCGCCCTACGAAGGGGGATGACCAGCGGAGCTGTAAACATCATGGTAAGATGGTAAGATCGAAAGCTATGCACCAACTAGCCCCACAACGTGTTTTACTATGGTAAGAAAACTTGTGGCAAAGACTCTATTGCATCGCTCTCTGTGACTTTGTAACGACGGTCACAATGGCTTTGCGGTCGCTACGATATACACTCAGCGGCATACACACCACTGCAAACACATTCTTTGACAACGTCAAATCGATGCACGTACGCTGCTGGGTGGTCCATTGGGCCCGATTGGTATGACATCGCAAGCGATATGTCTGCAATACGAAACGCGTAAACCACTCCCTTTTCGGTCTCGACACATAAACATTTAAATCACCTACAACGACCACAGGGACAATGTCATCGTAACTAACCCTAACACAATGAGTAGCCATGAACCTTACGGGGGTATGAGCCATTGCTTACGGTGGTATAGGCCATCGATGATGACATTTTCCGACATGCTGTTCTGCATGTTCTATGCGTGAATAGAAAGAATGTAAGCACTGTTCGTTTCATTTCGCTGAGTGCTTGTAACCGCTGCCATATACGGGGATATGAGCCATTGCATTTTTCTCGATTACGGGGGTACGAGTGCGTACGTGTGTATGAAGCATTGATGGTGATAGTATTGTGTGCAGACGCGAAAACTCTGTGGTAGCCTAGCTACATACAGCTCCGCTGTAAAAAAAACACACACTTGAAGCACGAACTTTACAAATCCGTATAACTCTGCATCGAAAACATACATCGCAGTGCGGTAAACTGCATCAGTCAGAGCATTGTTAGAATGTGGCACCCGCTGTCGCACTGAGTTCACAGCCTCGGGAATCCCCACATTCAGCCGATTTTTTGCTGGTAAGGTAATTAAAAGCTCATTATCCATCTACACAAATATACAGCACAACGACCTTGTTATCAGATAAGATGTCCCACTTGGCCCTATACTATAGCGTCACGTGAGATAACCTGTACGCATATTCATTATGATGCACTGTCTTCAATTCGTGGCGCTGTTTGTGACACTTCCCATAGGCAAATACTATGGATACCTACCTTCAACTGGTCGTAAGGGGTGTGTTCTGGTGCAAACCGAGTTCTGTCAAACTAGTACGCGTTCAGCTTTACAATGTGTTTTTTTGTCGTTGGCCTAATCGTTCAACCTAACGCGCGAGATATTTCTCGCTTGTCGCGATACTTCGTTACCGCTTGACTGCTATAATTGCTTATTCTTTCATTTTTAGCCCAAATTCGTGACCAGTTTTGGCAGAACGTATTGGAAATTTTAACAAAGTTCCTGACGAATTTTTAATTTCAGTATTGATAACTCAGCTCCCAACGAAGTCATCATCGTGACTAGGGTGACGTGACGTAAGTTTATACCGTACTTTCACTGTTTGCCGGGCCAAATATATGTGCGCCCTGACACAATTGATAAGGCTCTCAAAGTTAAAGAAGCACAATCCACCATGTTTTCACTGTCAACCAAATTTGGAGATGGTATACAGCAACTTCCCTCACAGATGCGATAGTGGCCCTATTAATGACGTTTCGTCCGCCACAACCACCGCAACAATAGCAATATCTTTGCCCTACGCATACGGGCTATGCAAGAGTGCATACTTTTAGGACAGTAAATATTAACGTATTATTTCATTTCTGAAAGAATTCAAAGAACAAAAAAACTTTTCCGTTTTGTTGTTCGATATAACAGACCCAGCAGCGTCAAAAAGCAACTTGCCCAAAATAGCACACAGATCTTTGTTGTCAATTTACGCTCTGTACAGCTGCAAAGAGGCAGCAGCTTTGTGGGATTGCTATATTGCAACAGTCACGTAGTTCTTTCAGGGAAGCGATTAAGAAAAAGAACAGGGAAGTAATAGGGGCTGGAGCTTGCTGCGCATTTTAGGGCGCCATCATTTATACTTTTTGCTCACTTGGATGTGTCCGCAGCTGCCGTCATTGGTGCCCTTCGTAACACCTCAGTGCATATATATTCAAACCACTTGTGAGCAATGCAGCTTTGCGCCTTGCCAGATAACCACTCAAGCCTCATTAGAGCAATTGCTTAAATGTCGCGATAGCTTAGTGAACACAGCTTATTTACGGGCCATGCGCGGAGCAATTCCAAAACGTGATAAGCTCAAAGGCCTGCCTGCGTGAACCACATCAGCTCACGTTTCACAACCTGCGCAGTCACGCCAATAGTGATCATATTCTATGCTAAAAGATTGTGCGCTACACAGCATGGTCTCACGAGTCTGCTATTCTAACCACTGGTGAGGTAAGAAGAGACACCGACGGTGGGTTTGCGGAAACCGCAAGCAGTCAGTGCCCCTGGATCGCGCTTTGTGAACACGGAACAACGAATACATTCCCGGTTAACTGCATGAGCAAACGTGAAGCACAATGCGACTGCTGTACCTGATGCCTTGCCTTTCAGACCGTAGCACGATGACGCCGTTCTGAAGAAGGCCCGACGATACCACCGACTACGTGAAGCAAACATGGGCACCAGCGACATACAATGCCCTCTGGGCGTACACGACATCCCGCGAAAGTACGCGCACATCTTCCGCAAGAAGAGGACCTGGGAGCTGGTGATGCTCAGCGGAGCCGTGTGCGGCATCGAGCTGTGCTACGCCGCCGAGACGGCCTTCATCGGCCCCATACTGCTGGGCCTCGGGATACCCATCTCGTTCGTGGCGCTCACCATGTGCCTCAGCCCAGCGCTGGGCTTCTTCATCACGCCGCTACTGGGCTCAATGAGCGACACCTGCGCGTCCCGCTTCGGCCGGCGGCGGCCTTTCATCGTGCTCCTCTCGCTGGGCATGCTGCTGGGCCTGATACTCCTGCCCAACGGCCAGGACTTTGGCATAGCGCTCGGCGACAGCGGCATGGACGAAGAACTTCTAGGAAAAAGCAGCGTCGTGATTCCGAAGGGGTGAGTGCCACGCTCAGAGTTTACGAAGCTTGCCATCGAGAACTCCCTGTTCAGAAACATGTGAAATGCGCGAGTGTTCCAATTTAATGCATGCAGCTCGATCTCGCCGCTTCTTGCCGCTGAAAGGCGCTGACACAGCGAGTGCTCGGTGTCGCACGATATTAATCTTAAAGTGCAAGATGCACACTGTGAATCACACTTGCATAGAGTGGTCGAGCTGCGGACTGCGCCGATGTCGCTTAGCAATGGTTGCTGGGTTCGGGATACGTTGTCTACGAGCACCATTGCTCTGAATGTTGCAGGGCCACTTGCGGACGTATCGTAGTGCCGGTCAGTGCACGCAGTACGCAATGCGAAAGCGTAGTCCTGGTCGCCATCGATCGAGATAAGGTGCAGGCCGACACGGCGATAAGGCTGCGAGTGGCAATGCCGCATGAATGGACGCTCCTAACGCTTGTTACATAGGCCACCGTGGTCTCGAAACCAACAGCTACCGCTAGTAGACGCTGGCGCAGTATACGTAGCCGGCTGCTCGAACACTTCGAATAGTCCCAGAACTGGGCATTTTATCTTACATTCAACAAATTTATTTCGAATCAATTTGTGCTGACTTAGGAAATATAGCGTTTCATGTGTATTTCAATAAGGACAGGCCAAGTCATTTTTGAAAGCGCCTGAAGACGCGGCAAGGTATTCTATGGGTAGTTGGATTGCGTTAATGAATTGTATTTCGAGTGACCACTCATTTATTCAAAGGTGCATGAATTGCCCATTTATGCTCGAAAATTGGACTATGGAAATGCTGAATTATACCGAACCACGATGATGCTTTTCAATAAAGCGACTTCAAGCAACGCTTCAACATGTTGATACTGCGGTAGAATGCAACAGGCGATCGTCTATGAAATAACTGCTAAAGGCGCTTTTTTTTTTCTACCGTTTTCCAGGAACTCTGCGAGCGTTCTTTCTTTGCCTTTGGGCAACTCGACTGCCGGGAATGATCCAAACCATGGCTGGTCTACGCACAGCCGGGGCATCGCGTTCACCATCGCAGGCTTCGTATTTTTGGACATGTGCTGCGACGCGTGCCAATCACCGGCCAGGAGCTACGTCCTCGACGTCACAATCGTGCCGGACCACGCGCGGGCCCTGTCCATGTTCACCGTTCTGTCGGGCCTCTCTGGCGCTGTCGGCTACATCATGGGAGGCATCGACTGGGAAAGCACGGCGGTCGGAGCCAGTCTCGGCGGGCACGTCAAGACCGTGTTCGGCATCGTCGGCGCATTCTTCGTCGTCTGCATCGTTCTGACCCTCACGAGCTTCCGCGAGATGCCGCTGCACGTCGTTAGGGCGGCCACGGCGGCTGGGTACTTTGACCAAGATGGGAGCCGCGGCGACTATCAGAGGTTCACCAACGACGAGGCCAGCGGTTGCGAGGTGACAGAAAGCATGGAGCTCGCGCGGCGCAAGTCGAACAGTCCCTTCAAAGACGGAGACAAGAGCGCGGAAGAAGAGGCGTCCCCGACGGTGAAGGCTTACCTCCTCTCCATAATCTACATGCCCAGGTATATGCGGCTCCACACACTGATTATTAGTAGAACATATGTTGTTTAAAAAAGGGCCTCTTCGCGAGATGAGGAGGCAGCGCTGTTCCTATCTCCGACGCTTCAAAAAGCACTCAGGTTACTGCGCTGCATCTCGGTCGAAATGAAATTTGGGCAGCCTGCTTGAGCAGGCTTTGAAAACAAAGCAACTGCCTACGGGTACGTGCTTCAATAACCACAAACCTCAACAATTTACACGGCTGTTTCCTGAAAGAACGAGATTTGTGAATCTCAATGGGTGAAGCTTTTCTTCACAAGGATAAATGTTACGTCTGAAACAACTGTCTGCAGTATTGAGGTCGGCACCATTTAAAACGCAGTTAGCATTTCTCGCACTTGGTGGACTATGACACACGACTACATTGTGTAGCGCGACTTGACGAATGCAAAGAAAACAACACACGTATGCTACTTTAAACTACAGATCTTTATTTTCGCAGCTACGTGGTATACAGTAGTAATGAAAAGGGTGACATTTTTTGTACTTGCGTCCTGTGAGCTAATTTGCTCAGAAAGTTAACCAAATTACTACCCATCTTGATGGTGCAGCCAAAAGGAGGGAGATCGATAACATTTTGCTTATTGATGGTGTCATTAAGCACCACTTTACATTTTGTTGATTTCACGACGTTTGCTGCCGGCCCTTTTGTAGCCCTTGTGCGAGTAGATGCAAGTGGCGCTTTCTTCATTTCTCTCGTCCTTTGGTCTCTCCTTATGTAATTAAACCTGTAATAGCATGCCAAACCAGTTGTTCTGCTAACCTCCTCACCTATCATTAAAATTTGTATTAACAGCGCGCAGGTATTTTTGCTGCTGGTATATATATTACAGTTTCCTTGTGATACATTGCTGGGATACGCGAATGATGTACTGTATGTAATTAGTAGGCTACGCGGTTTCAATAAAATACGTTAGCAGGGCGGGTCCAAGAGACTAGCGCCCTAGGCTAGTGTTCTGGCATAACCCAACACCCACAGTACCCAAACGCAAAACATAATTTTTCCCTACTGTATGTACATAATGCACAAACAAAAATAAAAACAAGATCAACATTCAGAAATACACACTGAAGAACCGTGTTCGTGCTTAAAGCGTGATCAAAACATATAATACAAAAGAGCTATAGAGACATGTCAAGAAATCGCATAAACCCGAACCAACCAGCCCGCCACATGTTTTAGGATTGCAATAGCAAGAACTTAATTTTGGAAAAAGGTTTTCCGTCTGCTCATACCCTATTTCTGTTGTTGTTTTTTTTTGTGTGTGTGTATTTTTATTTCTGGTTCTTATAGCAACTAATATAATTTATATAGAGTGTTTTGTTCCATTCAGCTTCTGGTGCCGAGGGGAATTTCCTTCCCATATCTCGTCGCACAGAATATCCCAATGGCAGGTTCACTGCCATAGAGTACCTTTCCACTTGCGCTGCAAATTGAGTGATTTTTTGGAAGATGTTACTCGATAAGCGGAACCTTATGAATTCCTGGATTTAGTCATCAGTAGTAACGTCAAAATTCAGGGAAAGAGCTCGAACAAACTATTCACACTAACAAACGACTGCGATATCCTTGATCCGTTTGCCAACCCGTTTATTTATGATTGACTTCAATTAACATTTACTTCAGTCAACGATTTGTTGATGTCCCTAACGTTACTGTAAGGCAGGCCATTCGAGTGGATAGTTATCTTGAAGATTTATTTGGAAGAACTTCAATGGCTTGAAGAAATTGTTATTGAAACAAAAGTTCACTCAAGTAACGGTCATGTAAAAGGGATAGCTAGCGTCATAGGAGTTTCCAGCTGTTCGTTGAACTTGAGACACAGAGATGCTATCTTTAATATGATGCTAGAGATGTTAGCATGGTTGAGTGCCAGGCATGCCACTTGAGTTGCTGATGAGAATTATGGTGCCCACAGTGATCACACAAACAGCGCACATACTAAAGCTACCCTCAAACTCTCAATCGGGCCTGTAGACCTTACAAAACCACAAGCACTTACCTAGTTCACAACACGTCGGTGATGTTTTCTCACGGAACACAGGTGGTACACACCGCAGTTGTAAGCTCGAGTGGTTCGTAAGTTCGTTCAAGCGATGCACGATCATGTAGTACTACTTCAGCTTGAAAAACTATTACGGGGAAGGGGTTAAACATGAAGCGAGACAAAACACGCATGCCCTTTCCTGTCTGAACAAACACCTCCACTGTGTAACCTCGCAGGTCCATGATGTTTCTGTGTATAACCAACCTGTTCTGCTGGATGGCACTGGTCAGCTACTCGCTGTTTCTCACGGACTTCGTGGGCGCCGTGGTTTACGGGGGAGACCCTGTGGCGCACATGGGCACAGAGTCCTATCGTCTCTACCAAAGCGGAGTGCGACTGGGTTGCTTCGGCCTGGCCATCGACTCTGTCACCTGCGCGCTTTACTCCCTCTTCATTGAGAAGCTTGTGGACCGCTTTGGTGGGTATCGTCCGCCACGAACAGACCTGTAGTTGAAAAATGTCAGCGGAGTTTTATAGCGAAGCTGTATGTGGCTAGCCGATTCCTCCATGCGTCCGTCCGTCGGTCGCCTGTACGCCGAAAACTCCTCCGGCGCAGCCCCATGCGCACGCACGAAAAAAAAAAAAGAGAGAGAGAGGTGCGCGATTAGCCAACACCACCTAGATAGCCCAAGGTTTGTTTGCTTCGATCCATGATGTCACGCTACCTGGCCCGATATTTCCAGTGAAAAGGATGGCGTGATGAAAGCGGTGACGTCAAAATCACTGTTGCCTATTCGGGAGCATCCCCATTAGGTTCTATGGCAGTCGGGCCAGGTAACATGACGTCATGTATCAGAGCGAAAAGGCCTTGTACTATCTAGGTGGGGTTGGACTAGCTGCACCAGTAGTGACGTCGTTGCTCACCGTCGTAGCCGAGCGCGCGTGCAGCAGTTTCTCTCTGGCTCCGAAATGGGTAGGCCACGCGTCATACGTGCTCCTTACGAGCAGGCAGCTTTCGATCACCAACGCCGCGAGCAGAACGGGAAACGAGCTCATAAACGCCATGCCTATGCTGCAGTCCGGGCACAAGAACAGGCTCGTGCAGCCGAGCACAAGCCGCAACTGCGCACTGAGGTTGCAGCAGCCTACCAAGCAGTCGTTTAATGAATCTTCGCGATTAGCTCAGTGATAAACACCGGGACCGCACGTTTCAGCTTCGCTAGTTAACCATCTGTATGGAGTGCTTGAGCGGTGATTTCTTCCGTATCACCACGCGATGTGGTAGCCCAGTAGCTACGTCATTGCGCTGCTAAGCTCGAGGTCGCTGGTTCGACACCGGCAGCGGCGGCCGCATTTCGATGGGGGCGAAATGCGAAAACGCTCGCGTGTACATAAATTTAAGTACCCGTTAAAGAACCCCAGGTGGCCAAAATTAATCTGGAGCCCTCCACTACAGCGTGCCTCATAATCATCGTTAGTTTTGGCACGTAAAATGACAGAATTTTTTCTTTTTTTTCACGTCTGTACATTATCGAAAGTATTTCTGGGCATTAAGTGCAAAATAAATGCACGTGTGGCATAAATGAAAAATGAAAAAAAAAAAGCTAGACCTGACTTAATTTCTCGACGGCTATAAGAGAACCAAAGCATATTAGTTCGTACTAGAATAAGCCTACCTAATATTTATTTTCTTCCTGCTTCGCTAACCGCTGGGTGCAATGATGATGGTTGAGAGTCCCGCCTAGAAATTTTGTATGACCAGACCATGGTATAAGGCAGCGAAATCTGCATCATTACACTACCTAGATACAGTGCTGAAAAGTGGCAAGGTACGCGGCTAGTGTGGCTTGTCTTTAAGGGGCATAGCTAATAAGCGCTCAGTTCGTATGCAACGTGCACTTGGAGTTCAATATGAATGAGTTACACAAAGGAAAACCTAGGGACTATGCGACACGCTTCCTCAGCAACCTTAAGCGAACCCAAGCATATCAGCTCGTACTCATACTGTTCAACCTACCACTTCTGTTTTCTCTTCTACCTGCTGTATATGTTCTGTGCTATATATGTATATGTATATAATACATGTATATTGCTGTATATGTTCATCATACCGTATGGCGAAGCAGCGCACTGACGAGGACAAGGTGAAGACACACAAGAATACACGACACTCGTTGCACTCGCGACTACTTTATTTCAGAACAAACACTTCATATTTATATGCTTGCGCACCTTCAGACGTCAAAGATAAGCAAGGAAAGATTAAAAGCATTTCTAAATTAATTTCCCCACGCTTCATGTCCACCTTCGTGCTGTGGAATAATGTTACGTACAGACAAAAGTCCGGTATATGTTTAGGCTCGAAGGTAGCTCCAGTACTACTCCGGTATTCTTCTAGGTAACATTGACAAAGCAATTGATTCAAACCTTAACGGCCTTGCAGTAAGCGTGTGCCGTTTTGTATATATCTTTTGGCTATAGTCGAACATGGTGTTTTGGTCTTGAAAGTGTTCAAGGACAACAGCCAAGAACTGGCCTTCCCTGTTGAGTTGCCGAATAATAGCAAGGTACAGTTTTTAGATGCGGCGTTAACTACCACACCGGACCATGTTTGCCGGTCATACATCTATGATCAGAAAAGCCCTTGCTTTGCTACAGTTCGGGACACTCAAAAGTCGTAAAAAGTGGCATAGCTTTTTCATGCCTGCGAGTGACCTTAACTAAGTCTTGCCCGTAAGAAATAAAGGAAAGTTCCAGCCAACAAGTTATCAGGCCAAAGAATGCAGGATACTAAAAACTTGTGCGGTGTAGATCAGCCTATAAGTTCATTCGTTATGTGTGCAATGTCTATCAGAAAGAGCGTAATAGAAAAGAGAATGATAGCAGAAAAATTGTGTCAATACCATATGCACACAAGATTGCGCATAACCTAGAAAACGTAGGTAGCAGATATGGTCTACAAGTAGTTTTTTTCAGCCCCTAACAAACTCGGTAAGATACTGACGGACTGGGTCGTAGAGTGTCAATAAGAATAAAAGTACATGGTTATAGGAGCACGGTCAAGCATAGGAAAGAAAGTCGTCCGTTGTATACTGTTTGCCCATGTCTTGTGGAAAAGTATGCATCGGCCAAACGGAACGGTGTGTAAGCAGAAGACTTCTGGAACACAAAAGGTCTCTGGGGGAAAGAGAGAGAGAGAGAAAATGATAAATGAAAGGTAGGGAGGTTAACCAGGACTGAGCCCGGTTGGCTACCCTACACTGGGGGAAGGGAAAGGGGGACGGAAAGATTAAAAGAGAAAGTCCACTGGGGATATCAGTCGGTCACTCAGTCCGGATCACAGACGCTGACTCAATCCGGTATCTTTCAAATATCGCAGCAGCGCTTTTGAGGCCTTTTGTAGCTGCGATATGCGAGGCCATGGTTCCAAGATCTTGTTCAAAGTGAACGGCTTTCCGTCTAGCTGATTGAGAGCTGTGCAGAGGTCTTGCCTTTCATCTTCACAAGATGGGCAGCAGCGCAGTAGGCGTTCTATGGTTTCCTCGACACCGCAGGCAATGCAATCGGCGCTATCAGCCATTCCAATCAAAAATGCATATGCATTGGTGAATGCGACGCCCAAACGTAAGCGGCACAGCACTGTTTCCTCATTTCGCGGAAGACCTGGTAACAGCCGCAGTTGCATAGAGGGATCGAGGGAATGCAATCGATGTTGAGTGAATTCAAGTGTGTGCCACTTCTCCAATGTCAAAGAGTGCGCTAGCTTGCCTAAGTGTTGGGCTGCGTCGGTCCGCAATAAAGGTATAGAAACAAGGGTTGCTCCTTCGTGTGCTTTCCTAGCAGCTTCGTCAGCGACGTCGTTGCCGGAGGTACCGCAGTGACCAGGCAGCCACTGAAACACGAGGTCGTGTCCTTTCGTGATCATGTGATGGTGCATTTCTCGTATCTCCGACACGAGTTGTTCACATGACCCGCGACGAAGAGATGACAGAAGACATTGTAAGGCCGCCTTTTAATCGCAGAATATTGCCCACCGATTAGTCGGTTGGTTATTAATTAAAGGGCATTGCTCACAACATGGGTGCTGGCCGCTTTACAATGACACTACAGTTCTATTGTGCAATAACTAGGGATGAGCTGACCAGGGAAATAGTGGAAGCTTTTTACATTTACAAGAGAAGAAAGGGTTGTCAGTCAACCATCTATTCTTCGGAGCCACTGTGAGGTTGCCTTTTTGAAACACTAGGAAAAAATGTGAAAGAATTTTGTTAGGTGTGTAATAAAGAATTTTGTTAGGTGTGCAACAAATAGAATAGGATTGCACACCATGATAGATATGTTGCCTATCTTTTACGCCCGAGTATGCGCAGGGAAATGAATTTAAAAACGTTTTTAATCTTGCCTTGCATATCTTTGACGTCTGAGCGTGCGCAAGTATATATAATATGAAGTGTTTGTTCTGAAATACAGTTGCCAGTGCAACGAGTGTCGTGTATTTCTGTGTGTCTTCGCCTTTTTCTTGTCAGCGCTGTTTCACCAACAAGGTATAATGATTAATCACCAACTCGCCCAACTTTCCACATGCTGTATATGTTGTTTACTGGAATATAGTATCAGGTAAATATATTCCACACAAGACTTCCGTATTCCAATGTGTGTAATTGCGGATACTGCGCTAATGTGGCTGCTAGCGTGCTTTTGTCGTTACGGGTCCTAGCTGCTGCTAGCTGATAAGCACCTGTGCCTAAGGAGCCCCAAAACTCAAAATTCAATTTTTGCAGGTGCCAAGCCAATATACGTCTTAGGCCAGGCGGCCTACTCCGTGGGCGTGGCTCTGCTTGCCCTTTTCCGCACCAAGGCAGCCGTGCTGCTGGTGTCACCCGCGGCGGGTCTCTTGTACGCCACCCAGTTCACGATGCCTTTCATCCTGGTGGCACACTACCACAGCTCGAAAATGGTATGCACCACGACATCTTGTTTCACGCCATTACCTGATGCGGAATTGCCGCATATTCACAAGAAACAGAGCAAAGGAAAACTGACCGGCTTCGCTGGCTCAGTGGAATTCTGCTGAGCACGAAGCCACGGGTTCAATTCTCAACCGTGGCGGCCGCATTTCTATGCGTGGAGGCGAAATGCAAGAACGATTGTGTACTTAAGTCATGTGCACGTTAAGAAACCCCACACAGACAAAACCATTCCGGAGCTCTCTACCACACATAAAAACTGGCCGCCAATAAGAGCAGTTAGACAAAAGACGCACCTTGTTTTTACTTCGGTGAAAAGCCCTTCATTTCAAGCTTTCGGCAGCCTCTGTTCATTTGTAGTAACCAACTGCCGCAAAGCTTCCTCCAGCGTTTGAGCTTTGATGTGAAGTATTCTTGCGGCACCTGTTTCCTAGCTACAAGAAAGCCTATAGACTATACGGCTTCGCATGCAATAAAATTTGCCTCCATGCTCCTTCTTTACGCATCGCAGGTGGAGGCTGGCGCCGACTGGTCCGAGCGAGGCCTGGGCACCGATATCGCGCTCGTTAGCAGCATGATGTTTCCGGCGCAGTTGCTTCTGTCGCTGTGTGCTGGGCCCATGGTTCGACTCTTCGGAGGGACGCCGACTGTCATCATGTACGGCGCGGCGCTGGTCAGCGCTTGCGGCGCGCTGTGCGCCACTCGCGTCACCTACCACAAATTGCGCTGAACGTATACCACGGAGGTGTGAACGCTTCGTGTGGCGCGATTCTGTGGGACATCATCGGCGCCATGACCTGAAGACACGTGCGTGTGACCACTGGAATTGACGGGAGAAGGCACACGCGCCTAAAGCGCAAGAGCGGCGTGCTGCGCTTCAGCCGTTTCTTCCCCAGAAACTCAATTTTTGAAGCAAAGTGAGAGTTTACCGACGGTAATGTAGAACCGGTTTCATTGACAGTCGACTGTTTGTCACCTACCGTGGCTCCAGGTTGCGAATTTTTGATTGATACCTTTGCTCACCAACTTGCGAAGAATTATGTGCGCCTCGTTCTCCTTTTATTCCCTTCACCCCCTTCCCCAGCACAGGGTAGCCAGCCGGTATTTACACAGGATGACCTCCCTCTCTTTCCTTCTCTTTTGTCTCTATCTCTCTTTCTTTGAACGTGCCACCCACCGCTTCCAAACGACAGTGCAGCTTACCGCAGATGTTTTTCATCGGCTGGTCTTCTCCCCAGCAATTATCGCGGTTTCTTTAAACGGTAAGGCCATATCCCACCTCACCTGAAAGATATGTATATATGTATACGTCGCCGCTGAATAATTCTTTATTTACCAGAGCACCACAATGTTTACATACCGAACATAGCCATCTGCCGTCATCTCCTGAATGATGAAAGTTGCGGCACACCTGTGGGCTGCATTCGCACTGCTAGTCGCATTTGACAAGTAATAACCTAAACACAACAAATGTCTGCTTGTAGCACAGCCCATGATAGCCCCGTTCGAGCTCGTAAACGTTATTCGAAACGACCTCATAAATTTGTTGCATTAGGACCTAACTTTCAAAAGCATCGTCAACTGTTTAAAACGTGCAAGCAAATAGCAATGAATGAAAGCAAAGAACAGCGGCCTCTGTTCTAGGCAGCAAACTTTACGCAAGCATACGAGTGCAGCTGTGATGTATATAGCTCAGGAACGCCGTCTGCTTATCTAGAATGTGTTGTGAAGCGTTAGGCGCGCTCACTACACCAGCTCACATATTCATGCGTTCCACATATTGAGCACCTAACAGCACGGGTGCAGATTTGGAACCGTTAGTCGCAGGTTATATATTCGGCGACGCTGTCTGAAGATATGACCCAACGCGAAGCAAGTGCATGAGACTGATGCTAAAACAGTATATTTGCGCATCATTTACGGGCATTGTTACGTATAAATGGCGCCGACAGGGTTCACGTTAGTTCCGGTCTTGCGTTCATTAGGACCGCGACAAAATCACTTACAATAAAAAAGAATGCTTTGCTAAACTGTAAGCGGCCCGTACTTAGATGCTGACATGCAAACGCGTCGATCATAAGGAGGACGAGGAGTATGCGTACGTACATGTGCTTCTATGAAACACGCGAGTCAACTATGTCGGGCGCCACGAGTGCAATATGTTACTCTTGATAGTTACGTCTGCGGATGACCTCTCCAGCCGCTGCACTCGCTACATACTTACATACGTTAATGACAGTGCCAAGTTGTAAAATTACTACTGCAGAAAGCAAGCCAATACGTCTATACCGGCCCTGTTCTGTACGTTTTTGCGCATCCTGAAACGGCCACATACTCCATATTCCGAGGTTGAAGTATGTGTGTACAAAGGATGCTCGCAACTAACGTCTTTCCTCGCCGCCACGAGACTCCCGTACATGGTTGAGGGAAATATCGTTCTTATGCGTTGCTCATACCCGCGTCTCACCTGTGTTCAAAGGTACCAGCACAAAGAGGGCATTGGTAAAACCTAGTCTTGACAGTGGTAATGCCTGGCCGCTGTTGCGTCGTGGCGAGAACCGCTCTCAATGCGACGGAAGCGGCGCAAGAACGCCATCTACAGCACGCCTTCCGCGCGGGGCGGGGGTAACCTGTCGGGATACCCCAATACCCCGGGGGGAGGGGTAACCTGTCGGGATAACCCAACACAGTTGCGACACTGAACGCGGCGCCGCATGCGGGACGCGCTACCCAGAGTCGGTGATCACAAAAGGCGCGCCTTCGTTGCGCAACTTCCCGGTTTTAGTCCATCGCTCGGTGTTTACCATGTCTTAGTTCAGGCAGCTTCCATTTTCCTTGTAACAGCCATATTTCGTCCTGTTGTGAAATAAGTATTGCACCCCCCCCCCCCCCCCCCCGCCCAGAGAACTTGACTGCAACGGCGCTTTTTGTGAGGTTACGACAAAGCGCAGCTGTCAACCTCCGCATCCGCACAAACATGAATTTTACGACGCGCCAAGGAAGGACTCTATAGCGTGTTTACTGAAGGCCACCTGGAACATCCATCCAGCCAGCCACCCGAGTTCCACGTCCAGAAACTCTGGATGATACAAACTCGCGCCATATTTAGAGTACCGCGCAGAGGAATGTATCACCCTCGTCGGTATAGTCAGTGTCGGGAAGTATTGAGATGTCGCTGTAAAATGCGGAATGCCGCATGCATACCTCTTTTAAAACCTGTGCAAGTGTTGCGGTAATATAACAGAATGTGCCAAAAGGGCGGAAATGTGCCCCAACGTAGAGTTTACAGTATTCACATGTGTTTCCGGTGTCGTTTGTGTGTTATTCTGTGTCTCCGTTTCGTTCTCGTATATTGTTCGGGAGCAGCGCACAGACGGCGAAGTACAAGTGTTTACATTGCGCGCGAAGGAAAACGAAAGCTTTAGCTCCGTGAACGAACCTCAATGCATATGTACATGTTTGTCTTGAGTTCCGAAATAAAAACTGCGCGATTTGCTTTTTTTTTTTTTTTCTACTTTCAGGGGTCATCCAGCAATACGATCACGTCGTCTCAGTCAGCTTGTTTTTAAATGTTGGTTGGTGCAAATTGTGCTGAGTGGTGATATAGCATACGCTTTTACGCAAAGGTGGCTCCTGCCAGTATACCATGCAGCTGCCCGTAGCATGCTAACACACGCGCTGCATAATAAATCGTGATCTAGCAACGATAGGGCACGTGGTGGTGTAGTCACGCACGAGCAGCAAACATCTACGATCCACATGCGCTTTGCTATATAATCGCCCGCGGTGTCACACTGCGGGTTTGCGTGTACAAGCTCCATCTGATTCACTGCCGCGCTAAGCAAACCGTCAACCAGCATGCAAAGACGTTCACGTTCATTAATTCATCAATTGTTTACGACTATGTAAGGCGGGGTGCAAAAAAAAGATAATCTGAGCACCTCCAAGCGACGGCAAACATTACCTTGGTTCTGTTCAGCTACGTGGCATTTGCATATGCTTAAAGTTTGGCTGAAGTGGCGTGGGACACCCTGTATATCGGCGCCTATATGCTCACTGCGACGCACATTGATACCAAATATATCCGCCTAAAACATTTTTCGCGTAAAGTACAGCTCCTGGGTATTAAGCTTCTTAACATTTATGGTTCAGTCGGGCGCTATTTTATCGTAAAATTATTTCAATTATGGACAACTTTTCCTATTCTGAGCGGCTATAAAATGGAGGAATAGTTAATCACCGACTAATGCTGCTTTAGTTGAACGAACGCCTTAAATTTCCTGATAAAATTACATGTTGGTATTTTTATTAATGGAACGCAGTTTTTGGCAACATGTTTTACATTGAATACTTTTGTGCCTTACAAGAAAATTGAGGCGGCATTTGAGCCGGGATTTTTTTTTTTTTTTTTTTACGGGAAAGCAATTCTTGGGATGACTTTTCGTGTTGTACGCAAGCACCTAAAATTTTTTTAGAGAAATCGCAGATGATCGAGCGCCAAGGTTGGCGCGGAATGACCCTGTAGACAGCGGCCGCAGAAGCACGACACGCGGCTACCAGATTGCACCGTGATGTTAAAATTGATGGCGAGAATTCCAGTACAGTGCTAATTAAAAGTCCAAAATTAATTGGAGGTGTGACAATAATTGCCACTCAGTCCTGTCACGGGGCTCTTAACACAATTGCCGACATCCCAAGTTAAGGCGTACGAAGAGGGTGCCCCATTCCAACCTGGATCGCGCTTGTGTTCGAAGTTCGCATGGTTCCCGGAACGCGACCTTATCACAGCTTTGGCCACGCACGCACTGGTTTCTGCAAATAGTTTGCAACATTTATTCCACAACGCACGCAATTATTGCGCATTATTTTGTTTAATCAAGTCTACCACTGCCGCTGCGAGACAAAACATAGTGATAACTTAAGCAGGTGCTGGCGAAGCAACCGTTGTCAATCATAATAAAGTTTTTATGATGATGACTATGATGGCAAACAAGCCGAATTAAAGCTAGTTCTGGCTTCGAAACGCCGGCCCAGGTAATTTCCCTCATTACAGCAAAGTATGCTCGCTACAACTTCGACAACACGAAGCATGCGTAGGGTTAATTTAACTAAAAGCCAACATGCAGCGTCAGCAATACTTAAGCAGTTTGTTTGCACAAAGAAGAGGACTGACTTATCGAATCATCCTGCATTACCAGGATGAAGTTTAACAAAACCCGCCTGTGCGCACAATCCAAAGTAAGTCGGAAATAAGCTATGGAGACAGTGAAGCAAATGCTTTTTTTTTCTCCCTCTTTAGGTCGTATGGTCGAGAGAGATCAAGTCAAAGTATTACGCCAACTAATGTTGCGACGAAGCATATTTCCAATTTATACCGGAGCGCATGTGCAACACTCATAAATGTTAACAAAGGCCGCTATCGAATACCATAATAGGCAAATTCAAGTGCTAATAATACAGCCGTTTATTTAGGAAATGTCTGGCTCCCGTAGTATGTCAGATTCGGCACACTTGGTGATATGAAGTACCAGGTGTTAAAAGAATTCATTTTCGTTATGAGGGGTTTTACGTGCCAAAACAACGATCTCATATAAGGGACGCCGTAGGGGGAGACTCCGGATTAATTTTGACCACCTGGCGTTGTTTAACGTGCACCTAAATTTAAGAGCACGGGTGTTTTAACACAACAGCGTTAAGTGCCCCCTGTCGCAGAAAATCCAGCGTCTGCGCCCTGCGTCGATCGTCTTTCCGGTAAAATTAATTTCGAACCCCGCATACCCAATCACTCTTCTATCACCAAAGTTGCTCATACCTTGTCTTTCTTCTTTTACAAAGTTATTCCGCGGAGTTTTGAGAACGGCAGCCCACAAACAAATGTAATGAAAAAATAAAAAAACACCGACAGCGCATATATCTTATATTTAATCTTCTCCGACTGAAATATTAAAAGTGCGAAACAATAACAGGAGGTCGACCCACATAAGGGGCCGCGTTTCTACCAGAGAGCTTGTCTTCGCGCATAGCGTTCGCCGCCAACGTTTCCCGGTAAACGTTACGGTTACATAAGCTGCAGCTGTCGGGAAGCATGAAAAGCAGTCGGGAGTCTTTGAATCCTATTGCGTTCCACTCCAAAGTTTTTGCACTTCGCCCCCATCGAAATGCGGCCGCCGTGGCCGGGATTCGATCCCACAACCTCTTGCACAGCAGCGCAACACCAAATCCACTATGCAACCACGGCGGGTTGAAGTCAAACGTTTTACCTCAGAAGCTGCTGCGCGCGCACGCACGCACGCGCGCACGCACAGCCATTTGTTCGGCGAATGGCTCTACCGATTTTGATTTGGTTTGTTGCATTTCTAAGAACAAATCAAAATCTACCGATTGTAGGATAGGCAGTCATTTCTTTTACAGAAATTATTGAAAACTGCAAAAATGGAAAAAGCCTTACAACTCCGTAACTAAGCAATAAACAGTGATATCACCACTCTGTGCACTTTACTAAAACGGGCATAATTAATGTATTATGCATCGCTCCTAAATATGCCACTAATTTGCGAGTAGGGATTTCTCAAAACTCTCTTAACCACTGCATGCATACGTAATCTGTAAATTCATAAAATTTGCCCACTCCCTATGTACTACCAGATGCAGTTTACAGAACTGCGATATCTGTTCGTGGTGCAAAGCTACGGATTTGTTAATTTTCTGCTTCCATTTCTTTTACTTGTCAGTTTTCGTAAAAAGTCATCATCACCGGTCTGGTTATGTTCACTGCAGGACGAAGGCCTCTCGCGTAAAAGGTATACGAGAGTCTAAATCAATATTCTGCTTCCTGCTGTCGGTAAAGTTAAAATTAGTCAATTTCATCCAAATCTGCCCAGAATTTGTCTAATGAGTGCATTTATGCGTTTCCCGTGCATTTGAACGGGGAAATTCGAGTCGACTTCGCGGTCCACCCACATTTGTTTCCTGGCCTCCTATAGCCGGACCACTTTATAGCTATGTTTATGACACATTCACTGTAAACAGCCATACGCATGTGTTCCACTAATGTTCCCGTCGAAAAGCTGCAGCTGTCACTTGTCCAGACTTGCGGAGGAAATGGCCGGAAGCGAAGTTGCAAATAATTTGTTCACCGCAACACGTTGCCGCAAGTACGGCGCATTGTACCGGGTGTCCCACGTAACTTGAGCCAAGCGTTAAAAATATGCAAATGCCACGTAGCTGGACAGAACGGGTAATGTTGTTTGCCGTCGTGTCGAGATAAGATTATATTTTTTTTGCATTCCGCCTAATTACATAATTATAGTCTCAATTAGGCAATCAACTTCTCAAATATAATTACATGAAAAGTGCCAATGAGAAAATTGTGGAGCAAGATGAAAAAAAAAAACCAATACAGCTTTTTGTTGCTCAACACGTGATATGAAAGCGTTTTTCCGAGCATGAGAGAAACCTGCGAATACACGCAAAGTGCCTCGAGCGGCCAGTCACGCGGTAATTTTTCGTGTATTCGCGGGCTGCTTTCACGCTTGGAAAAACACTTTTATGTAGCAGGTATTTTTTCATGTTGCTCTACAATTTTATTGCGATAGCAATTAAGCAAGTATATGGACCCCCCCAGGCACATTTTTGCCGTCGGCATCGCCGTGACGTTATGTATAAAGTCCAGGGGCGATAACGCCATTGCCGCACGTCCTACGCTATAAAACGCTTGCGGACGCGCGCAAGCTCGCCTCCGCGGGCCCACGCATGCGCAGACAGTGTGGCATGGCTCGTACGCGTCGAAGCTCTGCGTGATCTCGGGGAACAGCTCCTCTCTGTTATCGCGCGCTTGGGCTGCCTCGCGTCGGCGCGCCTGGCTAAGCAGCTACAGCCCGGAACATTCAACTCTCAGTGAAGCAGATTTATATCATGCAAGAAAGTGCTTCTACTTTCCTTTTTGTGCTGATCTAACAGTTCTAAAATATAACAATTATGTTTATATATATCGGAGTATTTTGAAACACTGTCAATAACAGAGTACGGAGCGGCGTCTGCGAGTGAATCTAGTGGGCGCGCGCTGTCGCACGTCTATGGCAGCCACCATATCACGTCTTTGTGGATGCAAACCGCCATTCCTCGCGAGGCGCGGCAGGCACTAGGCGCGCGGACGCGAGCTTGCGCGCCTCCGCAAGCGTACGTGCGGTCTCGGCTTAAGTGCGAGAGGAAGAGCGCGAGGGGAGCCGACCATCGCGGCTCAATCTCGACCCCGGGAAAGGGGGAAGGAAGCGCGCCGTCTTCCGTTGCGCGCGAGGCACCTAACGTTGCCAGGCACCGTGTGTAGTGGGGAAGAAGGAGAGGGGGCGTTGCAACTGCGTATGGCGGCTATGCGCGGTCGCGCGGCGGTATCTTGAGAGCAACCTGTGTTGGGGGCAGCCTAGGCGCGTCGACGGCTCGTAGCTTTGTGCGTGCTGCTTTCCCGGCGTTCAGTTTGCGCTAAAGCTAAAGACAGCCCGAAGGTCACTTCGCTCGCTGCTGCTGCCGCGCTTGCTCCCGTCAGCGTTTTGACAGCGAGTGTCCGCGGTCCTTGGTGTGATGCAGTCATGTTTGCTGTGCGCACTGACACCATGCTTGTTAACTTAGCAAGCGAATGTTTACAAGTCCATACGGCCGATAAAAGTAATATTCTTACTTCTTATGGCTGTCTGCTAATTTGCTATCGCAATCGAGGCTTCTCCTTTCGGGTGGAACTCAAGACGTGACACCCTTGAATCTAATATTTGACAAGTTGATTAAATAATATTAATTATGCAACTAGGCGGGATGCAAAAAGTATCTCCGAGCGACGGCAAACATTACCTTGGTTCTGTCCAGCTACGTGGCATTTGCATATTTTTAAACTTTGGCTTAGGTTACGTGGGACACCCTACATGAAAAAAAAAGCAAAATTCACTGCACGCAGAACAAAAGTTAGATACATTGCACTGTTCGTTTACACATGCTGTAGCTGGTGCAGGCACGCTACCAAATTTGATCACATATGTCCGTAAAGAGTGCTGCACTTCTTCCATGATGAGCGCCATTTACCTTTGAGAAATGTGCGACTAACATAAATGTATAGAATGAACTGAGTAATTCAGTAAATCTATGTACTGCCGGCACCGATTACCCAGTCTACATTTTCTCCTTGGTAGCTGTTCATAAAGTTCTGTTTTAGGGCAGTGTAAATGGTATGCCACAAATGTATAACTCATCGTTTCTCTCCGACGAGCTGTATACGAAAAAAAAAATTGACAATCACTTTAGCATACAAGAAAGTAAAGGCGAAAGCCTGCGCTCTCAAGAAACATTCATTAAATCTCTTCCCATTTTCATTCGAATGGGTTGTTCTTATTACTTTTCTCCCACTAATGCCTTAATTTACGCTACCATGATTAAATGTGTCTTAATTAACTTCACCCTAATTAACACCAAGGGTTGAGGGCTCGATTGCCTCAATTCAATTTTAAACTGTGTCTAAACTAACTTCCCAAAGCCAAAGGTTGTTGGTTCGACATCTACGCAAGCTCGAGGATTTGACTCCCACCTACAAGTGCCTGAATTAACTCTATCCTAACTGCCTTTTTTGATATGATTAGTGGCATCAAAGTCAGCTGTGGAAGGCGAAGATGACAAATGTGCGAGCAGTGACTCGAGTGCGTCTGCGCGAGGCGAGCTCACACGACTTTCTGCACTGCACGCCACATTTTGCAGACCGTTATGGACCGTTATGGGTATAAGCCACTTAGGCTTTCACCTTAAAAGTAATGAAAAACTCTGTTTGTAGTCATCACGTAGGCAGGGTGCAAGTAGCTCACAATGTCTTTAACCAATGGCAGGGTTCCACGCTGCGCTGCTTATTTGTGCAGCTGTTCTCATGCTTTAAAAAGTCCGGACAGAACCAGCCTTCGGTTGACAACGTCATAATTGACAGCTCGTGTATTACAAGAGCTGCACTGCAGCTTTCAGTGACGAACGCGTTCCTCGGCCACCATATGGTGGACCTTGTCGAGCAAGAGGAAGTTTACTGAGCATTATACCATGTTGAATCACAAGACGCGACATGCTCGACTTCGTATAAAAGTGCCACAATATGACGAAAGATGCACAGTGAATTTTGAGGACGAACGAAACCCGTATTTCCTAACCGTCAGCTAGAAAAAGCGTGCTAACTCTTCATAAATATTTTGTTGCCATGTGACATGCCTAACGAGCCAAGCGCTAGTTTGCCCTAAGGGATTCTTAAAGGTGCTTTATTCTCTTTTAAATGCAGAAGCATTTCAATGCCTTCTCAACAAGGAAGACCGCCTGTCTGCCCGTCACTAAAGACGATCGCATAAGAGGTAGGGGCCGCAGGAGCGAGCGAATTCACCTTCCTACTGCCACTCGCTTCAGCACGAACGAAGCGTCAAGAACAGCACTAGCAAATTTATTAGCATTTGGAGCACTGTGTCCCCATCGCCGATCGCATCAGGACAGGGCCCGCGCGTCCTGCTTCAACGCGAACTAAGCGGCGATAACACAGCGCACAAGAAGCCATCAGCACTAGGCGCACTCTGTCGTCATCACACATCGCTTTCAAGATAGGTCCCGCGCGGCCTCGTCATATGCAGCTGCCGCCAGAATATGGTTGCTATAACCCCCACTTGATTCTTCCATGTTTTCTGCATGGCGACATGGTACTGCTTTGTCGGAGGACTCAAACTAGTGTTGTGTACACACCAGATATTGCGGCCAAAATTCAGACCTGTGCGCTTCAGTGCCACAGCGACTATGGCCACCATTGTGCCTGAACTGCAAGATGCCCAACTAAAAAACAAATTACACCACCAGCTCTGGGACTGCACAGCAACTACAAAGAATGCAACGACATTTTACATTGCCTGATGCTACTGCCAACTTTGATAGACCACTGGATACTTCTGGAGGGGTCAGTTTTCAAATCTGTCTGAATTATAAAACTTGTATTATTATGCTCACACATAAGCACGAAAGCCCAACCTCCCGATGTAAATAATGGCACAGACTTGCGAAACCAACAGGACTCCCTTTGAATGCGAGGATCACACAAGAAAAAGAAAACTTTTAAATAAAACACTAGAATGTTTATTTGCAGTAAGTTTTGTGAAAGGCTGTAAGTAAAGAGGGAATACAACAATCTCAAAACAACAACCAAACGAAGCACTGATGCCATAGTGGATCACCGAAAAGATAAATTACATGCTCCTAAGATCCTGGTCCTCCTACTCCCTACATTACCTAGCACACCTTTACTTAAATTCAAGAAAAAAATATCAATGCACTTAAAGTGAGCAGTACTGTAAATAACATATGCAACTGTCATATCACAGCTTAGAAGGTCACTTGAGGCTTTATAAGACAGCTACAGTCTGTTGGTTTGAAGGAAGTGGGGCACACACACAGAAACAAATAGAACAAAAGCATAACAAGAAAGGCAGAAACAGTTGTTGCAATCAAGCAGGCCTCTAAAAAAGTTTTTTTATGCTGCTTACTCGCAATTTGTACAGTCTAACCTTACTCGCACTAAAACAATGGCTGCCCTAAAAGACAAGAGGATCGAGAAAAAATAAAAAGCAAACAACAGTAAACATAATGCAACCATTTTTGCTTGTGAGACGAGAAATGTTTGTACATTATCACCGGGAGCACCAGTCATGCTACCGATGTCAAAAATGCATCATCCCACTCCTACAAATGCAAAATGCTTAACTAGACAACAAGGGAAGGAACTCTCCCATGACTCAGCTTCAACTTAGTTAGGAAGTTCTGCACAGGCTTTTTGCCAACAAGAGAGTTGCAAATGATGAGGTAACAAAGATCCCTGCAGGAATGGATGACATCAGCCACCAATTTTTGCCTGCAAAAGGAGAAAAAGACATTGAAGGGCATAAAAATTCAAGCATGTGGGAACATAAACACCTCAAATAAAATCTGAACACCATCATACTCATGCCAACAGCACAAGCACAGACAGTCTTCATGGTATGTCCTACTAGGTAAGGTAAAATACCTTTTATGAATCTGCCTCCTGAATGCCCCTTCCTACTTTGGCATGCTAGTTATATCCTGCTAGTGTGCCATTTCAGAGTGGACTATTTGCATACACTTGCAGAAAAAACTTGTTTGGGCAGTAACTAGCCTATGTGATGCGGTCCTGTACAAAGGGTTGGGGGCCAGAGACTGCATTTTTGTAAGCTTTGACTGGTTGCTCGGATAATCTAGTTTTGTTCTCGCAACCTGCCCGGATGGTCTCATTGGAGTGCCTGGATAACGGCTCTGTCTTTTGGCTCAACGTCCCTTGAACATCAAAGGCAACTGGAGCTAAAAGCATTTCATGCTTAGTAACAGTAGCACAGGGCCCTACACATAACAGAACTGGCTAAAATGGGACTAAATGCGAAGATTAAGCCACAGTAAAACGATAGGTCAGTGTAAGTATGTAAACAACAAACATGGCCACATCTCAATGACATGACCTGTGAATGGACTAGTGAACAGTAGTAAACCATTGATAATATTATAGGTATTGCACCTGCATCTGAACGTTAAAGAAAGTGCTGAATGATTAATCCTTGTGGATTCTTCTGCAGAAAAGCCAGCCGGTCCTACGTCTTCCCACTGCTCAGCCAAAGTAACTGCAAGTGTGGGGGCAGTAGCATTCAGCAGAACACGACCGCCAATATCATTGAAACAGCAAATGATTTCATGTGCATAATGCATTACAAGCCTTCTTTTCGGTCTATCTGTTCTTTTCCGAAGATGTGCCGTCTTCCACTCCAATTTTCTCAGCAAGTTGCCTCCACAGTGCGAATGACGAGATTTTCGAAATAGTAACTTAACACTACAGTTTGACCTAAAGGGACACTAAAGGCAAATATTAAGTAAAGCCAAGGTGATAGTTTAATGCTGGAGAATGTGCAAGGCATCAATATTATCAAGAACAGAGCTTTACTAATTGACATATTGAGGTCAATGCAGGACACAATTTGAGACTCCACTGGTACATCCTACTACTAGCCCTGTGATCTGATAACTACTCATTATAATTCTGTCACTTATATTCAACCACTCACAATAAAAGGGTCATCGCATTGCATTATAACACAGAAAAAAACGCTACTTATCTACTTCTATTCCACCCATAGAAATAAAAAGAACTTTACATTAACCTTGAGGATGACGTCGCAGGCGGTCAAAAGATTGTTTTTGCTCGACGAAGCACCACCACACCCTCGTGTTTTGGTATTTTCTGTGTACGTAGCGATCCACTAGCTTTCCTCGCTCATGAAGCTCATAATAAAGGGGCAACTACATGCATGCGACGTTCAAGAGACAAGCGATGCGAAAGATGGATCCTGCAGTACTGGTGTATTTTGCTGTGGGACAACCGTACACCATAACCAGCACAGTAAACGGGACTCAAAGGGACAGAAAAATGTGTTTTGTCTAACCAACGTTTCATGTGAGCAAAGGACATGAATATCAGCAAGAATCATCTCATTCAAAAAGTGCTAAAGTGTTTCCATATTACTAGGGAGCAAAAAACTTTACTGCACTCTGCTTCTAATATTGTAACTTTTTTGTGCAACGTTGTGCTGATGCCCTGAAGGTGCCAACTACAGAGGGGCTCTGGGGCCCGACCCTCCGGAGTTTCCCCCTTGGCAATGCCAAAGCCTACACACCTAAAATGGCATTACCAGAGTTTTGTCACCCACATCATTTCAGGTTTATTTTGACTTGCCTCTACATTTTCGCTTTGAATTTTATTGTGGTTAGTAGCTTACTACATCATTGTTGGCATGAACATGCATGGCATTTAATTCCTACCTACGCTTTATTTCTGCAAGTCCTGACAATCGGAAGACAAGTGCATTAGAAGCACTAGCGGCAGCTACCTCATTCGTATTTTCTCACTTAAACAATGTGTTAAATTTTCCCTGTAAGCACCATGCACATACACACTATATTTAAATATACACACAGGACAAAGTTTATTATATTTTTGAAAGAGATGGACGTAGCCAATTAAAAAATTATTTCTGAAGGTACGGACAATCTATGCCTAGAGAATGAATATGTTGCTGTATGTTCACCTTGCTTCAAATTGTTTTGTGTGCTTTCTTGACAAAAAACCTGCAGACTTCAGTGACTGCTTCGGCAGAGTGTTTTATCAACAGCGTGTGAAATGCACGTTAATGATATGTGCCTCAGTATTGCTTCTCTTTCCAGTAAGCAATACTAATGACACATGAAAAAAAGATACCTTTCTAATAATTTACAACATCTATTAAGGGTGGAGACATCATCAGTTGCACGTAAGGTCATGAATATATACAGAGTGTCGCAATTAACTATCATGCATCCAAATTTAAAGAAAGAGCAATTGCATTACTAAAAAAAAACCCAGTGCATATTGTTTCATGTACAGTGGAGTAGCTGCCAGTAAATTTTTCATTACTGAAATTTAATTAGGTAATTGTAATTACCTACCTCGATATGTGCTATCGTAATTATCAAAGTGTCAATGAGGCATGTGTAGGCACAGCCAAGGGACATCTAAGTGCGGTATTTTCAGCGACGTACTAATTGCATACAAATTTTTTCCAACTGATAAGCAAACCCTGCAAAATATGAAAAATACCACATGACTGCACTCCCACCTGCATGATAAAGCAGAGCCCTCAAACAAGCTCCCTCCGAGTTAGCCAGAACGAAATAAAGGAAATAAAGAAAAACAGTGCGACTGAGCTAGTTCCTTATCTGCGGTGCCCTGGCTGAAGTAACAAATCGTGTTTTGTGTTAATTGGAAAGAAGCTGTGATAGCTGTTGTCTTAGGGTAAATTGCTTACATTGTTTTTTCTTTTTTTGCCACAAAACTTGTCACCATAAAGGTGAATTGACAACATCAGCGCAAAGGATTAAAGGTGTGTTTTGTTTCGTCCCAGTTGCCATGTCTTTCTCTTATCTAATGAGCAGAAGGAAACTATTCTTGCCTTGGGAGCTGCAAATGGCAACAAGAGGAAGGTGGCAAATATGTATCAGTCATGTTAGTATGGCAATAGACCTAACACATTGACTATCATCTGAAATTATGATAACCTGAGGCAAACTGGCAGCTTCCAGAAACAGGGGAGGAGGACTACATCTTTGAGTCCCAGCTTACGCAGACAGGTCAATTTATGGCCTCACACCCTCCTGCTAGCGTGCGGCACATGGCCGCCCAGGTAGCAATTTCCAAGTAATCAGTTTGCAGGATTCTAAATGACTCGGCCTTCCACCTGTACCACCTTAACCTGCACCAATGTTTAAAAGACAGGGACCTGCAGAATCATCTAGATTTCTCGAACTGAGTCCTCACAAAAGCCGATGAGTCACCGGACTTTTCGAGCGGCATCGTGTGCACAGATGAAGCCAATTTTTGCAGAAACAGCCAGGTAAATTTGCATAATGCACACTACTGGAGTGACTCCCATCCACACTTGGTAAAATGCACTTGGCCCCAGTACCAGTGTTCATTCAATGTGTGGTTTGGAATTTATGCCAGTGCTATGATCAGTCCCATCTTCTTTGATTGCGCACTGACTGGACAGTGTTACGTGGACGAGTTTCTCAGTGAAATCTTACTGTCATGTCATCCGTTCTGTGGTATCAGCAAGATGGAGTGCCAGCACACCGCAGCAGCCAAGCACAAAACTGGCCGGATGCGGCTTTTCATGCGCAATAGATTGGAAGGAATGTGCCTGTAAATTGGCCGGCTAGGTCACCGTACCTCTCTCCACTCCATTTCTTTCTTGAGGTTTACATGAAAGATCACGATACATGATCTTTCGTACAACTCCAAGACAGACGTCAGATGAGCTCAAGGCAAGAATATTGGATGTCCGCCATAAAATTCCGGTGTCGGTGATCAAGAAAGCCACAGAAGATGTGATAAAGTGGACTCAGTACTGCGTAGCTGCAGAAGGAGACGTATTTGAACACATCCTCTAGTCAGCAGGTGGTGTTCAATGGCGCTTATGACTTCCTAGATAATAAGGGCACACTGAAATCTGATGGTTTTAAATGTGTAAGCATTTCTATCCTTACCGAACGGAAAAACCATACCTCCATTCGTCCTGTAAGACCATCGCTTTCAACACAGTACCCGCAGCAGCGAGCGAATTCACCTGCGTGCTGCCTCTCGCTTCAACGCTAACGAAGTGGAAAGAACACAGCATTCACGAAGCTCTCAGCATATGCTGCACTCTGTTGCTCTCATAGATCGCTTTCAAGATACGGTCCGTGCCGCTACACCAGACGCAGCCACCACCGAAGCATGGTTGATCATGGTTCATAATGGTTCAGTGCACCTAATAAATGTTGCATATATTTTCTTCATCGCTATGTTTCCCTGGTCATTTCATCCCACGTCCACATCTGCTGCGACCTATCTATAACACCAGTGAACAGTGCTTCTACTCGCCTCTTCTAAGTCATCTTATGCAGGTTTGTGTTGCAATCGTGTTTCTGTTTCACGGCTCTTTCGCGGTCGTTCTCGCAATTATACGAAACACTGCACAGCATACTACCACGATACACATCAGTTCTACAAAATGCTTACGCATCATTCAGATACGTCCCAGAAAAGACTCTGCAGGATTTTTTTTTTTTGTACAGACATCCCGATTGCCAATTCGGCTCATTTAGAAGTCGTACATTTACTTTCTTGAATGCACTGGTTTTGCCTTTTCTCTACAAGCGAGTCCTTTCCCAGTCTGTTTATTTCACTTTAATTTTTCGCCACAAACTTGTTTTTGCCTCGCGTTTACATTCTAATGAAAAATAAGATCGTCAGTTTAATTTTGCTTTGGTCTGAAGCAAGCTTCTGGTGCGAAATATAGCTGCACATGCACTCTTTCAATGCGGTGCAAGCAGAGCCAGGATTTTGAAACATTCCATGCCTATTCCATTGCTTTTCACCTTTGGTGCATGGTCACAGCGTCGCTTCAGCTACGTTATCAAGGGGCTTTTGTTATCAATGTGATGAGTCGGCTTTGAGAGACGGATAACAAGTGTGACAAAGAAATGAGAGCAAGGAATAGCCGTGAAGCCACGAAACCTGCTGTTGGTGCTCCTTCCATACCATTATCAAGGTGATGTACTGCCTGTTCGGTTTCGCGATAAGCAAAGCAGTTGCTTTCAATCAGCTTATTTGAGGGCACTGCTTCACGACGCAGGTGGAAATGCAGTCACATGGTATTTTTCATTTTTGTGGGGCTTCTTAACCAGTCAGAAAAACTGTACGCAATTAGTACGTTGCTGAAAACACTGCAGTTAGATGTCATCTGGGGGTGCCTACAAACACCTCGTTGACACTGATAATTATGACAATACTTCTTGAATTAGATTCTTAATTATAATTACCTCATTAAATATCTGTAACGAAAAAAGAATTACTGGCGGTTACTCCACTGTGCTGGAAATAATATTCAGTAGATTTCCTTCCAATAACGCAACTGCTCTATTTTAAAGTCTTGGTGCATGATAGTTGGGACATCCTGTATAATTCACATAGTAACCAAAATGAGGCCAAGCCGGATTCACTCGAAATCAGAATCAACAGCAGTCATGCGCAGCAACACTTATACTTAGTCACAGAAATAATAGAAAGAGAGAGAGAGATGCTGCAGTTTCACCAGAAAGGCGAAGCAGTATTAGTGATAGCGAAGTGTAAATAACTTCACGAAGGAAGACTGCACCACAGAGAGATGCCAAATTCTTAATGGTGCGAGAGGATTCAGGCTGTGAACTTGAACTACTGCGAGGTCTTGTATATGCTCATATAAGGGTGTCACTTCAGTGAACAATTCGCCTTGAGGTCTCCCGAAGCTTCGTCAACTGCAACTGTTATTAAATGTTCTATATATATGTCTGTATATATATGCGGTTCAGAAAGCCTGTCAGATTCCAGCCCCCTTCAGAAAAATTAAAACTTTCCATTTGTGTTTCCAATAATTCTGTGCAATCCTTGTATTCAAAATAGCGTCGCAGACTTTCAACTGCATCTCTTGCAGACTGGCCCAACGCACTAACATGCGCTGGAACAGTTTTATGTCTTCGTCACTAGAATTGTAGACTTCGCCATGAACTTCATCGATAATGTCTACTCTGGAGTCTCTTATTCTTGGCAGCCTGAAACCGTAGTGGCAGCCTGACTGCCAGAGCTGTAGTGCTCTCTACCTCCTCAGGGATCATTGCTTGCCTAGCCAAGTCCCCATTATGGAAACACCATTGCAACTTCAACATGATTAACTTGCAATAACATTCCCTCAACTGCTTGATGGATTAGATTTTCCTCATCATGTATAACTTCACCATTTGACATGCTTTGCTGGACTTTTCCAGCTTCATACAACAACGAGGTAGTTAGTAGTTTCAATTAAAGTTCTGTTTAATTGGAGTTAACAAAAGGATGGGTTCCGTTGAACCACAGTTTGCTAACGTCATACCTATAGAAGGCCAACCAAAGTCAATACCATTATTCCGTTTACATGGCATTTCCATTTAGGCGAGTCGTGTTTATTCGGAGTCCACCGTACCCGGGCACTACATTGAGTTAAAAAAATATAGCGACAAACTTTTGATATTATTTCAATTAATGCAATGGTACATCTGCAACAAATAATCTCGAACGTCTTGCGAAGCCAATGTTTAAACCAGAAGGCACAAGACATAGTTTAAAAGTGGCGTCATCGCCAGTAAAAATGCATTCCATACTGCTGGTGGCAAATGATGCGGTGCCATCTGACAGCTAGAAATCTAAACACTTTCGTAACTTCATGGCCCCCGTAACTGTAACGGAAGCACCACCTTAGATGCTCTGTACTCAGTGTGAGATCAGACCAAGCGAAGGCCGATTTTAACATTTATTTCTTGCTGTCGGGAGGAGAGCAGGTAGCAAGAGAGAACTCTGATAGACGTGGGTGCACTGGTTGCTGCCATGTTGTTACACAATCATGTGGGAACGAATGTGCCGCTGTGCAGAGTTCCAAGTGACAAGCAAAACTTCTGCAAGCATCAGAAAATTCCACATTCATATGATGTCTTCAGATTCTGTCAGCTCCCTCCTCACTTGATTTCTGAATGTGCTTTTCCGTTTTACGCAAGAAGGAATAAGAGCAGCGTGGGCTCTCGAGCACTGTTTTACTGAATGACGGCAGTCAAGTCCAGCAGTGGCGTATGCAATGTTGTAACTACTCGCTCATTGATGGGCAGCTTGAACTGCGTTAGAGAAATGTGGACCCTTCAGATCCAACTTTGTCTTAAACGAAATGCTTTCTTGGCACGAACTATGCGGTGCATGGTTTTTGTAATTGTATTTTAACAGCCCACATATTTGCCTTTAGCATGCCTGAACCGCGACAGTCTATTTTCACACTACAGCTCTTCGTGTCACAGCATTCTTTGTATTCCAGATGACAACTATGTCAAACGTGAGAGAGTATGAAGGTCCAAATATTTTAAAAAGGAACTTTTTCGTTTACTCAAGAGCACTCTATAGTCTGGCAACTTTCACGCTTTGGCACTTGATAATGTCGCATGCTCCTGTCGTGTGGCCCATCTCATGCGGTGTAGTGGCCATTGATATTTGTTTACCTACAGCTGTGTTGAAGAGAGCGTCACTTCTTGTTGACTTGACATGAAAGGCAAACAGTACTTTGCCAATAATAAATAACGTCATACAGTGACGGTACAGAACCAGAAAGTTATACAACTGCGAGTCGTGAATCTAACTCTTTACTGGCCAAGCTCGTGGACAGAAAAACAGGCAGCCCTCAAAGCATAATAGCCGTGAGCACAGTCGTTGATCATCAAAATCTGATGTATGGGCCAAAGACAGTTTAGATGGTTTCACTGTCTAAACTGTTACAAATTTGTGCCGAGCAATAGCTTTTTAATAGTGGTTAGACAGTGAGGAACCATCATAGAAAGAAAGATAAGCAATGTACATGTGTCAATAACTTGCCGACTTGGCAATAACCACAAATCCACTGAACTGTACAGGCTCATGTCATTCAAAGAGGTGCAAGTGAGTGACTGGTAGTAAAAGACTGCTGCTGATGCTGCGAGTGCCTTTCACATTTTGTACGTGCTCTTTACCAACCAAGAAAATATTGTATTTCATAACACTTGACCTACAGTAAAGTAAAAGGGCACTTCTATTAGATAGGATTGCTTCATATTTACCTAGACGTGGCTTCTGTGCATACACACATTCAATATGCATGCTTGACCTAACCTTCGCAGTGAAAATCTGTACATGTGTGGCTGAGGAGGACAAGAGTTTGCATTTGTTTCAGCTTCAGAAGTGTTAACTCACCTTCAGCAAAGTTAAAGTGGATACAGTGCTGTACGGTTATTGTCTGTAGTGATGTTTTCACACTGGTTGATTTTCTGGAAACTCATACAATGATGACTGGCAGATTGTTTATTGTAATGTTGGAACTGCCAGCGTGACAGACAGCTAAACTGCAACTAATTCAACTTGTAGGTCATGTCAGTATTGCTGCCAGTGTAGCATGGCAGATTGGTATATCAATGCCACTGTCTATAGAAACTACTTGGCCGATCACTAATGTCAGTGTTCTGTTGGCCTCAGTTACGTGCTCGTCCACAGTGAGTGCGGTCATACAATGCAAGCATAGTCGCACTTGGCAGTGGTTAAAAATACTCAGGAACAATATTGAATTGTAATAACTGCTTAATGCTGCATTGACATCTAGGTGTAATCACATGGTCTATGCATTGCAGACAATGCATAGGTGTGCAATAGTTCCCAATGTCACAAATTTTACATCAACCTGGTGGCTGCTCTTGGTGGCAGGAGTTTCAAGCTCATAATTTGAGTTGTCAATTTTGGATAATTTAAAGCCTGCAGCACTCTGAAATTTCTGTATTTGGTGACTGCGATTCTATACTTTTGCTTGTGAAGTAAAACAAATCATATCCCCTTCAAATTTGCCTTTAGTGTCCTTTAAATAAGTTGCTATAAAAGCTGTTGGAAGGCAAATGTGGAAGTTGGAATAGACATGCAGATAGACAACCATTTAACAAGTGCGCCATTCTGAAATGATCTAAGGACTACAGTCGAACCCATTTATAATAAACTCTATAGTTCTGCGAACAGTGGTTGTTGCATCAGTACTTCATTATAGGTGAACGCACCCTTCAAAACGGGCAAAAATTTACAATGCTGAAGATTGCGTTGGCAGTTCAACACCACTTTGGCCCAAAAGGAAATAGAATTTTCAGTATCTTCATTTTTGTTCCCAGCACTTTCCATCTAGCTGCAACCTTCTATTAAAAACGAAATTTTTAGAACAAAATGTGGTGGCACAGCTTTTTCAAACGGTACCAGGCCAGTACTGCAGGCCTGCTATTTCAAAACTACAAGCGCCGCCGTTGCCATTTTTCTTTGAGAGCTTGTGACATATTTTACTATCAGCCAGACCCGAATGGATTCTGCATAAGATAGTGAAGCGTTCTAGTTGGCTGGAAGCCAAAACTACAGCAGAATGCTTGCATTTTGCAAAGATCTTGCTGTTACGGTTGCAGCATGAGCCACCTTGAAGAACATTGCATGGCACATTGACAGAAACCTACATGCTTGTATTCAGTAAGCAAGAAACTATGTATTTAATTTGACTCTGAAAATGGAGCCACAATGACATGTAATGTTGCTCAGACAGTAAAACACTGTCAACAAATCTGTGTACCCTCACATAACCAAAAAGCTGCGCGAAGAGTTACATCTTGCTTAGATACATCACTTTATAGCCTGAAATTGTATTATATGGGCTTCTGCTAACTTTTCTTTGCATAAAAGAATCATTTATTTCTTATTTCGAGCTAGGGCATGTTGAAAAGTGGCACTGCCATTGTGCAGACAAACGGAGTGGTGCATCGATGGGTCTTCAAGTATGTCCTCTTGACAAGGTGACGTGCAACAGTGGGAGTAGCATTTGGGGAGTGGTGCGGGGGTTGCCATCTTTGTCAGGATGTCGACAATACGCTGCACCGTTAAGACGTGCCGGCGTCGTCACAAAACCAGCATAGGCATTCCTTAACCCCAATTTGCCTCTTGGCAGTCACACAAAGGCTTGGATAGACTACTCAGACGGTGCCTGTAGGAAACATGCAAGATTACAGATGACAAAAAAAAAAGCTCATGCCATTGATATGTGCTGAGTTCGGCTATCAGAGTCGTAACTTGAGTGTGTTTTATACAAAGTAAGCACTTCTGTGAAAATCCTATGTGCTATCAGTTTCTCAGCTTAACCGCACGGCATTGCCATCACGTCTAATAATCAGCGTTGTGGGCATCTGCACACAATTTTACGAATAGTCTATGCAGACAGAAAAATTGTTTAAAAAATTTTTTTCTCGCTTTCTAGAGAAAGCACTGCCCTTTCACACACTTTTGAATTGTAGGCTTTCTATCACACTACAAAATAGGAGGTCCTTGAAAAATTGTAGACAGAAAGAAAGTAGGTGTAGAGGAGGCCTTTCGCAATCAGCAAGTAAAATACACATGCAGACAATGCACACAGAAACGGAATCTCAAATTGAGTCCAGATATTGAAGAAAGTGGTGCCTATTTAAGGGTCTTGAAGACAAAAATCAATCAAAAAATAAATTTTTCATTTGTTATTTTTCAAATCAACATATCGTGGCACACCTGCTGGCAAAAAAACTAGCTCAAACTATGTCACTGGGCTGTATACACTGTATTTATCCGACGAAATGCTCAGCTTTGTTCATGAAAGCAATGAAAATGAACCATTTTGTGTAATTCCCCATTCCAAAACCACTAATCAGAGCCAGGTCATCTTGGTCTAGTTTAAAAAAGAATTTTCCCCGCTATCTTTGCTGCCAAAAACGGGCTGCTTCAGAGGAAGGCTACCTTGTTGTGCAGCCTGAAATGCATAATGTTGCACTGTTTTTTTTTTCCCCAAATAATGACTTCAGCAAGTCGCAAATTTTGGAAACGGCTCTGCTACTCATTCAGTTCTCTTAATCTTTTCTGAATGGATGCTAGTCACAGAATTTTGAAAGCTTGTAGAAATCACCAACAAAAACTCACACTTGCAATGTGAAGCTTTTCAATTTCATAACTTCGTCAAAAATATAGACACAAACATTAAAATGCTAAGTTTCACACACTGAACATCCAGAAAAATACCAGCTTAATTTTAGCTTTGTTGCTGCAGCACATTTCTTGCAACTTACTTCCCAAATTTATAACAAAAATATTTTTGAACTTTGTTTGTATTAACTTAGCTAATTGCATATATTTGCAATCAGCACACAAGACTGAATATTTGCTGAAAATTTTACGTGTCTAGAGTAAATAACAAAACGTTTTTCCTGGAACCAATGCGCAACCGGCTATCCTTAAGATGGTTTGTTAAGCATGAAAAAACATGTATCTGGTTTTCGCAGTGACGATACTTGGGCGGACAAGCACTGAGAGTGTGTTACACAATGTCGTCAGCGTCAGAATCATGGTCGTCGTTATCGGCCAGTTTGTGCCGAGCAAGTTGGTTGCAGTTGTCCGTGCACATCAGTTAGCTGTGCGGTGGGTGCCTCACCGGCAGAAATGGCGCTTGGACCCATTATCTCTCTGGCACGGAGATGATGCCATTTTGCGCTGAAACAGCAATTTGTCGGCTGCCAGCTCCCAACAAAGGCCTATGCCCCGTGACACCAGTGTGTCCACACCCCAATCCGCACTTCTCGTGCACCAACAGGCTTGTATAGGATCATTTGACACATGGAAACCTGTCAGGGTAATGACAATACGGTTCCGCTATGCTAGAACACACAAATGGAAACAAATAAAAGAAAGTCAGTAAGAAATAGACCCTGTGCATTCTTTACTACAAGTGACAGTGAGTAGGGGCAACGATGCTATATAGTTGGCAAGCGTAGCAAGATTGGAAGTCCTCATCGAGCAATAAAAATTGCCCTATTGTCGCGACCCACGCTGGCCAGCCAGCATGTCATGACCCTCATAAAGAATAACAATGGTCGAGAAATAGAGATGCAGCGATATCACTAGCAATATGCTTCCCCAGTCCTGACGCAGAGCTGCAACAATGACTGGCTTATTTCTAAAGAAATACAATCCATTGAGCCCTAATGGCATGTTTGTATGATGGAGTTCTCCGAATAGGAAGGATTATAACTGTACTTGAAAACGAAAGAAATATTCTTGCACATGAAAGCGCACCCATACGAAGGGTCCCATTGCAGGATCTAACATGCGGTGAATTGCCGTGAAGCACACGAAAATCCCGGCTACGTCTCAGTGTGGACATTTGCTTCTGCCCGCTTTTGTTCAGCAGAATACACAGGGCTGATTGGAGGCTAAATAAAACAGCAGCAATCAGCCTTCATCAAGGCTGGAATCGGCCTAGCACTCCGCTATTGCACCAAGCTTTACTGCGCCGAGGGTACCCAACTATGAAACCCTTTTTATTGTTCACCGATTTCAGTACAGACACAGCAGTAGCCAGTTCCAGATGAAATAGAAATTCCACTTTAATGACAACGTATAGGGCATTAGTGATTGCGCGAGTTCAGTGCCATATCTGAATCAGGTGCCTCGGCTTATATGTCCAATCATGTAACGATCGTCCTCGCCAATCAGAGCCCATTCTCTACTCTGTGGCATCCCCTGCTGCAGCTCGCTGTTGCTCAATTAAAGTGGTGTTTTATGGCCTGTTAAATGGGGATTCTCATATTCAGGAGGTGAATAACTATAATAACTTGCCGTAAGCTCACTTCTTTTGAAAAATGCATCAGCTTTCCTTTAATAATGCATGCTGGAATAAAGCAGAGTCAGAAATGTGCGTTTTATGGTCATAACCACAGTCAATCCACTCTTATTTTTCTATATGTGGTTATTGTTCAAGATAGGTATGAACTAGTGACAAAACTGCATTTTGTGACAATTGGCAGTTATTTTTGAAGCGCCATACACTATGCTCTCGGATCGAAGCGGACAATACCTAACACCTCTGCTGGCTCCAAGCCGCCAGCGGTGTTATGTGCTATATTGTGTTCTTTCCAAAACTTACCACAGGCTGTCATGCCAGAGCATGACATGCAGTTGCAGGGTGCATTCAGTTAGTGTATTTGCACATTTAACTAGAATGCGCACAGCTAGCAAGAGTCAAAATAGCACACCTTTGCTGTGCCAGACACCTGCCGCATAACTGCGCTTAGCTACCTGATGCTGTGGATTCTCGTAGCAGGATTAGCAGGTGCATGCAAGCACTGCGAGGAAGCCATTGTGGTAATGGTAAACAGCAATGTTGTGCTAGCGTACTGTTACCATGATCAACTGTAAATCAAAACGGCAGCATGCACTTCCAGCCATTACTACAGGCTCCACTAACAACCAAGTTAAATTTCAGTCACGGTGGTCATAGCTGTCAATGAAGTACTTTGAAGAAACCACTCTTTCACCACACCAGCCAATCAATTATTAAAACTACTGTCACTGGAAAGCACACCGTCATAACCATTAGTAATCCCCCAGAGCAACAATGCACAAAATGCAGTCATCACTGCATTGCTATGCTAGGAACAGTGTTTAATTACTGAGGAATATGCATGCTTATAAAGCACACTTTCTTTTTTGCAAAATATCAGTGCAAGAAGCCTGAAAATTTGTGCGACTGCTTGCTCCTTGGCCGCTTTCTGGCTGCTCCCAAGCCAGCGAACAGGGTGGGAAGTCTCATGTGACCCCTATGTTGATGTCAATTTCAGCATTTCTCCTTTCGCCCTGTCCTCATCCGCTGCAATAACCGCGTGAAAGGGGTGGAGCTACGACAAAAATTTTACCAGCAATTGCCACGAAGTGACACGCACAATCGAGAAAATAATTTCGGGGGTTGAATAATACTGCGATGACTGCTTGCCAAACAGCACAAATCTTCAAATTCAAGAACCACTTCAGTTTACTGTAAGTACAAATGAACAAGACAAAAAACGAAGGTTCATAAAATAATGTTTTACATGTAACAGTGTGGTGAGAGCATGACAAAGAAATGAATATATGATGGGCCATAATACTGTACTAAAGATGTGTAAAAGATGGCACAATCCACATGGCTTCCTCTTAATACTGTAATGTTAATTCTTTAAAACAAGTCATTAGTAATAAAAAAACCAAGCAGGTTTGCTTCTTCAATGCCAAATGTGTAGACGCCAAAAAATGCAAACAATATGTGCACACCTTACATGAGTGGGGATGGTTATGCTGAAAATGAAGACAGGCAAAATGATTGACAAAGTCAAGAAAAAAAGCAAAAGGCTATTTTCGGTCAGACTTGAAACATTCAAGAAGACAAGCAAATGGTCACTTGCCTTGCTGCTTCCGCTTCGCTTCTTCGGGATTTACTTCTTGCCAGTGCTTTGAACGACTAACAGCATCTTTCCATCTTGAAAAACGCTGTTCACGCTCTAAAAAAAGAACAGAGAAAGTGCAAGAGGTTTATGAAAAGCAACAAGAGCATCCAAGCACTCTTGCAAGTGTTGGTACATATGAGGGCCGCTTCACAAAAATCCAATGCTTGTAGCAGCATCATGGCAATGACATCAGCAAGTACCGTATTTTTGCATGTATAATCAGCACCAAATATTTGAAAGGTTTAAAAGTAATGTTGGGGTGCAGATGATATGCAAATTCACCTTGAGGTGTGGCTTCATGGCAACATCGTATGCACTGCCGTGAAGTCCAGCTTCAAAGCAATGTTCTCCATCATTCAACTTCCGCTATCTCCTAGAAAACCCTGCCCTCTTACCAACCTTCAGTGTTGAAGCTCCCCTCTCTCCTTCATGGTCGCCCACTCTCGTCTTTACAGGTTGCCATTTTGCATGTAGTGGTTAGCGAATATGCACGGCACCGGCATACTCATGTGTCGCAACGTAGACATTTGTGTGAGGTGGTAAAGTTCCATGGTGAAGTAGGGGAGCACGATCGACACTGACAAAGCCGAAAACAAAAGTGCTGGTGTAGTCCTTTTCTTTGGATTTGTCTGTGTCAATTTCGCTCCCTTACTTCCCCATACTCATACATCACCCGTTCCCGCGATGCTCCCTCAGTCTACGCAAAGCACTTCGCGGTACAGAGGAGAGCCGAATCACTACTGGGATTTGCACTAGCCAAAGATACGACACGGAAGAGCTGTGCAACCGCGAATAGAGGCTATTTTTGCAAAGATTTAAGTGTTGTATGCAGTCATTTTCACAAGTTTTACGTGCAGACTTATCTTTTTTTTTCGGAGCTGTTGCAATTGGGGGTGCTTGTGATACGAGGTGGCAGGTTATACGTGGAAAAATACGGTACACATGCTGTTGAACGAGTTGGTTGTAGTACAGAAGAGGATCACAAAAAAAAAAAAAAGGAAAAGATAAAAGGCAAGACATTATAGAGGAAAAAGATTTCTGGTTTTGGCAACAAGTGTATTATCAACGTGACTTTGGCATCACTGTCATGAACATGTGAGTGTTTTAAAGCAAGACAAATGCTTTGACAATTCAAAGTGTCCTTTCAGCTGTTGTCATGGTTGCTTCATCTCTTTGAATTTCCATACATACAGTAGCCGACATATTTTTCTGACTCCAGGAATTCACACTTTGTGGATCTTCCCCGAAGAGCCGTTGCCCCACAGGAATACTGTACTTACTTGAATCTAACGTGCACTTTTCTTCCGATAAAACGGGTCAAAAAATTGCGTGTGCGTTAGAATCGAGTAAGACCCTAAATCTGCATTACCATATCGCCATCGGCATTTCAAAATGGCTGCCTCGTACGCGCTTCAAGCCTAGCTGCTGTAGCTTTCTCCATGTGCTGTAGTACACGTGCTTAGGCAATGCTTCCTTTAGGTTAGTGCACCGTCCGTCTTCCTACTTTCTGCATTTTCTTTATCAGCATGGAAGTGTCAATTGTAAAGACATGCCGAGTTCATCACAATGCCGCAATTAAAAGGAAAGTGATCGCGTGTGCGGAGACGGACGGGAATCAGGCCGCATCACAACCATTTGGAGTTCCTCAAACTTCCGTGCGGGACTGGCGCAAACAGAGGAGACGTACACCGGCGGTTGCTACGTATTACATGGCCGTGCGGCCCTATCTTGAAAGCGATCTGCAGCAGAGACAAGAGTTGACGCATCTAGGCGCACCGCGCTGTGTTGTCGTTGCTTAGTTCGTGTAGAAGCGAGATGCCGCACAAAGGTCAATTCCCTTGCTCCTGCTACCGCACTTCCTCACTCCAGTGTTTTCATCAAGAGTTTCCGTGGTCATTGAATGATAAGTGTTCAATGCTTGTGTGCACGTGACACCATGCGTGGCATCAATTTAGTTAGTAAGCAAATGTTTAAAAGTTTATATGGCCGACAAAACTACAACCTTACTTTTGCACAGCTGTCTACTAATTTGCTATCGTAATCGATGCTTTGCCTTTTGCGCAAAACTGCGACTTTTTTTATTTATTGCAACTTTAGTGCATTGGGAGCAAATCTTTGTTTTTTCCAAATAAGAGAAAGTTGTATTTCTGGACTTTTATTTCTTTAGGTCACGGCAAACGGGTGCGAATTCCAATCGTGAGCATTTCCCACCCCCCCTTTTTTGGACACGAAAAACGGGTGCGCATTACAATCGAGGGCGTAACAATTTTGGACAACAAGAACCCAAAAGTTTGATATTTCAGACAAAATTTACTTCAACCGAGCAGCACTACGGGTCTGCAGAGAATGCCATTTTATGTCTTGAGCAGCCCAGCTAGCTCCAGTTTCGACCTGGATTAGCTTAGACTGGCATAGCGACGCGATTTAAAGTTAATGCCAGGTGATGCTGACGATAAGTGCTATCACCATCAGTTTTACTTCGGTGTCGCAGTTAGCTGTGTGTAAAGAAAAATTTGTCCGAAGCATCACAATTTCTTGTCTTTTTACTTTTCCCTTCATGCCTTTGTCAAGTGTCTTGCAATCGTCCATTTGTGCTTCTTAACTAAGCGATCAAAAGCAATGCTGACGTATTTTCAACACCATGGCCCATAATAATAATAATATTTGGGGTTTTACGTGCCAAAACCACTTTCTGATTATGAGGCACGCCGTAGTGGAGGACTCCGGAAATTTTGACCACCTGGGGTTCTTTAACGTGCACCTAAATCTAAGCACACGGGTGTTTTCGCATTTCGCCCCCATCGACACCATGGCCCATACGTCTTCAATTCCCTCAATTGAGCTTATGGAAGAAGTGCAGAAAATATTAGGCAATGGCAATGGAGAAAAAAGCTACCATTATCAGGCTCATGGAGCAAGGATGGACGCAAGTTGATGTCGCAAAGGACTTTAACCTTTTCAAGCAGACACTGTCTGATTACTAGAAAAAGTGGATGTTTTCAATTAGAGTTTATATTACAGCCATTTTTCCAGAAAGGCTGTTAATGTTAACTCGAAAGATGTTACCACGTAAAGAAGTACTGGCATGTTACAGCTGGTGCACACAAAAAGAACCACACTTGGGTCAAGAATGCAGAGGCGAGCAAGTATTACCTGCAGGAAGTATAGATGGTTCGAAAACATCAGTCGTAATCTTGGGAAAGCTGCGGCTGTCCAGGCTCCACACATTAATGCCATCGGCTGCCCCAGCAGCAATGGCTGCACCCAATGCAGTTGTTTCTGCCATTTGGGGTCGCACTGGGGAGATAAAAATTGCACACACCACGCTAGAATCCACCAAAACTTGTTACTGTGACTGCTTGTGAATACGAGCAAAGCAGTTATGTAATGCAAAGCAAATACATTTCAGGGTGTCTACCAAGTTGACATTTCCAAGTTCCCTGATTTTTCCAGGTTTTCCCCGAGCATCTTTGCAAAATTCCCTGAATGAGCCAGAACTTTGTTTTATGTCAAGAAAAACTGACACCATGTTGCCCGATGCTATCACTCTCTAGTAAACTTGTTGAAACAAAAAAAATGACTTAATCCAATTTGAATAGTTCGGAGTAATATCTATTTTATTTAAAAAGAAAACAGAAGGAAGGTGTTAGTAAAACGCACAGCGAAAAAAATGGTAAAACCCATTCTAAATTGAGTCAAACATTTTCAAATACGAATGAAAAGGAGATGCATACATAAATAAATATTTTTGAATATGAGCTATTTTTATCAACTGACAGCAAGCTCATTGGTATGAGGCCTGAACTTTGTCAAAACTAAGATTCTCTCTCAGCAACTGGGAAGTCAACCTCAACTGTCCTGACATACTCTCACCCCGTACATAACATCTCAGTGTTGGGTTTCACTGCTTTAAAGAGTTTATTTTGGTTTGGGTGAGAGACACCTGCACCTCGGCCTCAGCCAACCCTTTGTTTTTTGAGCTCAAGCTCCTTCAAAGCTCCTTCCCGCTTCCTTTCCCATTAATTCCTTTGCGTAGGTCCTTTCTGTTCTCATCCTCCTTCTGCCACACTTTCACTCCATGCATCATTAGAAGCATCCTCTTTGTCAGTTGTACAGTCAACGTCCCATTTTTTCGGACTCCCTAGGGCTGCAAAAACATTTTAAAATATGAATGCATGTTTTTAACTGCCCTTAAGCGTTAAAACTGCCACAGACACGTCCAAAAAAGTTCCTAAGGCCTGCCAGTACACTTATTAGGCATATCAGTGCTCATACTTTGACATGAGACGGGGGTGCACGCATGTATAATTAAGGAATACATACTGTGTCCCGTCACAATGGCCGCTTCTCCCGCTTGTTATGCTTCGTTGCCTAGCACTGTTGTACTGAGGCAAAGCTAACTTTCGGAGACCGGCATTACGCAACGCGCTGTGCTCTGCGAGCTTCGAAGCCAATCGCGAGGATGACAAAGGCGGAGTCGGTGCCATTGCTGACAGCGGTGAATTCTTTCAATGAAAAACACGGTACCGCACGGCAAGAAGCTTAATAGCGAACATAAAGGCAGCTAGACCTAACGTTGCCGCGGTGGTGGCTACGGCTTCCAGTGGATCTGCGTGCGAGAGTCACACACATCGCACACACAGTCGCACTCACACATCTGCGTGCAAGTGCGAATGTCACACACATCCTTCCTCTCCCACAACCCCACCTAACGGACGGCCACCACCAGAATTTCGTTCGTATGAGCGCTCTAATGCTCACGCAATAAAACTGAGCCAAGTGTCATGCCATGCACAACGTGGCAGACTAAATTGGCAACATTCACAGCAGACGTTTCAAGACAACATATGGCCTGCAGACTATGCATTTATGACTCCTGCCTTAGGGGATTATGTAAGATTGAGCTGGAGGTTGGGGGAGCAGCCACAGTAGTAGTACATATAACTGAAGACCAGGCTCTCTTATGTTGTTAAGTATTCTGCTCCATGTAGAGGAACTATATACAGCTAAACTTCGATTAATGTAGTCGGTAAAAGTGGCAATTTGTTATGTTATATCAAGATTTCGTTATACTGAAATTCGCTCTTTTATGCAAATAAGTATAGTCACCAATTTTTATTACAAGAAACAGCCACAATATTTTGCAAATTATCAGGCAATAGGAAAAAGCAAACTTGAATGAGAAAACTATTTTTGCTGAATTTGAGAGTCAGCGATGAAAGATACAGTTTCACGTCCTATTGACGATATATTCACATTGGGGGTACAAAGCGAAACCAGGCTTTCGCGTCCATTCCGTCCCTATGGCTGATGGCGTAGACAGCAGTGGGCCGATGCTATCATAAAAAGCACCAGCGGCAGGGAGTGAATGCTTAATCTGCCTCTCACTTCAACGAGTCTCAGGAACTCAAGATTATGCAACCTTCAGCACTAAATCCGCAGGAATACAGCACATAATGCCACGCCTTTTCAGCTCCCCAGCCCTTGAACAGGCAGCAGATTACCTCTGCATAAGTACTCAGTCACGCTGATAGCCATGACCCAGCCACGCTAGAAAAGGAGCCGTGTGCCGAGATGCCCCCCATTCCCCCCTGCCCCCACGTGCACTTGACTTGATCGCGTTACTGTGACCTCGCTTCCCTCCCCTTTCCGCATGCGTTGTCTGTTGGGTGGCACCAAAACCAGCGTTCCTGAAGCAAGGAAAGCGTACTCCCAGGCGATCACTCAATCACGGCCCACTATGCGGCACTCTCCATGCTACGACTGCTATCTCAAGTGCCATTAACCATTCCATGTAGGTGGGATGTGCATTTCCTTGTTATTGCGGCGTTCTTTTCACTGAGGAGCACATTACAAGAGCATTTTGGTAGCAACATGCTGCCACTCCAAACGGGCGATCAACAAACAAGATGACAGCCATGGCATGTTTCCGGCACAATTGCTACCGGCATTTGGTTGTTTTTGTAAACAGAAATGGCAGCACCCAGGCAAGTGTAATGTGGTGGTATTTTACGCAATTTTAGTGTAAAGCAATCGCATTTGAGCCTATTTTGGAGCCTGCTAGCCTTGTGCAAGTAGGTAATATATGCGGTTACGTTCCGGCAAATTTCACTGAGTTGGGATTGTAGTACAGCAATATTTAGTTGTGGAGAAGTACGAAATGCATTGAATCCTATGGGCATTCACCAGGGATATGAAAATATTTCATTGTTATGAGAATTTCGTAGTATCAGGATTTCTTTATCGCAGGTTTCAACTGTACTTCTTTAGATCGAGAATTTCGTTATACCGAGGTTTAACTGTATAACAATATTTGTCTTAGGGGTTAGGAATACCAGTATCTAAATAGTAGGAAGGCTTATCTGCCATAACCAAAAGTTTTTCATGACTCTTTAAATATAATCGAACTAAATTATGATGGTCCCACATATAACAATCCGATAGTCACAGCAAGGATAGGGTGCATCCAAAGTAAAAAGAATATAAAAACAAATCTTCTGAAGCGCAAGAGGGGCGTGTGATGCGTGCGGCAAAGCCAACACTGTTCAAGTCCAATCATGACGAAGATATAACCTCTTAGATATCAGCCTCGCATGGCTGGTGCAGAGCCACAAAGGCCATAACAGCGAGACATTTGCAAAATTGTGGCGTGTATGCTGCAGTAGTTTCCACTTCCAGCCAAACAGAATGCTTTGTTCTCGTGCCCACACTCAAATCCCGCTGAACGTAAAAAAATCACTAGCTCTAAAAAAAACTATGAGCTTTCCGTATGCGTGTGGTTTGTTTTTCTGTTTTTTATTGATTTCATCTGCAACTTAAGATTATGTTCTTGTTCAACCATGTACCCACCACCTCTGTAACGTCCCAAAGGCCCTGAGGGTAAATAAATAAATAAATATGGCGGCTACTCTCACAGTTTCAAAACAACAACTGATCGAAATTTTGAAAAAGCTGCGGCAACGAAGTTTGTTCTTTAGATTGATGTTACGCACAAATTACACGGACATTTTTAAACAAAAATTCACAGGTACCGTAAGATCCAAAATATAAGTGAAGTTTTCGAAACATTTAGTGGAAAAGTGCCATCTCATTCTATAGCAGTCTTTGGCATAATTTCAATTGTTGTCCAACCACTATTTGAAAAAAAAAAATTATTGCGTTGCCACTTTTGTTGCTGTCATAGCGAATGCACAAACTTCACAAACAATGCACAAATGTGCTTTAGTACAGCCTGAGGGTGCAAAATCGGCAAATATCAGCTTGACTTCGTTGCTGCATTCGAGATCGATGTGGCAGGATACCCAGGAGCGAATAGAAGCGTGGTGGCATGCCACCATTTTAGGGTTCACACAAACAGAAAGTAAAACGGTGCAACTGTCTATTTTATCTGTAAGCTTTTTTCTGCGGTTTCAACACAGTTCATACTGAACTTGACACCATGAATTAATTTTCTCACAGGTATCATGAACGAGTTCTCCCAGTAACAGCAGATTAGATTCATAGCAAGGTCAGTTCAATTCACTCTTAAGCATGTGGCAGGCGTCTCTTCATGAAGTGCAAAGACTCAACTTATCGCCGGAGGGGTTGTTAGTGCTTTGTACTAAGACTGCAGCAGAAGTATCACCATGTCGCCAATTTTCGCTCATTTTGATGGGCAAATTTGCATATAGCGAATACTTTTCATGGAACTATCCAGTTCATTATGAGTGGGTTTGAGTTTATATTGCAGCACTAAGCCTACTGACTGTTTCAAAATGCAGGCAGTGCTGGAAACAGTCTTTTCAACTTACCAACAGGAATGCCAAGCAGGTCAGCTTGAAGCTGCATAAGCAAGTCGTTGACTGCCATGCCACCATCGACCAAAAGTTGCTTCAGTCGAGTTCCTGAGTCACGATCCATTGAATCCAAAATATCCCGCACCTGCAAACAGAAAGGTACAGGGTCTTGCACAAGTTGCAGTGAGCATAATCTCTGTGAAGTACCATATCGGGCAAGCGCAGAAGTTTACTGTCGCATGAAACTGTACATCTTTAGCAGAAATGCATTACTATCCTGAGGTCAGACAGCACAAATTGTAGAGATCCACTCAAAGAAAACTTATAAATGCCACCAGAAAGAGCGGTAGTTGACGATACTGACAATGACATGGTAACGGCACCAATGACGACAGCCTCGAAGACACCTCACCTGCCATCACACAAACAAAACATTTTTCCAGCTTTTCTACATACTGAAAATTGAGCCAGGCTACATTTAGGAAGGTCTGAAAGCTACGGTATGTGATTATTTGCACGAGTTACATGTGCGGATTTCTTTTTTTCTTTATCTGAAGGCTGCAATTAGGGGCACAATATGCATTCTGAGGTGTAAATGCCCGAAAACATGAAGAACTGCAGTCCCTAAAACCATTTTGTGACAATACAGCGTGTTTTCTATTCTACACCACACCTGTTGCCAGTTGATTCAAATGTCACAAGTTTCAAGTACAGAAACATGCTGATTTAGATAAACAACTGCAAGGCTATGCATTCAATAGGTCATACAATCAGTGAATTTTACCGGTGCTGACATATGGGGCAGAGACTTGGAGACTGACAAAGAAGCTTGAGAAAAAATTAGGCACCGCGCAAAGAGTGGTGGAACGAAGTATGTAGGCATAACGTTAAGAGGCAGAAAGAGAGAGGTTTGGATCAGAGAGCAAACGGGTATAGCCAATATTCTAATTGATATTAAGAATAAGAAATGGAGCTGGGCAGGTCATGTAATGCGCAGGTTAGATAACCGTTCGACCATTAGGGTTACAGAATGGGTACCAAAAGAAGGGAAGTGCAGTTGAGGATGGCAGAAGACTAGGTGGGGCAATGAAATCAGGAAATTCGCGGGCGCTAGTTGGAATCGGTTGGTGCAGGACAGCGTTAATTGGAGATCGCAGGGAGAGGCCTTCGTCCTGCAGTGGATATAAAATGGGCCGATGATGATGATGATGAAGGTTATGCATTTGCTGCTGTTTGTTGCTCTTTGCAGGAAGGTACCACATTTTTTTTTTTTTTTTGCCTATATCGTTCAATGAAAACTTGGTGTCTTTGCTTGGTTGGTTCATCCAGAGATGGCGAAAGCCACTGTTTTATGTACATCTTACAATCAGAAGCAGTACCTGCTAAAACGGTGTGGACCAATCAATTACTATGCTGCTCGTCAGAAACTAACACTTAAGATAAACCAAACAAACAATGCCATATGTTTTACGGAATGATACAGACCAAAATAATGTGACCTTCCAAGAGCTCAGTGAAAGCAAAGCAGCGGTACGCCCTGAATCTTCTGTTAAAGTTACGATTACATGAAGCCAGGAGACAATGAAGCCAAGGAAAGCATAGCGAAATTTAACCGTTTTGTTTAATAGAAATGTAGAAACAATAAGGAAAAGAGAAATGAAAGTGGATGATGAGGCAACTTGCTGCCAGTGGGAGCCGAACCTATAACTTACCCATTATGCATGCAATGCTTTACCATGGGGGGATAACTTAGAGGCTATTGCCCAGGCCACTGCTCTTTAGGTACTATTTGAGTATCTGGACTAGATCTAGCCTTGGGAGTGTGAGCTAGCGCCACTAATGGCCATGGCATCGAATGTGAAGCATACCTCCCAACAGCTGGTGTCACGCAGTATTTGCTAGACCTTGCCTGCCTGCGACACAGGCAGCTAGACCTTGCCAAGGATCACGTAACTTTCTAATGGCTTCCTGCAGTTGTAACAACAAAAAATCAAGACCTTCAGTTCCGCTTATTCTTCTCACTTACCATAACTGTTACAACATAAACGCAGGTTGCTGTACTTGTATGAGTGAGTGACGGTTAATGGGAATATCAACAAAAGTCAGTGACGGTGAATTTAGATTGCTGTGAGTATGAACTTGAGCAAATTGTGGCAAGTGTTAGTATTCGCCAGTACAAACGTGAGTAAGTGCTGGTGAGTGTGAGTGGAAGCGGGTATGAGCATTAATGGATGCCAATAAGTGCAAATATAAGAGAGTATGAATGCAAGTGAGTGTTGGCAAGTGTGTAGGTGCAAATAGGAGCGTGAACGAGGGTCGACGAGTGCGAGTAGACATGGGTGTAAGTGAGCAACAGCCCTGAAAAATATGAGTACATCCACTTCTTGTGCCCCCCTATGCTCTCGCCAAACTGCTCACCTGAAAGCAGACGGCTTCCAGGGTAGCCCTGGCAATGTGTGCTCGAGTTGTGAACTGTGTGAGGCCGCATATGATTCCTCGGGCATCAGGCTCCCAGTAAGGTGCATACAGGCCCGAAAAAGCTGGGACAAAGTACACGCCGTGTGTGCTGCCTACTGTACGGGCCACTTTTTCTGCGACGAAAAAGATCCACAGGGTGCAATGAAAAACACTGAAAATAAAAATTGTCCATGAGCTATGAAATCTTTCAAAGGTGCACATTAAATTCAACGACAGCTGCACTATGAAGGGGTTCTAAAGATTTAGTGGGGCAAAAATATTTTAGGGTTTTACCTGCCAAAAACCACAGATTATGAGGTATGCTGTCGGAAGGGACTCTAGGTAAGTTCTGACCACCTGAAGTTCTGTAACGTCCACCCAATACAGAGCACACAGGCATTTTTGTTTTTCACCCTCACCGAAATGCGACCGCCGTGGCCGGGATTCAATCCCGCACCCTCTGGCTTAGTAGAGCAATGGCATAGCCACTGCACCACCACGGCAGGTATTTAGTGGAGCAGTTGAAATAAGCATTATGGTACCGCCACACACTTTTAAACATAATTCTTCGAAAACGTCTTCGAGACACCTTTCAGCACATAAGCATGAGCCCTTCAGACCCTAGGCAAGGGTCACTACTTGATTATAACTGATTGTTCAACTATGACTCTTTATGCACAACATGAGGTAGGTTCGTCAAAAGTTGTAATCTTGCTTAGTGGCAACATCCCAGAGAAAAAATTAGGTGCAGTATGCCATTAATGTGCCCTTTCATGTCACCATCACATGGATTTGCAAGCACATCCTTGCTAGCATGCGGCTCTACAATGTAGCTGTTACTATGATAGCAGTCTCCCTACAGCATACAGCTACTGTAGAAAACAGACTCTGACAAACGCTGCACACAATCCGTGATGGACCTCCACTATACAACTGTCACTGTCACGTTGTACCTAGTTCATCAAAAGTTAAAGGCGAGAAAAACCGCATTTCAAGATGCAGCTGCCGACAATGTTACAGCACCTCGCTCAACTCTAAAATAGTACTTTCAGCCCCATTGCTGACGAAGTTCAGCATGCATAAACCAGAGAGAGCATTATCTTCCTGAAATGTAGTTGTCAAGTACAGTGACATGATGGGCTGCAAGGATCGCACAATTTCCATTAAGCAACACTGATCATGCAAAAGTGAATGTCCTGCTGGGAGGGACTTATCTAAAATGGCATTTCCTCTTGCTTGCTGTCACAGTGATGAAAAAGTTATTGTCACTCACCAAGCCAACAGTTAAATATTTGGGGGGGGGGGGACAAAGTGCTGGCACCTTCTTTAAAAACTACCTAGGTGTTTTGTTGTTACTTAGCAAGTAGAGGTTGTTACAGATCCCTTCAGGCTTGTTATATAGGAAGTCCAGTACTTCAGATAGTTGAGTTTTATTCACATCAAGATGTGGACAGGCAAGCACAAAAATTGACCACCTCTCTTGCACAATTCAGAGTTCAGAGTTCAGAGTTCAATGCAGCATTTACTCCACTGCATAAAACTGTTTCTTGTGCCAAATCTTATATCACTTAGTATGAAGGGCAATTGACGATGGTAACAAAGAATATAAATCTCACCGATTTCACTGCTACTGCTGATGAGGCCTAGGTTGTCCCTCAGCCACCGAACAGCAGCCCCCGCAATAGCCACAGATCCCTAAGAATTTTTTTAAAAGCATTACAACATTGCCTTCCAGAGGAACACCACGGTGCAGTTATCACTGAGCAAACATTTTGTGAAGCATAGGTTAGTCCCTTAGATGACAACGGTCAGGCGACAATTGCCTTTAAACTCAGCATAATAACCACTCCTGCTGAGCTTCAGCTCCACTGTTGAAACAAAACTGTTGCCCTCAAGATCACATAGGAAATCACAGACGCTGAAGGCCTTGCTGCAGGACAAGAACAAGAAGGTTTCGTTCTGTTCTGAAATGTCATAAATATTTCGAGTTTCTTTTAGGCCACGACAACAAAACTCAACACAAATGTATGCCACCACAGATTCAAGTCAGGTCAACACAACTGCATGGCATAGAACGCTTGCGCCTGCTAATACTTTAGTGCTACAAAAAAGCTGCTGCTTAGGTGTTATATTGAAGAAGGAAAGATAAACTAACACTTAACCTTTCTTAATGCAGACAGACACTCAAAATCTATTATGATAGCTGATAGGTGTTAAAGATTTCTACCCAGCACCAAGACCCCTACTATCTTTTTGTAAATGTCATACAGGAACTCCCAGTATTTTAAGAGCAGCAGCTGTGTTCTAACAATTAGACCAACAGCCAACCAGCCTGCAATGCTACATCATGCTGAAAAACAAGTGCCACTTCATGATTGTGTTATGGATTACAAGTGCACTGATGTGGGAATTACAAACAAGCAAAATTGTACAAAAGGAAATGTGCTAAATAATGACAAAGCATTTTGTTTATCTTGTAGTCATTAAACACTTGAGCAGAAGCTGCAGAGAAGCATGTAGCAGAACATCTGTTCTTAACTACCCATTTCCAAGTATTTCTAATTAATTGCTAACAAGGCAGGTTTCTTGAGAGGCTTTTGATGTAGCCTGTCAGACTGCAAGTTTCACAGTGGTGAGATCTAGCTGTACCAGCCAACAAGCATGCTCTAAGAACAGGAATAAAAAGCTGTTCTGACAGACAACAGAAAGTGCAACTGGCGCTACTATTTGTGAGCCAGTGAATGCACTTGGGCTGTAACAACAACATTGATGCAACAAGGTTCAAACACTTCAAAACAAGGTTCAGTTCCTCCAGCTTTTCACTCTGTAGAACGTCATTTTTCTCCAATTTCCTTAAGTTTCATTGGACACAAAAAGTGAAAATGTATCAAGATTGTGTCGCACACTGAAATATGGCTCAGGTGCTCTTGCGCAGCTTCGAAATCCCACCGTAAGAGCAATGGAAGCCAGTCACACATAGCATCAAAAGGAGGGGATGACACAGGTTCAAGGCATGGCCTGTTTGTGATAATAAAACAGGTCAGGGGACAGTATGCAAGCATTCAGTTCGTAGCAAAATTGTTCAACTTCATAGACATTCAAAACTGCCCTGCAGTGTCACTAAGCTGGCATGGCCTTTGAAATTGCGGCGTTTTGCCATTGCTACAGCGTGGCGTGCCACAACATCGGAAGCCATGGTGCCAACAGTCGCTTTCAAACAAGCGGAACGCACCACGTATGAACTGAGCTGTGCAGCAAAGACCAAGTTTGTCCTGTTGTGAAAAATTCTGAGCACCACAAAGAGAGAAGGGAGGAGAAATGAAAGGCTAAGAGGCCAACAAGGGGTGAACCCAGTTGGCAACGCTACACAGGGCAAGGGAAAGCGGGACAAGAACATGAAGAAAAGGAAAGAAAATTCAGTGTTGATGTTGCCAACGTAATGAAAATTCAGAGCCTCAAAGATGGGGCTAGTCAAAGGCTAACTTCAATTCAGCCAGTAGTATCAGCCTTGAAAAAAAAATGTATGCAATTATGGGCACTGGGAACAATTGCCGAGGAAATGTCCGGTGAACTTTGGACAGTGCCTGTTACCACATTATCTGACACTAACTGAATTGTCCATGGAGGTAATGCACGAGTAGCTGCAGGACATGTAATGAAAATCGCAGAATAATTTCTGCCGTAGGCGTCATAAGTAGAAGACGCCTGTGGCAGAAAGGACGTTCCACATCTGCAGTCAAGGTTTGCGAGTCGTGGCACTGGCTAACACTCCCAGGGTTAGTTCTAGTTGTAAAACCTAAAGAGCCCAGAAAGTGGATAGGAAAGTGGTGCCGCAGGAGCTCAATTGGTAAGAGCATCGCAGGCGTAATGCGAAGACGTGGGCTGATATCCTGCCTGCAGCGAGTTGTTTTTTCATCCACTTTCATTTCCATTAATTTATCATTTAATTCAATTAGTAAGTAGAAGCAATTTCCCCTATGTTGAGCCTCATAACTGGAGTTTTGAATAGATGTATAGCAGTAATGGTTTCTCTAGCCAATTCTTGATAATTCTTACGTGACATTTTAAAGAAGCACCTCAAGGAACACGAATGAAATTAATAATTTGATATTTTACTATAAATACTGGGAGAAAAAGAAAGCTGAAATGTACAAGATATACATGTGGTTCCTAGTTTTCAGCTTTTGTGAGTCAGGTCAATTAAGAAAGAATGACCTAATATAACGATTTGGTGGCTTCAATACTAGCCATAGTTATGCATGCTATGCGGAAAGCAGTAATTTTCTAAATTTGAAAACGAGTATACAAGGAGCACTTGTTTTTACTGAATGCAACAGACACCTAGTTTGCTGTTTGCTGAATTTTTTAAGCTTGTGAAGCCTAGGTTGTCAGTCGGGGGAGCATACAGAAGCCTCCTCATACTTGACTGTACCAGACACCTGGTTTGCTGTTTTCTGCATTCTTTAAGTTCGCGAAGCAATGGCTGTCAGTCCAGGGAGCATACAGAAGCTTCCTCCTACTTGATTATTGCATTTAATCAGCTTTCCGTGGAAGCAAGGTGGTCAAGTGTGCCTCCAACTAGTGCTCGAGCCTCCACATGCTTTCTATGCCTTAACAGTGCTGAGCAATATGATGCAGAGACAGCTAAGGGCACTTGCCCAGGTGGTGCTCGAAATGTAAGAGATGAGACAGCTTCTCAAGCTTCAGTCGAAGATCGGTCTGAAATCAACTGCGTGCTCTTGGGCGAGTGAAAGCACCACACGACGAGAACGATTGCCAGTAATAATTTGTGAATGCGCTCTCAAAGCGCTCATGAATGAAAGCAACCGACGGTGGGGAAACCAAAGTTGCACATGATACTAGACAAACATAATTATCAAAATTCCTCTATATATGAGCATCTACGGCAGTCTTAGACATCATTAAAACAGCCTATACATTCGAATGGAAAATTTGCAACCCGAAAGAAGCTTCTGTGTCTTCAGTGCTGCAGCCATTTCAAGATTAAGTTGCCGAGTCTGCCAAAGCTCAAATTTCGCGAGTACTGTATTTATTCAAGAAGTGCTAGGAGCACTGGAGGCCGGTTTCAACAGTACCTCCATTCGAAGGTTTATTTTTACAGACTCTCCAACCAGCCATAAATTGTTAAATATGACAAACAGTTAAAATTCAGTCGTCATTTCAGACAATGCATGATGCTGGCATTAGAACAATTCCAAAGGAAATAGTTACCAATGCATACAAGAACTGTCTATCAAATTGATAGATTTCTATAGGCGCGGTAACGACAGAGTTAACGCAATGTGATGCCGCAAACAGGAAAAGTTACATAAAGGTGGATGCCTGAAAAGCTTTATTCATCCTTACTGTAAATTGTTGTTACAAAATAACATGAAAGGGCAAACGCTGACAGCTTTGTAACTGTCTGCAAGATAGGCATCGTCCTCCGTGACACCAAGGTTATTGCACAAACAGCGCTTTAGAAATGCCCATGACACAATCAAAATGGACAAAGCCTTTCACGAACTGTGCAGTAGTGCACTGAGCCACTTGGAAGATCACTCGCTTAACACGACTGCACAACAGTGCTGAACATCTTGCCCAAGGTTGCGATTATTGCACCATAACTGCATTGATCAATGCAGCACTACCAGTGTTCTATCAAGAGGAGAAAGCCAGTGCAAAATGCATAATGGCCACTCCCAGCTCCACCACTCTTGCATGAGGCCAAATGTCAGCGTGTATGGAGAGCGCGGCAAGCAGGCGAACATAAAATAACAAAATCATTGTATTTATGTCACGAACATGAATATATAATGTGAGATACATTCTGAAGACAGATATTGCTGAAAAGAACTTGTGCTATATTCGTGCAAATACGGTATATGTTTGCTCGGCAGCTTAAAGTATGCACGGTATTCTGGGAGCAAAAATGTCAGCAAAAATTACCCGGCAAAAGCAACTTGAAACAGCACATCTTTTCTAGATGTGTGTCAATCAACGGCTTGCTATAACAGGCCTGCAGCTGGCAAGGCAATGCGCCAATCCTCCATGATCACACCTATTATGTACATGGTTGCATATCAAAATGATGGTTGCAATTTAGTGTTGTTCTTGTGCCATATATTGGCACAGCAAGTCGCCGACAGGTCATCAACGCTGACAGGAGATGCCTCACTAGCTTGTCAGAGGCATCAGATGTGCACCTCAATGTTATTTGGCATAGACCTGACCTAAATTTTGTTTTTTGCATGTGCTTATAAAAAAAGGTATTTTCGTATCTGATGAAACTTAATTAAAACAAGGTTAAACTGTAATACTACCAGGTTTTTCAGGATGATCTTGTCACAAGCACGAGGAATTTCATTTCATTTTATTACCTAAAAACTCCTTGGTAGGGGTATTACATAATGGGTGGGAATACATTAGTACATAATTTGCATAATATGTAACTGAACACGCGAACAACAAAAAAACTACATGAGCTAAAGTGTTACATATGTCAGCGCAAGCAACATGCACGATTCAACTACAATGCACAAGAACAGACACATGAACAGACACAAGAACAAAAGCAAGGCCTCACCTCAACAGCATACTGGACAGGACGATTGGGTCCCAGCTTGTAGGCAACAGTCGTGAGCAGACCATGAGTGGACTGCACAATCTGCAAGCCAGTCTACAATGTTGTTAGGTACATGTGTCACAACTCACCGTGTGCATATTGCCTGTGCTTGGAAGCAGGAGCGTAGCAGGGAGAGAGAGAAGAAGAGAGCAACATGAAAGTATGTGCGGCCATAATGGGCGCAAGTAAGAGAAGCCACACCGTATTAAAGCAGGAAAGAGCTTTACCACAATGATACCAGAAAGTGCAGCAACATGAGAAGTATGAGAAGAGTAGCCACAGTGCTTTGTACAGCAGTGCAAGTTTTTGTTTTTCAAGGGTACCAGAACCAACACTGAAACTGCCCCCAACAAAAGATTTGCCATTAGAAAAAAATGACAGAAGCTAGCCTTAATAATAAAGATGTCATGCAAGTCAAGCAATCTTGAATACTGCACTAAAATTGCAATTGAAGAGAGTTATAAAGACATGAACGTGCTACAAGTAAATAGTTTAAGGTGCATTATGCTCTCAAAATCTACGGAAAGGAAAGAATGCTATTACTATAAGGCAGAACTATCACTCCGTGCTAGTGCTGCTGCTGTACGTGCATCAAATGTTATACCAAAAAAAAATATGTTATTGTAGAATTTTACGAGCCAAAACCATGATATAATTAGGAGACTCATGATTAATTCTGACACCTGGTGTTCTTTAATGTGCACGTAAATATAAGTACACAGGCGTTTTTGCATTTCACCCTCATCAAAATGCAGCCGCTGCTGCCAGGATCCACCCCTGACCTCAAGTTCAGCAGTGCAACAGCCCAGCCACTTAGTACTGCGGCGGGTGTGCATCAAATGCACTTCAAAGTAGTACATGCAACTGCAATTACATTGCAAATCAGTTGTGTGAAAGTTTGCAAAGCATAATATACATGAAGTGTTATATACTATTTGGCGAAGTCAGACTTGTCTGCTATGATAACTTCTATTATAATGGGGCACACTATATACTGTAGAACTTCGTTGATACGATCCTATTATGTACAATTTCCCGGCACCGACATTCGCAATATAGAACACAAAGAAATGACCCAGAGCGCTTACTTTTTACTGGTTCATACGTTCCCAGAAAACTTGATCTTTCGGCATATTGCCAAACTGTAATCATTTGATACATTTCCCAGCTGCCAGATCCCACGTGAACAAGAAAAGGCGCAAGGCATGTGCGACTGAGAACAGTAGCTACCCGCCACAGCAGCTTTCCTGCAATACTTGCCCGTCCATCTCACATAAAAAGGCTGGTGTGCACTTAAGTTTCTTATTCCGGTACCAGCAAATCTCCTGCCCGATCTCGTCGTACACCGCATTCACAGCTATCACAGTCAACCCTATTGCGATACACATCTTGGAAGCGTACTGTACAAAGTCATGTTGGAAGCGTACTGCTTGACTTCAAGAGGTGATAACACAAACGCGCTGCCATTCCCTGCTGCAAGCAGCACCATATGCATCGTATTCCAGTGTTGCTGACTAGCTCGATTTCGTTCATCTTTCTCATCACAGACTTTAAACACTGTGCAATTGGAAAATCTTGGGTCGCTTAGGCCCTAACAGCTCGACTCTGCATCCGCGTCTAGTGCCACAACAATTTGCACTGAATGGGCACGTCAAAACTTCCCACCAGAATGCCCTGCTAGAAGAAGCTGCTGACTCGGGCTGAATATTAGGAGCACAAATGTAAGCTTGTGGAGACCGTAAAAAGGATGACATGCGTCTTGGTGCCACTCGAGCTTCACCCACTCGGCTCGTGTCAGGGTCATGTGCTTCAACAATTTCCATTACGTAGATGTCAACTAGCAATTTTTAGTGACTTCCGATTGTACGTTTTTGTCAGTTATGTTTTCTTTTTCGAGTTTTTTTTTTTTTAAACGCATGAACGAGGTTCTACTGTATATATTATGTGCGTGTTTGCGAGTGTGTGTGAACGTTCATAAAATAAGAAGCAGAGGGAATCGCCACATTCAGAAGAAAGAACTTAAGATTCACAGCAGCAATAGGAAAAGCAATGTTGTGTAGCTAAGTAGGAACAAGAGTTTGTGTGTTGACAAGGAAAATAGCAGAAAGCCACTCCTACAAATTTTGTACGAAGGACAACATGTCTAGAAACGTGCTGATTTCTGGCAGACTTACAGTGCTGTGCACCTTGCCCAAGAAATAAATCTCTCAAGTAAACACCAGTACTCATAAAGGGCCAGTTTATCTATCAGCAGATCAAAGGTTATCTGCAGCAGATACCTGCTGATGTTTTCAAACTGAATGGGGTCGGCCGAGCTGAAAGTGGCCGACACAGGCGTTCGAGCCTTTTCTGACCGCAGAAATGCAGGGTAGTACAGCCAGAATGTGAGTAGTCACTAAGTACTTTTATCCCTTTGGACATTATTTTGCAACCATCATTATAACAAGGTGTTAAAATGTGTTTCACAACTGCTAACCAGTTCACAAAGCACACAAAATTTCCTCCACAGCAGAAGTTTCTCGTTGCAGAAGCTTATGCAAGATGGGCCAGACCCCATAAAAGAATAAGAACAGGGTCATTTAAAGTTAATCTTGATAGAAGCTTGCAACTCAAGAAGCACCAAAATATGATATCTAATGAGCACTATCTATAGGTTGACATATACAAAAAGACTTGTATATACATGTTGTATTCTTCTTTCTTTTTTTTTTTAATGAGCTGCAAAGCGCTGCAATATTGTGCCATTATTAGTGTCCCAACTTGCCAGGTTCATTTTTTTTTCCATCGCAGTCCTTCCATGTTGAATTATCCTGTACATTCACACTGTCAACTATGCTGATGTCAGAATGCTGTCAATTTTTTCGATGTAGAAAATTCTAGGATTCACGCAAACCGATGCAATTTCAGCAGTTCTTTAACATGTCATACCGGCTTCCAATAATAGTACAGGTGTGCCCTACTCCTCCCTTTCCAAGCACTGCTTGTAACACAAAATTTCCATAGAAACAATAAATGGCAGTAAAATGTTCATGCAGCTATAGGCTGTACATTGCAAGTTGTGAAACAGAAAGGAAAAGTGAAAGGCAATCCAGCTGCCACAATCAAGCAGCAGCAGGAGAACCACATTAATTAAATGAACAGTGCACATGCAACAAAGAAGCGTTCTCGCAGCAAGCAATGCAGCTAATTCCAATATGAATTAGTGAATGAACATGCTGTGTGCTTACCTCCAGGCCAGTGTTACACAAGAGGAAGCATCCAGTGCCATATCTGCACAGGACCAAAACAAAAGAAACCGGACGTCACTTTACACGACGTATACCTCAGCCCCAGCTCTGCTCCATGAAAAGAAAAAGGGAGTATAGGCAGCTGACTCAAGTTAGACCCTACAGACCCACGGAAAATTTACTAACAATGTAAGCTGGCGTGCGTAGCGATATGGCTGGAGTGTTCTGTATGGTGTGGTCTGCTGCAGTTCAGTGTAGAAATTGCGTCTTGTTTGGCAATTTACTTTTACTTACATTACGGAATGCAAAGCTGGTTGGCGTCAAATGTAGAGACTTTTAAATATGCATAATTTTCATCGTCTGCACGGTTCTTTGCATCGGAGATTTTGGTAAAAAATAAAGGTAACAGCAACAAAGAAGGAGAAGCTATTACCAAAAGTATCAGCTAAAGCTAAGAAAAACATTTGGCAACCTCTTCTGGCGATAAGAAAATTTTCTTATATAGTTTTTAGCACTACATGTAGAAGCAACAGTCCTAAGGCAGTTTCATTTATCAGTTGTTGAGCAGCATTTGTCAAAAAGCACCATCAGGGTGACGGCTGCACTCCACTATGCCTCTCCACTCGTGACTTGGCAAGCAAACAACAACATGATGGGCATATGACACCCTTTGCTTTCTACCACTTTTTACTTTTCACTCCTCTTCAAAGAGAATGCGAAGGGAAAAAAAAGACACCTCTGCACCGACAAACATTTTGACAACATGAATGGTTTCTCATGTAAAAACGATGAAGCTATTTATGACACCAAGAGAGGACAAACAAGGCGAGCAGTTTACATTCGCGCTTTCTTGCTTCTGCTCCTAGTGTGTCATTACCATTTTGTGGTACTGCCTACTCAATTTTCCCACATCAGCTACGTTAACGTTTGACATTTTGCAAAAGTTACTGAAATATATACAGAGCAGCTGCTGAAAGAAATCTCTGCATTATGGGTCACTGATGAAATAAATGAAACTCCTCTGAAGTGCTTGTCAACTGGCATTTCAACGAGGTGGGTAAATTGCGAGTATTGCTTCTGCCACTAGACCTGTTTTAAAAACATACAGGGTTCGAAGTTGCTGTTGCTTCGTGTTGTGAGCGCTCTTCCAAGACGTAAGACACATTTTCTCACGAAAGGCACACTTCATAACTGCGCTGTGTAATGAGAAAATAAATTCGAAACTTTGTATTCAAATGTATACCTATGGGCAGGGAAAAAGCCGGTAACACCAATCAGCCATTGCTGCTGACAACAACGCCACTGCATACTGCCACTTTATAACAAACAAGAATATAATGATTATCGGATATAAAGATATAAATATGAAATTTCATTGGTCATGTCATAATTGAATGGAGTGCTCTCCTGCTATAAACAAATTGAAAATGCATGTGAACGACGTTGGTTATAGCGAAGCAAAAATTTTTTTGTACATGCCTCAAAATATCTACAGTAGACTTCTGTTCATTCGACTCCAGTTAATTAGATTTTTCTGAGAATTCGACCCTGACCAAAGGACACTCATGCATCTTTATAGGCCCAAACTTCCATTATTTCAATCATCAAATTGGCTTTCACCGGATAATTCAAACGTGGCCAGTCAGCACACACATGTCTGACCCTATGGTGAGCCCAATAGCGACCCCTTCTGTGGCAGAGTCTGTATAAGCAGAGCTTTGGGGACAATGAATGCAATATATGCATCATCTCTCACTGAAAAGGCCTATTTTTGGATTGCCTTAGGAAGATAATAAGCAATGATTGCAGTTTACAATGTCTGATTATGGTATTTACCCCAATTCTAGCAAGCACCGTATTTTCTTTTCAGGAAAATTATGCCATAAATTGCCTGTGCGGTGCAATTGGACACAAAACCAAAACCACTTTCGCAGCGTTCGCACACATTACCGAATAATAGAGAAGCACTGCAGTGAAGCTGACTTTTTTCTTTTGAGTTTCTTTTTTTCTTTTTTCTTTTTAGTTCTTTTTTTGTTTTTCAAGTTGCTTTTTTTTTTTTTCCTCTTCTAGTCCGACATACACTGCTGTTTTGCCGCTGTTGCCACTGCTTGTAGGGCCTCAGGCCTCGTCAAGCTGCTCAATGAGCAGCTTTTTGTCTGGGGTCCATTTTTCCTTTCCTTGAGGAAAATAAAACTGATTCTGATTCTGATTCTGAAAAAAAAGCTGACTTTAGGAAACTGGCTACTATTCTGCAACACATTACACAAATTGTGTGAACATTATATTTTTACTTTATTTAGGGGCTTTAATGCCATTTCTATGTTAGCTTTCTGCTTTGGACACATATAAAGTGGCAGTGAATTTGATGCAGGGACGTGTTACAATCAAGCAATTATTGTTAAATAAATCAGTGATGCTTTTCTTTTTTTTTTTTTGCAAATTCAACTTGTTGGATAAACTGATTAATTTTGATGGCCCCATCGCATCAACAGAAGTCAGCAGCATTCTGGTAGCAAAAATATCAAATCCACTCACTGACCGATTTTCCAGAACCGATTTCCCAGAACCAATTTTTCAAACCTGCACGATTATACGGGCTTCTATGCAGCACTGCCACCTACCCCTAGCACAAGAATGGCAACCGAAATTTCAGATTGTACACAATGCTTCAGACATGAATCATGTGCGCAATGCCGTAGACATGGCGGATATGAGCAAAGTTGCTGACTGGCATGAAACCGTTTGTAACTTTGGTTGCCAATTTCCGCTGAAGTGGCGCTGGTTAGCTTACCAGCCTCAGCAGTGCAGCTGGTGGAGTCGCTAGAGATAAGCCATTGCGGGAAGCTTTCCGTTAACATCTTGGCACTTGTACACTTAACTAGCAATCGAGGGCGAGATCAGATGCATGAACTATATGAGTAGCTGACGAACCAGACGAACTAGCCGAGTACAGATCCACGTAAAGTCCCCCCTGATGTGCGAAAAGTCTGGCAGCAGTGACAGCTTGGCTTGGTCAGGCTGCAGCGGGTAAGCCAATGCACCGTTTCTCATTCGACAACACCAATCAAACGGTTGCATCTACACGGCCGTGTAGAAGGCGGGTATATATTTTATTGTTGTTCCCGAGTCTCGTGTCAGCACGGCAAGGAGACAATGGACCATCAAAATCTACAGGAAACCCCTTGCTGGCCTGTTGAAGGCACCTCACTTGCATTCATTTCGCACAGACTTAATGTACATTTTTTTAAACCAATATCAGCATGTATGCGTACCACGAACATTAAATATACCGAACATATTTTCATGCCCAATGCAACTTCGTCATAACAAGGTTTAGCTGTGGTTAGATGTTCAGCCACCCTCACATCTGATGGTGCGACTGGCCAGGCAAAATAAAAGCCGTGCACCACTGTGTGGTGTCTGCTTTCAGCAACGTGCAAATTACATTTACACTTTCGCATGTGCTCAATCATGTATACCTTCCAGTTCTAGATGATCACATTGTCGCATCTACTCTGTCGTGTGCATGCGGTGCTACTTATTGAAGTCTGTGTTTCAAGTGTATCAAAGGTATTACGCCTGTTAATCTCTGCTGAAATGTCTGGCTTTCGGGCAATGTGTATATATGTGACAGTTTGCCTTTTCACCATGATAAAAGTGCAGTGATCATGAAAAGTGAAATATGTTATAGACACATTCTAAGTGGGTGAAACTTCAATAAACGTTGCTATGCTGTTCTTCATTAGGTGGTTACTTACAATCCCTGTGCTTTAAGTTTAAATATTACACAGTCGCACAGCCCTGTAACAATACAAACTTGCACCCCTTTCAATACACGCGACAACTTACATCATATAGCTTTTTATCAAGCCGTGCTTCCGTCTCTATACAGTGCAGACCTGCAATAACTTGTTATCAAGAAGCCATGCTCCAGCCTTCTATACAAAGCAGGCCTGCTATACCAAGGACCTTCAGTTATCTTGCTGCCTACAAATTTCTTGACACAGCTTATCTGCTTATCCCAAATACTACATCCGTGTCTGACAAGTGTGTCACATAGGTCAGAGAGTTGATGTTCCATTCTTTTGCCTACACCTTTCGGCGACCTAGAAGACAAATAGCCATGGCAAGCATGCAGTGATGCAATACTGCAAGAATAATAATATAGCTTAACAGAAATAGAACCTACAAAAATACAAGTCGTTGCACACAGCAAGGAACTGGATGGCACATTCCAGATACAGTAAAATCTCGTTAAACCCACCTGCTTGAACAGTTATTTCGTTTTAAAAGTAGTCAAGTCAAATCCTCGACTCAGCAGCCATTGAACATAATGTGTTTTGTATGCGTATAAACCCTACCACCTTATTGCCTACGTATCGATTAACACGTGGTGTTTCCATTTTTTATTGCGCAAACCCGGCAGTGTGTCATCTCCATCGGGCAGCCCTGCAGAACAAGCCTCAGAGATCAGAACAACGGCCTCCAAGCACCCTGTGCGTTTGCGTGTGAAGACACATCAACATCATCTCGGTGCCATGCCAGAGAGCGTTGTGGGGCCGTGCAAACAAACGAGGACTCGCGCCATGCCGAAGCTCGGATAAACAAGACGCTGGGTGCTCAGCATAGACGTAAAATTAGACATTGTTCATGCTATCGAACGTGAAACGAAGAAATCAGTGCTGGCACGTGACAGGGATCTGCTGTTGACTACGGTGTGTGGCATTTGGAATGCGAAGAAGTTGCTCAGTAGCGCTGCTGCAACTGCCTAGAGATGTAGGCTACGAAATTCGACTTTTCACCACCATTGCCTTTGTTGTTGCCAAAAAGTCGGCTATCAACAGTGACGACGATACTGAAAGCGACAGCAGAGGCAATTTAGGCCCGACAGTGGCAGAAGCTGTGCGTTACATCAGCCTCATGAATGCAATTGTCGCGACGGGAACAGCACCCCGCAATGAAAAGGGCGACCCACGACTTCTGCAGCGCTATCGCCTGCGTGCACGGAGAACATGCAACGCCAACGAGGAATCTGCCATGAGAGTGTTTGCCGAGAAGAGGTGGCCGGCTGAAAAGCTGGCTCGCAGCTTCAGTAAGCTTGAGGCTGCTGTCATTGCTGCTAGGCCGTGGCGTCCTAACAGCAACAACAGCGGTGTGTGAAGTGAACAAATACTGCATGTCTCTTCCCCTTTCATTGCACTCTTTCAGAGTTTCATTTATGAGAGGTAAGTGGGCGATCTCACGCTATTTTGGTTAAGCAGTACTACTATTTAGTACGTACTTTTTCCGAGCTCCGGCCAACTACATATTAACAAGGTTTCACTGTATCAATTTAAGAGAAGTGAAAGTTTATTGCCACACCAAGCATGACAATGAAAAATGTGTCCGCATCGCCAAGATTGTTTGCAGGGTTGGTTTGAAAACAGCAAAACGGTGCTGCAAGCATGTTTAGCATTGAACAAGCACACAAACTGTAAAACAAGCATTTCTTTATACAAACAGGCTAGTACTTAAGACACCCTAATACAAGACAAGCAAGAAAAGTTACAGATTGCAGCATTCATTGTTAGCATCACACAAAGCATTGATGGTGGTTTTTGTGTACATAAGATAACAGAATCCTCTCTTTTGACTAATTTTACATAACGAGCACAAACAAATACTAATTTGCTTCACATCATACATGCTATATTTTTTTTAATTGGAGAAGATATGGCAGCAGTTTCTATGTCTAAGGATTTCTTTATCTGATGACAGCAATGCATGCAATTCTTACTAAACCAGTTAAACTTGCCTTACATCATATATATTTAATTAAGAAGAGATTAAGAAGTTTGCAGGGACAACATGGCCACAATTAGTACATGACTGGGGTAGTTGGAGAAGTATGGGAGAGGCCTTTGCCCTGCAGTGGGCGTAACCAGGTTGATGATGATGATGATGATGATGATGATGATGATATATATTTAAACTCCAGTAATGCACAGACAACATAACTAGAAAAACTGTTAGAAAAACTGTTGCACACATTTTAGCACACCAAAGCCGACAAGGGTAGCTTTGCAAGGACAAAAGCCACAGCCTGTGGTAGTGTGGTTGGTACTGAATGTCAAAGAACAGCCAGAAATGAAGCCTGTGTCGGAGCCCCAAATTTGCTTTGAAAGTTAACTATCAATGGTTATAAATTAAAAGTTACCTTGCATATATTTCACATGAACACACATCCTTGCACACTTTATTTTAGCTAATAATCCGTAATTTTTGCTTTCCATGTAACATTTTACCAGCTCCACATCGCAGGTCAGCTAGGAGGGGCCCCAATTGACAGACGTTATAAGGTATCGCATCTCAGCCTTTTGGCTAAGAATAATTTCAGTAGCTGTCCTTAACACTATGTGTGTGGCATACCATTCAAAAAAGAAAAGAAACATTTTAAGGACTAACATAAGTCTCCATACATATCTGGGATTTTGTGAAGCATTTGCAATGTCTTCAGCAGATATTGGGCAGCGGAAAGAAAAAGCCCACTAGAACTTCCAATGGATGCGAGAACTCCCTTATACAGTTTCGCTGTCTTTGATGTACGATTTGCTCAGATTGCATACAACTGCAAAGGTTTCAGTTCTCATAACACACAGTAAACACAGCGCACTAGACACCACACATATTTAAGTGAGGTCACCACTTACGTGCATTTTGCTTCACCTATGTCAAAACACAGCTGACCCACAAGTGCTGCACTTTGGTCTCCGAGACACTAAAAGAAAACATAAAGCACAGATATTTTTCTTAAATATTGGGAGACAGTGTAAACAATGCATCTAAGTTGCACTAGAAAGAGTACATTAAATGTGCATTTTGAGCAGCCACTACTTTTTATTTAACGAACATGTAAACACGTAAGTATATGCACATGATGTGCTCAACAAGGAGTGCGTGCGACAAAAGGTTGCTCACCCCCGAAATAGGAACGCCAAGAAGTGGACCTTCACACATTTTCCCATAGATTTCCGAAGAGCTGTGAATCTTGGGAAGTATCGACATCGGTACCCCGAAAAACCTGGAAGCCGAAGCGCAGGCAAGTCAAATAACTTCATGACTGGCATGCTCAGGCTGACAGCAGGAAGCCATGTGCGAAGTGTTTCCCCTGACATAATCTACCCCTTTGAACATGTCATCAGCTAACATCTCAAATTGAGTGCTTTTTAACTATTGTTAGCAGATTTATTTATGATCAAGATGCACTGCACACAGCGACAATGAACAAAGGCACAATAATGTACAAGGGTCGATTGAACAGTGAAGCAGATTCACCCACAAGTATTCAACAAAGAAAGACACTTTGATAAAAGGAATAATACATAAAAATACCTTCTCTAAGCAATGTGGTCACTATTTATAGCAAGAAATTTCTTTCAAAAATTAACCAGCTGCCTTTTCCCATTAGTGGACAGTGCTGGCAGTGTATTCTTAATTGGGAAGCTCCCTGCGTTCTTTACTCGGCCATATATGCTCCACAGGCACTTCATTGATTCTGTAGTAGTAGCCCGTTATGGATTACTGTGCAATGTCGAATAAGCACACCTTTTGGCACACATTTCTACGACATAGTAATTAATAGGCCAATTACTTATGCAAAAACATGTCACTGAATGTATTAAATGCCACATATACACATGAAGTGCATAGTCTATCAAACAAGCAATTGCACTGACTAATGCTCGCATTATGGTACTACATGCTAAGGCCAGTTGTAGTGTGCCTGCAGAAATTGACAAGATCCTCAATTATTTGATGCTGTCAGGCCAACGGCGCAACAAACTCCTGAAGTTTTCTGCTCAGTAGTTGAATGACTGTGTTCATATATACATGTTTCCCCTCGAGGCTCTCTTTCTTTGGAGGGTGGCAATATCCCTTCACTGAGACTGAGTAATAATTCTGTGATTGCACACTTTCGCTGTCCACTTGAAGGCATTAGAGCAGGTGAATGCTTTTTGGGCAACTACTCATTTCGGGAATTATTGAGAAATGCCAGTGAATGAAGTGCGTTTGCTACATTTGTCAAGTGACAACATCTTCAGTGAAAGTGCTCGTTCGAGTATGGACTTGTTTGCAAATACTATATATGAATAAGTGAGCAAATGTATACATGAATAAGTGAGCAAGTAAGCTTCTCAAATATAGATGATGTCGCTGTTTATATATGCAGTGGCCAGGAGTGTTACGCTGACACACCAAAAGAGAAAAAAAAAAAGAAAAAAAAAAGACTGACACTTCAACATGCACTCACTTGCAAAGAAAGTTATCCCACTGGAGTGTTTCAATATCCATGAGCATTGTTCGACTAGCATTTGTCACGTCAGTGATGTGAACACCACCATTGGTCCCTCCGGTGAAGTTCTGAAAAGAAAGGAGAAATAAGACCCAAACCAAGAGAAACTGCTTCCAAAACACCCAAACATCTTTCTTGTCATGCTATTTTACCACAAAATTCCACCACTGCTAGCAACTTCCAATGATTAATTTACTCCTCGTACCTTTACATTAGGATGCAGAACTCACACGCACACCCAGACATGCCCTATTATGTCACTAAACCTACAAGCTTCAAGAAGAATTACGGAAAAAGGCCAAATTTATTTTCTCATATTCAAATTTCCTTTCACTGCATTACCAATAAAGATAGATGTATGTCGAATATGTGTAAAATTAATCTCGCTACTGTTTTTGACAGACTTGGCAGACTTGATCATGGAGGGTTCAACCATCTTTTGAATCTAGAGCCATCCAGCATCTGGCAAACTGTGCTAGCCAATACAAAAAGCACTTTGTGGAAGTATAGGCAACCTTTGTGCTACATTAGACTGCCCTAATAATCATAAGCATTTCTAGTCCAAACATTGATTTTGATGCTTTGAGAGGCTCCCTAGCACATTTTTTTCTTTTGGCAAATGCACAATGTACAAAATTCCGTAAGCAGACTTTCCCACACATCTAATTTGCCCTAATCAAGATAGCTGCATTCTTGCTAGCAGTGCTATAGCTGAGACATGTTTTGTAAGCTTGGACAGTGCAGGGAACAGAGGGTTGCTAGTTGATGTCACCAGCTGGCACATTAGCACCTTAGTTATGATCCTAGTCCGAGGTCCACCATCTTGGTGAGTTCATACGAGTTGTGTGGAGAAGCGCACTTGCAAGTTTTGCATAGTGTCTATTCCAGAGCCGTCAGAGAATGCACACTACTTCCCTATTTGACCTCAAAATGAGCATCCTCAGCAGCCTGATATTATACAAGGTACTCAAGAACTTGTGAATAATGGCACTTAGGAATTATCATGTAAATGTGTTTACAGTCAAAGGTTAGCACATAGGTAGGCAATCACTCATAATCACTTTTTGGCTATATATGCACTCACTAACACTCATGTCCACTCACATTTATCGGACCTCACTCATGCTCCTACTCATGCCCACCATGTAATCATCAACAATCACTCACTTTCATACTTCCTGGCACTTACAAATGCTTTTACTTGTGTCCACTCACACTCGCCAGCAGTTACGTTGGTGCTCACGTCAACTCAAATGCTCTCATTGACCTTCGCTGATATTTATGCGAGTCGGCCCACACTACTCTTAATACAAGAGTTCACTCAAACTTACGAGCACTGATTCCCATTCATGCCCACATCCAGTCACATCTTCTGTAACTCCTTCACACTCTAACACTTGTCTGTGAAATCAGTATAGACCGAGTACAAGTCGGTGTACTCATTAGCGAGTATTTCCGGCCTATGTTTATACAGTCTACGCTCATTACAACGAAAATGCACACAATAGACTTTTGGATAAAACGGGCCATATTTGAGCCTTAGCTTGTTTTACCGATTTTATTAATGCAAGGAAATTTGCTTATAACGGACTGCGCTACAATGGACTATAGGCTACAGCGGACAAAATTACTGGCAATTTTTCTCAAAATCGGGCACACAACATACTTTTGCAGTGTTGGCACGGGCTAACAAGTGACTTGCGAGTGTCAGCCAACAATTGTGGCATAATATCATGCGCATGAGGGAGGAAGGCAGGGCGGAAATACGCCGCCTTCTTTTGTGCATGAGGCACAGGAGGGGGGGGGGGGGGACAGAGGGGTTTTTACTCCAGAGGCTGCTGATAACGCCGTGGTCACCGTATCTTAACTTGAAAGTGATTTACAATGTGGAAAAAGTGCGTCTAGTGCTGGTAGCTTCGTATACACTGTGCTTTCGAAGTTTAGTCCGCGTTCAGGTGAGAGACAGCACGAAGGTCAATTTGCTCGCTGTGCTGCTGCACTTATCTTGTTTAATTTGCTATCGCAACCGATGTTTCGCCTTTTGGGTGAAACTGCGTATTTTCTTGTTTGTTTTTTACTTTTGGCATTCATCACTCACTCTTTGCAATAAAGTTGTTAGACATCACGACAAAGGCTTCGGAAGCAAGACGTTTTGGATGTTACGAACTTCGGATAAGACGGACGTTTTTTTGATAGATTATCAGGGTCCATTGTAAAGAGAGTCAACTGCAGTACTTAAGTATCTGTCTCCCTAGGCTGTCTGCGTGCCTGTACTATTAGCATAAATTCTAATGTAGACATGTAGAAAATGATTGGAATGCATCCTTGTGTTTCTAAGTTCACCTGCAATTTAAATAGTTAACTAATTCAAGTTACAAAGTGAACATTTGGGATTGCACCATGCTGAGAAATCAACCACAGTTTGTTTTCCTGTTGCACTCTGATGCAGCTACAAATGGCAGGTGTCCTGATCCATTCTTTGCATGTGCATTTAAATGTAAGCTGATAGTACAGTAGAACCTCGTTCTTACGTTTAACAAAAATGCAAGAAAAAGACGTACCAACCGGGAAAACGTACGATCCATAGTCAATCAAAATTTGACAGACTCATCTGTAGTTGACATCTACGTAACGCGAAAAGTTGTGCGAATGGTTGCAGCATGAGAAGTCAACGCACCCCGAGCTGATGGGGAAATGTGCATTGTTGTTCTTGGAGCATTCAGCAAGCTTGCAATTGCACTACTTGAATTCAGCCTGGGTCAGCAGCTCCTACGAGTGGGGCATTTTCGGTGGGAAATTTTGACGTGTTCACTTGCACTCGGGCATTGCTGTGAATGCCGTATCTGACGACTCTGAAGGAGATTTGCTGGGACTGGAATAGGAAACCGAGTGCATGCCAGCGTTCCCGGTCATGCACACATTGCAACCCTTAGTTTTATATGGGATCTAGCGGCCAGAAAACTTATTATACGACTGCAGCTTGGCAATGTACTGAACGTTGGTGCCGAAAGATCGTGTTTTCCCGAAACCTATGAACCGGTGAAGAAAAAAAGCCTCTATTGAACAGGTAACATTTTGTGTTCTCGATTGCAAATGCTGGTGCCGGAAAATCAAACATAACGGGATTGTATCAGCGAGGTTCTACTGTCCATGCCTTAAATTTTATGTGACACTACTCATTGTGCCTGGCAGCTCTAAAGCCGACATCTAAGACCAATAAAAATATTCCCCTTCCCATAAATCTTGAAAAAGAGTTTCAACCATACACTTACATATATAAGCCACGAGTCTACTGTGCCAAACATGCAGTGCCCTTGTTTCATCGCAGATTTTACATCAGGAACATTGTCCATGAGCCACTTTAGCTTAACCGCACTGAAGTACGTGCTCAAAGGTAGCCCACATTTTTTCTAGAAGAAAGAAAAAGGAAGCAGATTTCACAAGCACATCACACATAAATAGTACCATAAATTCCATAAGTTTTAATTACTCTGCATGCATTAAAGAAATTTTTAAGCTGACACAAGCTGACACAAAAGGCCCCAACAACGACCATATATTGTGAGGCTTAAGGACAAGGACTAATTATGAAGAAATAAAGCTTTGTAACATGGTACAAAGTAATGTTGTTAAATTAGCGGTCAATGACACAGTCTGTTGAAAGTGTTCCCAGGCTACGAATTATAGAGCCGGACCCGACATAAGGCAATGAAACAGACTGCTTTGCTCCCTCGGTGTTGTTGCTGCCTTTGACACAGAAATTATTTAAGCCTTGCGAGAGCTTTGCCAGCATTTCTTCTGTTTGAGCTCTGTGTTGTGCTTTCTTGCTTTTAGTAATGACGAAGTGGGCCAATGACATCAAGAAAATTGACATAGTATTTTTGCAGCACCATGCATTCTTCTTAACTAAAGTACAACAAAACAATACTGCTTGCCTCAATGTTGTAAGCCCTTTTAGAAGTTTGGAACACCATTATGCTCCGCTTCCATCTTTATCATAATGTTGCAAGCGAAGAATATTGGAGTTCTGGCTTAAGAAATTTTGTACAACCACGCTAGTTCAAAGGCCGGTGGGAGTACGATGTGATAGGATGGATTTCTTGTGTGGAAGGAAAATGAGTGATAAAGGGATTGAAAAGTCTGCTGCGAAAAGCTTGCGTATCATGGTAGCCTACGGTTCTTATGTTTGAGATGAGCTCTCATTCTCAATCTTTGCTGTGTAAAAGTTCAAAGAAGTACCAGAGGGGAGCCTACACACAGACCACTATAATAGCACTGGCCACATGTACAGCTCTCCATAAACATTGTAAAGGAATATTACCTGACACTTAACTAACGAATGGGATGCTAGACTAGAACCTGATAGAAGTCTGCAGGAAACTGTGATAGCACAAACTGACAGCAGTGCATAAAACATAATTTGACTTTATTTCTTTTTGAGAGAACAAGGCAGTTTTGTTGGCTGTCACATTAAAATTAATTATTGCTGACATCACTTACCTTAAGATAGTTCTTATCATGGCCTGGGATTTTTGACAGTAAGGTTTCAACAGTACCCATCGTCCTGTTATCCAACCACACTGTGCAGTTAGCAGAAAGAAAGGAAAGTTCAAAATAAGCCGCGCACTCATCTCACAGATAGTCCCACATGATAAATATTCTGAAACTTCATCAACCAGGACAAAAGACTAGACCAGTGCGATTCCCCCAAAACATACCTGCACCAGATACAACCTTACTGCTTATATATTTCAACATGTAACAGAGAAAAAAGGTCAATAATATCTGCATAAAAGTACAAGAACACAAAAGAGGTAGCCTGTCTTAGCAAAAGTAATAGGTATATAATAACAGACACTCTGCTGCCATAGTAAAACAGCCAATGAAACTGTGATTTAAAGCATGCTAAATTTTGATGGCACAGGTGACCAGCTCAATAGTGATTCATTCTGTGCTTACCAATAGCATTGTACAGAGGCTTGCCAGTGTTTTTGTCCCAAACAATTGTTGTCTCCCTCTGGTTGGCGACTCCAAGTGCTAAAAAACAAAACAAAAATGACACACAGACAACCATGAATTTAACGCTGTCACTGTTTCAAGTTGCACAATAGGTTCTATTAATAACGGATGCAACAACGATTCCCATCAATATCATGGCACTTCAAAAAACCTGGCATGCGAAGCTTTGCAGAAAGCACTACTTTTAAAAAGTCTATGGCTTCCTCTCAAATTTAGTAAGTGGTCAGAGTGTCGTAAAAGAGATTATGGTCCCACCCAAGCAAATTCGTACAAGCTCTTCAAGTACTGAATGCAAATCTGCAAGGTGATGCCTCAAAATCAGAAATACTAATGCACATTATGCTTGAAACACGTCTCACACATCATAAAACATATCCGATTAAACCTGTACATAACATTGATTAACCCTGCCATGCAGCAGTTGTGTTTTCTTGTTCTGTTGTTTTTTTGCAGAATGATTAGCACTAAATTTATGAAGTGGTTTAGTGGTTTAGAAGTAAATTAAATAGTCTGATTTGTTCTCACAGTATAAGTGCTGCTAACTGGGCCAGTTGGTTCATGCTGAGACATGCGAAAAACCAGTGAAAAGATTGAATTGCAAGCATGACAGAAAGGATTATGGTGTCTCTTCCTTCTGTGGTGCTTGCGTCTCAATTTTTTTGTTGGTTTTTCTTAATTGTGCTCACACCTCAAGTACTTTTGAGAGCTCAAGCATAACAAAACAGGACTTACTTTTCAGTAATGCTGTATGCCTATAGTTTTCTATATGCAATATGTTATATAGCGTATGTCATATATCATATGTTATATGTTTGTGATTATTCTTAAGATGCAATAAATTTGCTAAAACTTAGTCTTCAACTTGGATAACTAAATTGTCTGAGGGGGGAGTTTGCACTGTGATTTACCAATGCTTTAAAAAAATCTAGATAAATGAATGGCTTCAAATTAAGTTTTTGAAGTGAAAAATTAAAGATACAAGGAAATGGGAAGCTATCTTGAACACAAAATTTTGCAGCCTTTCTTTTACTGCACTCCATAAAAAAAAAAGTAGCTGTGTGCAGCCAATCGGAAGATTACTGCAAAATGCAAGGAAAGTGGCATGCTGCACTGGCCAAGCTGGTGGCCCATGGCTGTTGAATATATAGCACTTATAGTGAGATTCTAAAAAATGAGAGATTCTCGAACAATAGAACTTCAAAACTAATGTTCATATTAGGGACAAATGACCTCTAAATATTTAATCGACAACCTTATTTCTAAACAACATGAAACTAAGTTTATAGGGAGTCCATCTGGCAAACTATAGAGGCCTAGATGCATTATTTGATGCATGTGATGCCATTCACAACTGAACGTCTGGTCGATTAAGGAGCTCGTGAATGAGAAGCAAGGAAAATGAAGAAACAAGGAAATGTGCACCACCAAATACGCATACGGTGTCGTGTTCATTGAAAGAAACGTCATACTACAGCACCACACATTGTTTTATTAAAGGGATACAGACCAATGGCCAAATAATAAAGAGGTTTGCCTAAACCAAGAAAGCAAAATGTGGCTGACTTATTATAGAATGCATTCTTATTGAATGACTAGAAATTACTGAGCAGAAGTTATCTACCCCGTGCATTTACTCAAGTGGTGCGTCTACACAGTTACCACGGCTCTCCTGCAGCAAAGCCATTCTGAACAATCTTCACTCAAACCAGTTTCCTCCCCTTGATATTGCAGCAATTTTGGTCATCTTTTGTAGAGTTTGTACAGAAACGAACATACCACAATTTTGAATAGTGAATTCTCAAATCAAATACAAATCAAACTGCAAGAACTATTAAATTCATATCTGAATATTCATGCACCCCTTATAAGAAAGTAATGCCCCGCCCTTCTTTTTTCCTTGGCACACATCCTACACAACCAAGTTGCAAAACATCACATGTAACTTTTGTACAGTGCTGAAATGGCATGCAAACATAGACCACGTGTCATAATCTAAACCAATAACCAATGGGTATTCAATTATTTCTTGAAAAGTATACATAGCGCATAAAACTACAGCTCCAGGATGCTGCTATCCATGCCACACTGAAGATTTTGAAAGCAGACAAATTTTAATGTTTAGAGTTCAATGCTACCATGACCACCAAATTGTCACCATGTTTTACATGACCACATTTACAGTTACACCATGTTAACAATTCAGGTGAAAGAAATGAAAAACGAAAAATTTTGCATCTGTACAGTTTTTGTATGTGTACACTGCCCCAATATAAAAAGAAACACTTAATTTGTGTTCAAACAGCAATTCCTGTAAACATTCACATTCAAACCTCCCTCAATTCTGCGTGCTGTATAGTTCTCGTGTTACGAGACTCCATCGTAACTTCCTTGATTTCAGTGCAAAAAGAAGAAAAATATGTTGCTTCGAGCAAATGGTGCAGTGCGCATTTCCATATTTGAGCATAAAACTTCTGCACTCCTACCACTCCCCTCCTGCTTAATTAAGTGTAACTGTACTAACTTGGAAATAAAATGGTGCTCATGAGTTAAGCAAGTCTATATAAAACCCTGTGCCAGTGCAACAGGCCGACTGTATATTTCAACTACTGAATATATGGTTTGGCACGACACATTTCTCGCCCCACACCATGCAACCATAGCTTGCATTATACATCCCTCTTAGCCAAAGGGTAGCATGCTGATAAGTACATCTGTGACCTCAAGTGTTACCAAGACTATGATCCTCTCCTCAAATTGGCAATCTGCCAGCTCATATCACTATGAAGGTTGCACTGTGTTTGTGCAAGAAGGAAGTGAGCACGCTTTGTCTGCATGCAGGCTGCTGGACCTCGGAGAAGTGTGATGCGCACACAGACACACAAAATATTAATAAAAGAGTTGCTGACATTAAAGAGCCCATATATCCCGAACTAACAGCTTTTGCAGAAAGTCAACAACGGCACAGCAAAAAAATGAAAAGGACTAACAGCTAGTCAGAGCAGAACAGTGAAAAATAGCATACAGTCTAGCTGCAATATTCTGAATGGACTACAAAAAAAGTTAATTGCTTGGAGTAACAGATGAGTTAACAGTAGACAAATGTCAACACAGATGTTTGCACATGTACGAATTGAGCAAGAAATTCTGAATATCAGTTGAATTACAGTGAGCTACTAAGACGGCATGGTTTTTTTTTTTTGTTTTTTTTGTAGGTGGTAACATGTTGCGACCGCTAGTTACCAAGACGGTAAAACGTACTGATCAAGAAGTGTGAAAAATTGCTTACCTATTATATCACGGTGGTCAATCTCAAGGGCTTTCAATTTATCAACAGTTTTTTCTATACATTCATGGACAGACTTGACGATTTCGTATGGGTCTTCCTCCACCCATCTAAATGATCAAAGTGAATTGAAAAAGTTGAGCACCGGATAACTGCACATCTACGTGAAAAAGGCGAACGCAAGGGGAAATTCAACACACCCATCATTTGGAAGAACGTGCTGTATTTCTGTTTGATGGTAGGCAATGAGTTCAGATGTCTTGCTCGCGAAAACCTAAAGCAGAGAAACAAGAATGTAGAGACGGTTGCTTGGACATAGGAGCTCAGCGACATGTCTGCTTAATCAAAAGCTGGAGGGTTAATTTCTCTCACACGCTAAAATAACGACGATTGCCAACCGCAAGAAAATTAATAAAGAAACTCCGTATTTTCATGCGATGCCTGAAACGCTCAGGTTTGCGCAAGTATGCTGTCAGGCGATACGAGGAAAACGGCGCCGTGTTTTTCTCTATATTTTTCCTCATAACATGCGAGAGAACACGCCTCAGTTTTATGGACGCAACTACCCTGAACGCGATCTTACGCATCACAAGAGCGACAGCTATGGATGAAAACAACGAGCAAATGAATGGGCGAAGCGAAAACAGCTGTGCGGGGGATCTCCACGAGTTGTTTCGGGCGCACACACGTGAAGGGCAAGCACCTGCAATCGTGAATTGTCCACGGATTCCTGCAGTTCAGAATTTATAAAGCAAGAACAAAACTCACCAGAAATCTAGTGCTGCTTGTTCCTTGATCAATTGCACCAACAAGCGGGCCATGCTTGCCGCGCACAATGTTTGGCTTCGATGCCATCGGAAGCACGCCAAATCGACCTTTTAGGTATGGCGGTCTAAGAAGTTACATTGGTCTCAAAGAAGACGGTCGAGGCTGTACGAGGGGGCGCAGGGGCATTTCCACTTGGAGCGATACACCTACAACGTAAGAGGTAGCTTACAGCATGCTTACACCTACAACTGCAACGGGTACGAACTGCTGTTCACCGGCTCCGAACGCACGCTGCAGGCAGCCCATGGGCAGCCGCCGCATGTGTAGAGCTATTTCATTTTATAGTAACGAAACAGGTCCGAATGCCAACGTGGACTTCTCGCCCTATCTCGCCGCTAGGGCAGAACTGAGTCGACTGGGTGCTATCGTGAGCGATGTTGCCGCTACGTAGTGGGCGCTGCAAATGTAGAAGCAAGTTGCGCGCTTTTCTCGCCAGCTTGAAGCCTTCTTGACTGACTGCATAAAGCTTGTGTCCATCACTGAAGCAGCAAGCATCTAAGTGGTTTTTGTTTTGTTATACGAAAGCACAAGCTCAGACCAGAAATTTTTGATAACTTTATCCTCTTCAGCAGGTAAATGCTTTCGACCCCTGATGCAGGAATTAGCAATGTTTATCTAAACTATAAGAAATGCAATCAATGATCGCTTAACCTCGCTTATCAAGCTTAAGTTGATGTCACATTGCGTCTCGCCAGTGCGAAATGAAGGAGCAAACAACGGCATAAGCAACAAACCATCATTGTCACAATGGGTTATTGAGAATTAGAGCTATGAAAAATTGTGTAAGCTAAAAATCACAAAGGGTAACATGCTCTTTCGACTCTCTTGAAGCGAAGTAGACTGACGCGTTTCTACTCAAGCACGCACTTTCTCTCTTTTCCTTGTGAACGCACTAAAGAATGCGATTCTAGTTTTGGATTCGATAACGGACAAATAAAAACTGCGAAATCGCAAATAGTAACAACGGCGCGGTTCTATTTGGTTGAGATGTATTCCGCATTAACATAAAAGCAACAATATACAGCATTTATTAAAATGTAGATAAAATCTCGTGATTGAGAGAAAACAAAAGATACCACTAACCAGTGCTGCGAGTATGCAATCATACATTCCCAGCTACAAAGCACTACAGGAAGATTGAAGATTATTTCCTGCGGAGATTCATTTAAATTCCGTCCTGTTTTCTACCGCCTACGGTACGAGGCCTTGTAGACACTACTACAGTGCGAGAGATTTCTTTCTCTCTTTATTTAAATTTCTGTTATACAACGTGTGACAATACAATTCGATCCGCCTGCGAGAGAAACTAGGGCAAAAGCTAGCCAGGAATACAAATACATTAGACACCTAAGAACCTCTAATGAGTCAACACGCCAAGCGCATTGACACGCTTGGCGTGCTGGTTTAGCGCAGCTGGTAAGACACTCGGCCTCTGAGACTGCGGTCGCAGTTTCGAAATTCACTACAGCTAACGTTTTTTCTTTCGAATTTATTCTGTATTTTTATACATTAATTTCTTTATAGCGATTACCGAGGCGAAGTAGCGCACGTGGCGTCGCAGCCAATGGGAATTCAGGTACCGTTTCGCTGCTACAGACGCCGGCTTTTCCGCTCAATGGCCCTTTTGATGCTTTCGCATCAAGAAAAGGAACATTCGTTCTTGCCTTCGATCGTTAGAGGTTGTTCACTATATGCATGTTCATGCTGTTCGCCATGAGGTATTTACCCTGGTTTACGTGATGGGGTGCGCACGACACAACGTACCGTATCCAACGACAAATCAAGATATGGGTCGAAGTTATAGCTTCCTTTCTTTACAAACGAGTTTTTCATCCGGAAGAATTACCCTGCCAAGAGCAGGTTTGGCGCAAGAACGCTATTTCCCACTCGCGGCCCCTACTTGTACACCTTTCACTGGCCAAGGCTACTTGGTCTCTCATATTAGGAACCTCAGCAGTGCTAAATAGACAGGGACATGCCCATGACGACAACACACGGCACTCACATCTGTCCCCCTTCCTTTAGAGCGCTCTTTTTTAGGGGCCCGTTCCTTTGTTGATCAATGGTTGAGCGTTGGGGTAAACGCGTGCATGCCACTGCTCGCGCGTTCGTCGCCGTCTTCTGTCGCAGCTGGCTCGTTGGCGCCCCTCGGCCACGAAGCGTCTTCCTCCATGCCCTGGGCGCAACCACGCGAACTCGCTCGTGCCATTGCTCGCGCGTACGTCGTTGTATTCTTCCTCATGTGGATTCGATGCCGCTCATCATGCCAGCGTTCCCATACCACTCTACCCACACTGCCCCTCGTGCTCGCGCTATTGCTCGAGCCTTCGTCGTCGTCTTCTTCCACAGCTGACTCCGATGCCGCTCATCATGCTATCATTGCCATGCTGCCCCTCCCTCTGTGTAGGCGCTGACAGCACTGACTTACTGCCAGTAGGTGCGGTGATTTCGGTCTCAGATTCTTTGCCTCAATATATCGCGAAATGAAAGCACACGTAAAGCTGCGCTAAAATTTCGCGTTAGGGAGCATCGTAATCGTCGGACAATTTTTTTTTTTTTTTTGTGAACTGGTATTCATTGATAGAAGTAGCCGATTGTAGCTTAAGGAATTGCCCCCGATCCCGATCCCGTGCGATTCCCTGTGACTCACCTTATGTAGATGAGATGTTCATTTTATACCTATATATATATATATATATATATATATATATATATATATATATATATATATATATATATATATATATATATATATATATATATATATATTGTTTTCTTTTACAAAAATAGGCAGATGTCCGTAGATTTCTTCGGAAGAGTTGTACTTGTGAAGATATTGAAGTGATCTTTATGCTCTTTTTTGAGTGCCTATTTCTGTATTGTTGTGTTAAGAAACTAGTATCGTGAAAAGATCTGTCAGTTTTAATATTTGCGTGGGTGAAGAAAATGGGGAGGAGAGGTTCTTCAATATACTGTGAAGATACTCAGATATTCCTAAACGAAGAACTTTCTGTTGAATTTAGAAACTACAGCGTAGTGAACAGGGGTATGACAACAGGTTCGAGAAGGTGGTTCCCTCAAGCAAGACAACTATGTTGCACTTCTAAGATGTGATGAATGTGTCACTGTGATTCACGTAATCCTTTCTTTGCTCGAAGGACATTCTTTAGAAAAATACGTAAGCCGTCTGTTGCAGGGCTTTGCATTTAGCAGGTGTTTCAGGGTAAGTTCCTTGAACTAAAGTTAGGAATTTACTTTTCTAATGAATCATAATGAATCACAGTGCTCATGTTGCACTAACGGGATCGAATCAGGGAAGCAATGAAGTCAGTTTCAGTTTCAGTTTATTATTCTTTAAATACAATGAATTGGCAAGAGAGAATATACAGACGAGAGTCCCAAAGTCAAAGACTGCAACGGGACCCTCGGTTAACAATAACAATGGATAGATGTATTAAAGTAGAGCAAGCTAACTGAAAGAAACAAACACAACCGCGAAAATACAACATAGAAAAATAAAATTAACGAAAACAAATTGTCTGTATACAAGTCTATAGTGCATAAAAAAAACTGTCAATACATACAAATGGCAAATGTGTAATGAATGACGTAAACTTAGTTATACATATAAAACAGCTTAAGGGCATGAATAAATGTATGAAAGGATGAAGATTTAATGCTGATGAGTAAACGATTCCACAGTTTTATAGCAGCGAATGATTATGTCATTTTTACATTATTAGAATGAACCATAGGTAGTAGAAAATTGGAGTTACGTGCAAACCTGGTATTATTGTTATTGACGAGGCACCTAGAATTAATGAATTGGTATGAGAGCTGTTTAGTAATTCATGACACATAATATTAGAAGATAGTTGAACAAGTTCGCTACAACAAGGATGTTATTTTCACGATGTAATAGAGTAGCATTCGTGAAAAACCCACTGTTAGTGATAATGCGTATTGCTTGGTTTTGTAAGTGCTGAATAGATGATATATGACAGTTATGTGTGCTTCCCCAGGAAACAGTGCCATAATTAATATGACTGTGAATGAAGGCAATGTATAACGCTAATGATGCGTCTTTGGAGAAATATGCTCTTGATTCGATTAATTATCTAATACCGAAGGTACAATTTTGCTTAATGAAGGCAATGTGTTGAGAAAACTTTAGGTTAGAATCTAACTTGATGCCCAAACATGATATACAGTCGAGGACGGGAATGTGATGATCATCTAGAGTTATCTCAGGCAAGCCAGGTAGTACTCTTTGGCTAGAATGGAAAATGATGAATTAATTTTTTGAAGGATTGATAATTAAATGATTGGACGAACACCATGCAACAATATTGTCACGTGGTAGTGACTGCGGCGAACACAGCAGCAGAACTGTAAATGGTAAAACTAAATCTTTATTGGGCGAACTGGTGCCCTCAAAAGCAAATTACACTTAAGCACAACGATAGCGGCAAACACAGTCGGCAATCGTCGGAAATCTGCTCAGCGGGTCAAGCGCGTCGGCTTTTATGCATCAGTCGTCGAATGTTCCACAGTAATCACTAGGACCCGCGTGCCTCCCACAGAGTTCTACATTATTCGCGTCGCGCACACATGCAATCACATTACACAAGGTTCGGTCACAGACAGCGGATGGAACCATCGCTAACATTCCAGAAACTTCCCGATACACGCAGGCGTGTCCTGCGCTGTCCGATAACATTTGTAATGCGGTGAAACGTTGTCGAAAGTGGACGTGGAGGAGCCCGAATGACGAGACTAGAAATGAAATAGACTTTGTACTCTGCGCTAACCATGGCATCGTACAAGATGTGGACGTGCCCGGCAAGGTGCGCTGCAGTGGCCATAGGATGGTAAGAACTCGAATTAGCCTAGACTTGAGGAGGGAACGGAAGAAACTGGTACATAAGAAGCCCATCAATGAGTTAGCGGTAAGAGGGAAAATAGAGGAATTCGGGATCAAGCTACAGAACAGGTATTCGGATTTAGCTCAGCAAGAGGGCCTTAGTGTTGAAACAATGAACGACAATCTTACGGGCATCATTAAGGAGTGTGCGAGAGAAGTCGGTAGTAACTCCATTAGACAGGATATACCAGTAAGCTATCGCAGGAGACGAAAGATCTGATCAAGAAACGCCAATGTATGAAAGCCTCTAACCCTACAGCTAGAATAGAATTGGCAGAACTTTCCAAGTTAATCAACAAGCGTAAGACAGCTGACATGAGGAAGTATAATATGGATAGAATTGAGCATGCTCTCAGGGACGGAGGAAGCCTAAAAGCAGTGAAGAAGAAATGAGGAATTGCCAAGAATCAGATGTATGCGTTAAGATTGAAAGGCGGTGATATCATTACTAATATGAATGAGATAGCTCAAGTGGCTGAGGAGTTCTATAGAGATTTATACAGTACCAGTGGCATCCACGACGATAATGAAAGAGATAATAGTCTAGAGGAATTTGAAATCCCACAAGTAACGCCGGAGGAAGTAAAGAAAGCCTTGGGAGCAATGCAAAGGGGGAAGGCAACTGGGGAGGATCAGGTAACAGCAGATTTGTTGAAGGACGGTGGGCAGATTGTTCTAGAGAAACTGGCCACACTGTATACGCAATGCCTCATGACCTCGAGCGTACCGGAATCTTGGAAGAACGCTAACATAATCCTAATCCATAAGAAAGGGGACTCCAAAGAGTTGAAAAATTATAGACCGATCAGCTTACTGTCCGTTGCCTGCAACGTATTTGCTAAGGTAATAGAATCAGGAACAATTTAGACTTCTGTCAACCAAAGGACCAGGCAGGATTCCGTAAGGGCTACTCAACAATAGACCGTATTCACACTATCAATCAGGTGATAGAGAAATGTGCAGAATATAATCAACCCTTATATATAGCTTTCATTGATTAGGAGAAAGCGTTTGATTCAGTCGAAACCTCAACAGACATGGAGGCATTACGGAATCAGAGTGTAGATGAGCTGTACGTAAAAATACTGAAAGATATATACAGCAGCTCTACAGCCATCGTAGTCCTCCATAAAGAAAGCAACAAAATCCCTATAAAGAAAGGCGTCAGGCAGGGATATACGATCTCTCCAATGCTATTCACAGCGTGTTTACAGGAGGTATTCAGAGACCTGGATTGGGAAGAATTGGGGATAAGAGTTCCAACCAAGAGTTCCAAGTTCCAAAGAGTTCCAAGCTGAGTAGCCCTTACGGAATCCTGCCTGGTCCTTTGGTTGACAGAAGTCTAAATTTTTCCTGATTCGATTACCTTAGTAAATACTTTGTAGGCAATGGACAGCTGATCGGTCTATAATATAGATTTCACTGATTACGAGAAAGCGTTTGATTCAGTCGAAACCTCAACCGTCACGGAGGCATTACGGAATCACGGTGTAGACAAGCCGTGTGTAAAAATACTGAAAGATATATATAGCGGCTCCACAGCCACCGTAGTCATCCATAAAGAAAGCAACAAAATCCCAATAAAGAAAGGCGTCCGGCAGGGAGATACGATCTCTCCAATGCTATTCACAGCGTGTTTACAGGAGGTATTCAGAGACCTTGATTGGGAAGAATTGAGGATAAGAGTTACTGGAGAATACCTTAGTAACTTGCGATTCGCTGATGATATTGCCTTGCTTAGTAACTCAGGGCACCAATTGCAATGCATGCTCACTGACCTAGACAGGCAAAGCAGAAGGGTGGGCCTAAATATTAATCTGCAGAAAACTAAAGTAATGTTCAACAGCCTCGGAAGAGAAAAGCAGTTTGCAATAGGTATCAAGGCACTGGAAGTGGTAAGGGAATACATCTACTTAGGGCGGGTAATGACTGCGGATCCGGATCATGAGAGTGAAATAATCAGAAGAGTAAGAATGGGCTGGGGTGCGTTTGGCAGGCATTCTCAGGTCATGAGCAGGTGGTTGCCATTGTCCCTCAACAGAAAAGGTTATAACAAGTGTGTCTTACCAGTACTCACGTACGGGGTACGAACCTGGAGGCTTACGAAAAGGGTTCTACTTAAATTGAGGACGACGCAACGAGCTACGGAAAGAAGAATGATGGGTGTAATGTTAAGGGATAAGAAAAAAGCAGATTGGGTGAGGAAACAAACGCGAGTTAATGACATCTTAGTTGAAATCAAGAAAAAGAAATGGGGGGGGGGCATGGGCAGGACATGTAATGAGGAATGAAGATAACCGATGGTCATTAAGGGTTACGGACTGGATTCCAAGGGAAGCGTAGCAGGGGGCGGCAGAAAGTTAGGTGGGCGGGTGAGATTAAGAAGTTGCAGGGACGACATGGCCACAATTAGTACATCATCATCATCATCATCATCATCATCATCATCATCATCAGCCTGGTTATGTCCACTGCAGGGCAAAGGCCTCTCCCATACTTCTCCAACTACCCCGGTCATGTGCTAATTGTGGCCATGTTGTCCCTGCAAACTTCTTAATCTCATCCGCCTACCTAACTTTCTGCCGCCCTCTGCTACGCTTTCCTTCCCTTGGAATCCATTCCGTAACTCTTAATGACTATCGGTTATCTTCCCTCCTCATTACGTGTCCTGCCCTTGTCCATTTCTTTTTCTTGATTTCAACTAAGATATCATTAACTCGCGTTTGTTCCTTCACCCAATCTGCTCTTTTCTTATCCCTTAACGTTACACCTACCATTCTTCTTTCCATAGCTCGTTGCGTCGTCCTCAATTTAAGTATAACCCTTTTCGTAAGCCTCCAGGTTTCTGCCCCGTACGTGAGTACTGGTAAGACACAGCTGTTATAAACTTTTCTATTGAGGGATAATGGCAACCTGCTGTTCATGATCTGAGAATGCCTGCCAAACGCACCCCAGCCCATTCTTATTCTTCTGATTATTTCAGTCTCATGATCCGGATCCGCAGTCACTACCTGTCCTAAGTAGATGTATTCCCTTACCACTTCCAGTGCCTCACTACCTATTGTAAACTGCTGTTCCCTTCCGAGACTGTTAAACATTACTTTACTTTTCTGCAGATTAATTTTTAGACCCGCCCTTCGACTTTGCCTCTCCAGGTCAGTGAGCATGCATTGCAGTTGGTCCCCTGAGTTACTAGGCAAGGCAATATCATCAGCGAATCGCAAGTTACTAAGGTATTCTCCATTAACTCTTATCCCAAATTCTTCCCAATCCAGGTCTCTGAATACCTCCTGTAAACACGCTGTGAATAGCATCGGAGAGATCGTATCTCCCTGCCTGACGCCTTTCTTTATTGGGATTTTGTTGCTTTCTGTATGGAGGACTACGGTGGCTGTGGAGCCGCTATAGATGTCTTTCAGTATTTTTACATACGGCTCGTCTACACCCTGATTCCGCAGTGCCTCCATGACTGCTGAGGTTTCTACTGAATCAAACGCTTTCTCGTAATCAATGAAAGCTATATATAAAGGTTGGTTGTATTCCGCACATTTAGTAATTAGTACATAACCGGGGTAGTTGTAGAAGTATGGTAGAGGCCTTTGCCCTGCAGTGCGCGTAACCAGGCTGATGATTATAATGATTATGATGATGATGATTATGAAACGTGGTCGCCCGATAAAGATAAAGAAGTACACGTGTTAATATGGCCCAGCTCATTGTTTAGTTTAAGGATTAAGGTTGTTAAATAATTGTCACGCAACGAGAAAGTAGTACCGTCTGCGTATAGACACAATGTGCCGATTTAAGACACGTGGGTAAATCATTAATATAAATAGAGAATAGTAAGGGAGCTAGTATGGAGCCTTGTGGTACACTTTGGTTAATAACTTTAGTATCAAAATGAGCACTTAGAAAAACTGTTTGTTCTCTATCATACAGGTAACGTTTTGGGAGTTTTAGTACTGGACCGGTAATTCCGAGGGCTTCTAGCTTAGTAAAAAGTATGTTATCATTAATTGTATCAAAAGCTTTAGGGAAGTCTAAGAATACCGAATCAAAGAAGTTACCAGTATCAATCGAGGGACGAATGTTGTCGGTTAGGGATATTAATGGTAAGTTATCGAACTGCCAGCGCGAAAACCAAATTGAGAAGATTGCAATAAAATTTTTTTAGAAGTAATTATTTAGGTGCTTACAAAATAAGTTCTGAATAACTTTACTCATCGACGATAGAATAGAAAAAGGATTATAGTTAAACACCTCCGTTTTATCACCTTTCTTATGTACAGGAATAATCTTAGCCCTTTTAAACGAAGTGGGGGAAATACCACATTTAAAGATACTATTAATTATAATAGAATGTGTATCAGGAATAAGTGGTGCAACAAGTTTTAGATTAAATACAGAAATATTATCTAAGCCGGGGCAAGTATTCTTTAGAGCTAATACCATGGAACATACCTCATCTGCAGTTGCGGGAAAGAGAAAGAAATAATTATTGCAGCGATAAATGGGATAAATAGTAGTCACATGACGGCTGCTGTATATCTTATAAAAGTAGTCACTGGAACTATTTGCTCTGCTAGAAGAATCAATATAAGTTTTTTTGTAGGTTATTTTATCAGCAGCATTACCGGCCTTAGGTAAGTTCATGAACGCATTAAGAAGTTGCCATCGTTTTTTGGGATGGTTCTTGTGTTTTGCAAATTAATTTTCGTAACACTGTCGTTTAGACTTCTTTAGCAAATTATTTGGAACGTTACAATATCTTTTATAGCATGTCGCTAAGCGTACAATAAAAGGTTTCTTTTTAGTCTTTTTGTCTAGGTTTTCTTATTTTCTCATATCTAGTCAGTAAATCTTTCGCTGCCCAAGGGTTACCGGGAAACTTAACATGTTTCCGGTATTTGAGGGTAGTTGTGATAGCGCGAACGGCTTCAAGAAAGATGGAACAAAAATTTTCAGGAGCTTGGATCATGCAGGGATTTAATTACATACCAATGAGTATTTGTTATAGTGTAAACAAAACTATCTCGGTCAAACTTGGAGGAAAACTAGCAAGGCTAGAAATGAGGTATTTCGGCCTGAAAGGAGACGAATATTGGGAAATGGTCTGTGATCTGAGTATCTATGGCACCAGAGTTTGGAGTTGGCGCGATGTTAGTTAGAGCATGGTCAAGAAGCGTGCAGGTACCATCAGTAGCACACCTAGTGGGAGAGATAATTAATGATTCCAGTACAAAACCAGAAAAACAGTCTGTATAAGCTGTTACACTTCCGTTGTTGACGTCAAGTAGGTTGATGTTAATATCACCGACAATTAGAACTTGCTTATTTTCAAGAGTGAGAGAGAGAGAGAGAGAGAGAAAGAGAGAGAGAGAGAGAGAGAGAGAGAGAACTTTAATGAGAACCAGCAGTTTAGTCGGCTGGGCCTATAAGCCTCCCACGATGGGACGTCGATGTCTTGCCTCTTCGCCGCTTCGTAGGCCTGCTGGGTAGCCCAGAGTTTGTCGTCGAGATGGGAGCTGCGTAGGGCAGCGTGCCATTTCGAGATAATTTTTTTACAGAACTATGGAGAGTTCATCCAGAAAATCAGGGCTAGATGCAGAAGGGGAGCGGTGTACACAACCAAGAATAAAACTGTTACGATTATGAGAATTCAGCTGTCAGTCAGCTTCTATCCATATCGGTTCACAGTGATTTACGTTAACAAAAATATCAATCCTACGCTCATATTTAATATGAGATGAAACAAATATAGCGGAACCACCGTATTGATCTGAAATACTATGGCAGTTTCTACTTAGTGTGGACAAAAACCGTATGAATTGCTATCCGCATTATCAAGCCATGTTTCCGAAACACAAATAAATGAAAACGAATGATTAAGTGAGTCAGTAAATGCAGAAATGGTATCATGATTCTTACGCAAACATCGCGCATTGATATGAAGAATAGAGATATTAGAAGATGTAAGCAATGGTTTGAATTCGGCTGGCTATAGCAAAGACATGATGAAAAGTATTCGGGGACGAGTGTGCAATCAGTCCGCAGGACAGAAAATGTAGCAGTAAGCTACGCCTGCGCAAAGATGCGAAAATCCGCCTGCGAGTTTGTTCGTCATATCATATCCATCTAGCATTTTGTTCCAGGACTGGCTCCTACTGCGAGATGGCGTATCATAATATTGCCACTGAATACCGAAGCGCCATATATTCTCGACGAGCCTGCCTCGAGCACTGAACACTGCAGGACACAGCTAAGAGCAATACAAATGTTTCTTTCTTTTTTTTTCTTGCAGCGCATTTTGAACACAGATACCTTGGAACTCGTTTTAGTATCAGCGATTATGTAAAAATGACACAGCTCGGGGACTACACGACTGAAATTACGCAGTTGCAACATATATGCCCTACAGTACTTGAATCAAAATTTAGTTATCGTGGCACGAGGTATCCGAAGCCATACTCGGTTCGCTCACTGTCAAGCTTCTGCCGATGCCTGCTGCACAGGTATATTGTTAGTGTAAAAAAAAACAGTATTTAGGGCAAAGAGTGTTTTTAATGCGTGACGGTATAGGGGGAGTAGGTGTGAGAATTCTGTCCATTCTTACATGGTGAAAAAAATGCGGGCCGTAACCGGAGACCGTGAAATACCGGGCCTATCGTGGTCGGGTATTGAACCTTTTTGAAATACAGGGGGGGGGGGGAACGCGTAGTTTATTAATTAAGCCCATTGTGTGCGCGCTTGATAGCGGCCAGCAGGTGTGGCGTGATAACGACTCATTGTCCTCGGAAACATCATTCGCATCGGTGCAAACCAGTCTGCGCGTCATTCGACCATCTTCTATGGACGACTACGTGCCTCCTACAAGATAAGGAGGAGTCATTGATCGCGTATATACGTATGCGTGGTATTCACATCGTAAAAACACTAAAGTACGTGTCCGACCCGCAGACCCGCAGTCAATGTACTGGGACATATCGTATATAATCATATTATAAGAAGACAAAAAACAGTGACATCAAGGACAGCATAGGGGAAATTATCTGCAGTTCTTAATTGAATTAAATAAATGATAACTAAATAGAATTTAAGCGGATAAAGAAACAACTGGCCGCAGGTGGGATACGAACCCACGTCTTTGTCTTACGCGTGCGATGACGTTGATTCGTGTCTTACCTGCGGCCACTTGTTTTTTCATCCACTTTAATTTCCATTTATTCATCATTCATTTAATTCAGTTAGAAACTGCAGATAATTTCCTCTATGCTGTGGTTCGCGGATACTCGGCTAGCATCCGCGAAGAATATGGCAGCCCCGGTACTCAAGATACCGAGATCTACAATCAACGAAGTGAAGGAACCCGGCGCTACTCAAGATATACTAATTGACATAGTTTTCGTGACTATTTAAGTAACTCATTGGGCGAAAATTCGACTTTCAAAGTTTTGCAAATATATTGTGCGAGTCTTACAAGATCTGCACAAAGCAAGTTATTGTTCCAAATGAATACGCTGCAGTTGACGCGGAATATGAATGTCTAAGAGCAATTAGAAGACGCGCAGAACGGGCTTACCGCCGCAGTGGAAAACTGGGTGACTACAATATGGCACAGAAAGTTCAGTCAACTCCGCGCAGACGTTTAGAAAAATTAGGTACGAGAAGATAGCGAGAATACTGCGCGTCGTTGTCTCCGTTTACTCCAGTTCCCAGAATATGGTCAGTTGCACGATCTTTTAGTGGTCCAGTTACCCAGAGCCATCCCTTCCGAGTCCTTGCCGTAGCTCGAAGCACTCCGGAAACATCTGTTGCTGACGAATTCTGTCAACTTATATCCAGACCAGGAATTCCGCTTAGTTGCCTACAATTTACAAGTTCGACAACCCTAGCAGAACAGAAATGTTCGTGCGTGCTTTATGTCACAACATCCTCAACTTGACTGTGCGTTTAGTTTAAATGAATTGAAATTTGCTCTTTCGTCATGCCGTACAAAGACAACGGCAGGCCCAGATGGTGTTCCTTATGTGATGTTAAAGAACCTAGATCCAGCAGTAAAAATGGCTCTTTTGGAGATATTTAATGATATCTGTATAAAAGAGACTCTTCCAGATTCATGGAAATTAGGTCTAGTAATTCCAGTACTGAAACAAGGAAAGACTCCCCTTTGTCTTGGCTTTACCAAACCGTCAGTCTCACTAGCTGTTTTTTCCAAACTAATGGAGAAGATGGTAGGCCGTCGACTGCAATGGTGGCGTGAACACACAAATGTGTTTTCCAACTACATGACCGGTTTTCGACAAAATCGGTGTACAATGGATGCAGTATTAGACATTGCCACGTGCGTCGAACATGAACGAATCTGTGGAAATGTGAGAGTAGCAGTATTCTTATACATTCAAAGAGCATTCTACACTGTAAGTCACATACACGTCCTTGCTGGTATGTTACAGCTTGGCCTACATGGTCGAACACTGTGATGGGTATCACATTTTTTTGAAAAAAAGAAAAATTTATGGAAACAATCGAAAAAGAGAGTAATTATCACAGCATCACGCAGGGCGTTCCGCAGGGCAGTGTTCTCAGTCCGTTTTTATTCAATTGTGTCATGGCAGCCTTACCACAAAAACTACCGTCTTGTCTACAGTATTCTCTGTACGCAGATGGCATCTGCATATGGGCCTCTGGATCTCATATATAAGACATTCAAACAACGCTGCAAGATGGTCTTGATAGTATCGACACCTTTTTAAAAGAAAGAAGCATGAGTCTTTTATACGCAAAGACAGCCGTACTTCCTTTCACTAGACGACAGCTGAATAATTTCCAACTTACGCTTAATGGGCAAACTTTGATGTTCGTGAAAGAGCATAAACTTCTTGGAGTTATTCTTGACCGCCAGCTGACATGGCCATCACACATCCGTGCATTTGAAAAGCGGACAAATGCTGTAATAAACGTAATTCGGCGACTCGCTGGCACAACGTAGGGGATCAGTCTCTTCACTATTACATGTTCATAACGCACTCATAAAACAAGAAATTGCTTTTGGGGCACGTATTTTTCATGGTTTATCGCAAACTTCTGAGGAACGTCTTCAACATTTACTGCCAAGGGGGCTGCGAGTGTGTCTTGAGGTTCCGCAGACTACCTCGAATCCTTTAGTAATTGTTGAAGCTCGTCACTCATCATTTCCAGTCATACGAATGGTTGAAACATGCCGACATATTTATCGCATCTTAACCCAACACGAGAAGCATCCATTAAACATCGCGTTTACCGAAAGAAACTAAAGCAAAATTCACGATGTTGTTCGAGAACATGAAGCCTTATTACCAAGATTTGAAATATGCAAAGTAGATGTTAGTTACCCTCCCTGGATGTTAACATGTCCTAAAATCGATTCGTTAACTTAAGCATGACGCTTAACCGCCGTATTCAGAAACGCAACTTAAGTCGGAGCCCATGCTTGACTTGATTTAGATGACGCCTGGCGTTAACTTGCCCAAAGACGCTCACTGCGTTTCCTTCGACGCGTTCACGATAGGCGTCACTTAGATCAAGTCAAGCAAGGGATTCAATTTAAGTTGCATCTCTGAATACTGGGGTAAGTTAACTGACCTTGTGCTATCTAGGAGGCATTGGTCAAGCGTCTCAACGGGCTTGCTTGCCCGTGAGGAGCCCATAACTCGGAGGAGCGCTCAGCCGTGGACATTAATGCTTGCGCATTCGCAACTCAAGTGCTAAGGTGTCCTCGGATTTTTTCGACTGTTCCAGGTACACCAATGAAAAATCTTAAGTTGCAAAAATCTCCCTTTCAGGAGGAGGCGTGGTAACGCAGAAAAGGCGCAACAACGAAATCCGGGTGACGGAGTTAACCTGAAGTTCCCGCTTTCGGTCGACATAGATTTTCGCAGCATTTGAATGGACTTAGGGTTAATTCTTGTCCGTTAAGGAAGGACTTCACTATTACTTTATGCCAAGTTCTCAGTGTTAGACTTTAGCTACAATTTTGGGATAGCGGGTAATTGAGTAAACAAACTTCATATACTGTCCATTTGAACAACATTGCGTGTGAAAGAATCAGAAGTGCCACCTGACAAATTGTGATAACATATTTGGAGCCCAAACTGCCTAAACACCGGGCATCAGCAATCCTAAATTTCCAGAATTCTCTAGACAGTACCCCATGCAGCGTGACCTCTGTAATGGAGAAAAAGAGCGGCTTTCATGTTCGGCAGATGATAATTCCGAAAACTACGAAGAATCTCTGAACGAATAAAACAGTGGGTCAATAGTTATAAACGTTAACATAGTGCGATAAGTTACGCAAACATGGCCTTGCATGGACCCTTTATTGCTGTTTTCCTTTTTATGTTGTTTTTCTTTTAAACTTTCATATATGCGAAGAAGGTTTAGGATATTTGCGCAGTGTTTCAAGAATTTCCGAAACAAAAACGTGCTTTCTTTTTCATGTTTTTTTTTCTCGTTTTCAGATTTCTTCGGAAATTTTACATTCATGCACTCTTCACAGTGGATCGGAAGTGCAACTATGGGACGGATGGGGGAATAGGCGCCATCTATAAGACAGCGCAATTCGTGGCTTTGAAACCGGTCGAGGCACAACATGGTATTGGCGTGTCCAATAAAAGAATGAATCTTTTTCAAACACGAAAGCCGATGCTTACGCTTTTTGTTCCGCGTCGTAGTCCTAACTGTTTAGTCGTCAGCCCTCAAATCACCGGCGACAGTGTTTTCGGCGCTCGTACGTGTGACGTTCTTGATGGCATCGCGAGAAGCTTGCGTCGTTTTTTTTTTTCTTTTTTGCCTGTCCATATAGAGGCTTGGTTAAGGTGTCCTCGTCGCCATGTCAGGGCGAAAATTTTTTTTAATAAATTGAGATAAACGAAAAATAGATGTCTTTTTTAGGTCGTTGCTCCGGTCGATATGACGCCTCGCTCGATTTTCCCGCCGATGCTTCACATGGCTTCATCACCTCTCTGCTCTCGTGATGGCGGCCAGGGCAGGGCTCCTGTTGCTTCAGCATCCGGTGGAGATATGCGCCTGGGATGTGCTATTCACATGGACCCGCGGCGTCTGGAGCCATCCACTCTGATTTGCAACTCGAGACGAGTTAATTCCATACATATTTTTTCCAATTACGTTTGGATAGCGTGACGCCTGTAACCGACTTGCGATAGCACTGCAATGCATACTAAGGCACCAGAAGTCCACTGTGAGGCGGCCCTATTACAAAATCCGGATTTATGTCTTCTTTAACGCGCCCCTAAATCTTAGTTTTCTATTTCACTTCCTAATTCAAAGTGTGGCCGTAGTAGCAGTGATCCAATCAAATGAGTGGACATTTCAGTGGCGTGAGTATAATTGGCACACTTCATCATTGCACTTTATAATGCAGACCTCTGTGCATTAGCCCGAGTAGTGGCTAATCACATTGAGCCCGCTAAAGTCAGCGGAAATTGAGGGCTCGCTAGAGCGTGGAACAGTGGACCGAGTCTTGCTTGCAGACTCTATTGAATTGCTTTGTCAAAGCATAAACTCATATACGGCGTGGCGACGTCCGAAAGAACATTTTTTTGTGTTTGCATCGCTTCGAATGTCGCTGCTCCAGCGCGCGCGCGCACACACACGCACACACACACACACACACACACACACGCACACACACACACACGCACACACACACACACACACACACACACACACACACACACACACACACACACACACACACACACACACACACACACGCACGCACGCACGCACGCACGCACGCACGCACGCACGCACGCACACACACACACGCACGCACGCACGCACGCACACACACACACACACACACACACACACACACACACACACGCACACACGCCCGTGCGCGCACGCGCACGCGTGGACTTTTCTACGTGTTGCTGATGTGAACGCCACGCCCCATCGTCGTGCGGCGCGGATATTGCTCTAATTGTACAGTTACATGACCCACTTGAAATCCTTGTTGGAACCCATTCACATTGACGAAACATTCCGCCTAGAAACTTTTTATTTCATTGTAATGACTCCCAGCGTCGGTCAGCTCTTAACGGCACTCTTTGGCGAACTCAACTTCTTCCAATATATTTTCTGTCTCAAATAACTGAACTAAAGAACACACCTAATTCGCAGTCAACAGAATCCCACAATATAAGAAAAAGCTAGCGTTTTGCGGTGCGGACAGTAACCGGATCAATTTACGTGGACTGGCATAATGAAACAAGGGGGCGGTCGACTTGGACGTATTTCGCGAGGGCCGTGTTATCCGTACGCTGATGTGCACGGACAGCCTCAATATATGTACACTAGGGGTGCGGGGAAGGGAACCTTAAGGCGATGATGTTGTCTCACGACCGTTTTCAAGGGCGCCGGCGCTAGGCGATCGACAGCGAATGAGTGTGTGGACACACAAGAGACCGCGCACGCCCTCTTTCGTGCCAGGGCTCATTACCGCCATTGTGTGAGTTACCGCAAGTTCGGCTTACGACTGCACAACAGTCCACAAATAGAGCCGCCCTTTCTTGGTCTTGACGGTTCTTCTCGGAACATACAGCATATCTCATAACCATGCAACCCTTGTCAAAGTGGCCGGCAGGGAAGGACACTGAATGATGACTGGTCTAAGCCGCGCTCGCCTGATTACTTCACGGCGTCGTATAGGAAACACAAGCGCGGTGCGGAAACTGCGGAGCTCCGCGGGACATTGACGCGCGTTGTTTCCAAGCGCGCGCCCTTCTCGCTTTCCGTGTCACCAGGTGACACGCGAACGTACTCCGGGACGAGCGTACGCTATGCATATTGTACGCCCTCGCTTTCCCGCTCCAGCAACCTCACCGTGCGCGGAGCGCTGGAGTGACCCATTGCAGACCACGTGACGAAACACTTCCCATGGGGCCTCGCTCGCACTGCCAACGAGACCCGTGGTGGTTGGTTTGCACCACGGGCGACGCATCGAGCGACCCGGTTTACGGGCAGCGCGGCGCAGTTGACTTCGGGCGCGGGAGCCGTCAGTTGGTGGCGGCCTTTTGTGGTGGTGAGCACGTTGGACTTGGCAGCGACCGCGGAAAAGTGGCAACGGTCCTCGCTACACAAGATGACGGAATGGAAGTTGCACACGCATAAGTGGTCGCGTATCATACGATTGTGAAGGTTTACTGACGATTGCGAAATAGCGCCTCTGCAGGATGACGACGTCACTGTAATGCAGGAACGATGGATTACTACGAACATGTTACGAGAAGGTAACAACGAACGTGAGAAATTCAGGACAGATTTTGTTTCATATTGAGGGGCATGGTTGTATTGATACTCAATATATACACTGGTTTCCGCAGTCAAGTTTGAATCAAGGCAAGAAATACGCTTGACTAAGTTTTCTGTGTGATCCTAAACGCCCATGGCAAACCAGGTCCCCTCGGACAGACGATGGTGATAAATCAGGCGGGCTATCGTCGAAGGAGAACTTTTACAACCCGTTTGTGAGGCAAATATCAGCACTAATTGCCTGTTGGCAGTGCTTATGCGTGTTCGCTTTTTTTCCCTCAGTGACGACACTGCCATGTCACTGAGTGCTACGTTAATCGCTGGTTAGAACCTTGTCGGACACGCCTATAAATTATCAAGAATGCTCTGTCACATTTTCAACGGCCTTCCGCCGAATGCTGCATTGGCTTGCTGATATTATTGAGAAAACAACAAAAAACGAACAAACTGTGGCTTGTTCTGTGTAGGTACTCCTGCGGCAGCAAAACTACACATTGAAAGAAAAACCGGCAGTGCTGCATGCCATAATAACACGGAAAGTTGAGAAAACCTGTTCGTGGGCCGACAGAACTATCTAAGGCGACATAAAAGCAACGCTTGCCGGTAAAGCGTCGTGTGAAGAAAACGGTAGATGTATTTCATCAACACTTGCAACCACGGAAGAGCAAATGTACCCACGGTCGACCATAGTATTCCAAGTTCAGTGATGTTCGTTCGGCAAGTGTGAGAGGAGACCAGGTCGAGACGGAGAACTCACGGACGGCAGCTTTTCTGTTCAGCTTTTCGAAGCAAAAGGTGCGCTACAGGGCTATGGAACCTCCGGGCTTCGAGGACCCTCCGTTCTCTCGAGCGTCTGCATCGGAGCGCCTCCTACAAGCCAGGAATTCGTTCGCCAACATTAACCAGAGTGACGACAAGTTCAACGAAATAGCCCAAAGCAGCGGCCAACGGGTGCTTTCCAAGCTGAGGACGCGCCAATTAGCTCTCTCGTCCTCGGTTAAGGACACCAAGCCTGGTCAACAGCTGCAAGTTGCCAAGAACGAATCCTTCAGCTATCAAACTCCACCCGTATACGCACGCCCACCTCAGCCCATGCCTCGAAAACTCGAACCTTTATTGCCAACGGTCAGAGACAATTCTGACTCGAGATCGTGTGAGCAGCGCTCTTCTGTGCGAGCTACGAGGTGATTTGCGTAATGATGTTTGACTTAAGCTCCTTATACTTTAATCTCGCTGTGCGGTGTGCGGTGCCATTTTTGATCTGGTGTATTCTTATTCTGAAGCAGTTCTCACTCTATTATTGCAATGCGGAATGCACATCATGTATTACGTCTGCCGTATTGATTGGCATTTGCATGAACACAGCTGAAACCAGAGCTCTGATCCACAAAGCCTTCTCTTCACGCACATGAACGCCTTATAAGAACGGCCACCAGCCATCTGTGAAAGCGATCGAGAGAATAACTAATGTGACACGGAGTTTTTAATAACGGAAAGTTCTGTGTGCTGTCGCCAGATCGGAATACGCCTGTATTACGTTCAGATGAATTTAAATCTTCAGAGACTTGCAATGTATCCATGCTTGGATTGTTTTGCACAATAATATTTGTAGCGAAAAATACGAATTATATACCCCTGTACTTCGCACGGGTCTACATTGGATACATGAGAACTTCTCATAATATCCTAAAGGCAGGATTCTATCTGTACAGCTCTTAACAACATATATGTGGCTTCGTAACTGTTTGTATTTTTTTAAGAGAGGCAGTATCATAGCCTATTCTAATAGTTTTTTTCGACGTAAAATGAATCAGACAAAAGTACACGTTCATCGCATCGCGGTTTGTCTCCTCAAACTGTTTTCAAATAATTGATTAGGCTTCTTTCATTCGAAATTAAAGGCTAAGCCCCTTATAAAATAAAATAAAATAAAATAAAGCCACTACGGTAAACTGCAACACGCCAGGCTTCGGCGTTACTGATTTGATAGTACTCACGAAATGTACAAGAAATCAGCGAAGTTTTCTCGTTTTGCTCCGGATTGTGGTTGTGTGAGGTGAATGATGGGCGTGGTTAGCTGCACTCAGCAACGAGCGTTGCTTCCGGTGCAGACCCATGCGGTCCTGTAACTGAAAAAGAAAGAAAACATCTACACGCTTGCCAAGTCAGCCTTCTATTCACATAAAACAAATATATATACGACGTCATTTGCATTTCATCACGAGTGGCGATAAGGCGCCTGTTCATTGCTGAATATATATATATATATATATATATATATATATATATATATATATATATTAGATGTGCTTAATCCAGCTATTGAAGAAAATAACATCAGTTGCTATCGTTCCGTGTTATAGAATGTGCGAACGTGGAAAAACGCGATATGAGGTCATAAGCGAGTAGAATTAGGGGAACCGCGACCCCCCACAATTATACTAACAAGAATATATCATTAGAGTCATTTGATTAATGCTAGTAATGACGTAAGATATACAAGATATGTATATTATACAGGTGGAGGTCCCGAAAGGCAGCATACAACGGAGCTAAGGAAACAACAGGGGAAATTCGCATGTTTTTTTATAGAACTCTAGAATTATTTTGGAACTAGAGGTAAAGTTACGAGAAACGTATATTCTTAATAAAGGAAAATACAGATGAAAGAAAAGCCAACTTGCCACCGGTAGAAGACGAACTCACAACCTTTGCATTATGCATGCGGTATTCTACCGAACGGGCTATACTTCGACGGCATCTGCCACACTCTTAGGTATTTATGTACACGTCTGTATTTATTAATTAGCATGGGGAATGTTAGCAAGGACCATTGACAGTCAAGGCGGCAGATCTGCTACATCCATTATGCAGCAGCCGTATCGTAGCACAGTCATTTCTTTCGCTTTTATTTCAGAAATTAAGAACATAAATTTTAGTGCAGCTTTAACCGTTATTGAAGTTTAATTGGGAAGTTTAATAAAAACCCGTTACTTCATCCTATGCCTTCATCGGCTTTATTATCTGTTTGTTTTATAGGACGACTACATGTGTTTACATGCATTAAATGTTCAATGCTTAACTCACAAACGTTCTCTGATGTGAGCTCGAGTATTTCATTTTCTTCGGCGAAGCTTTCTAGCTTTTCATATCCGCTTTTCTTAATGTTGTTGTTCAAAGACGCAGACCTAAGACATTCCTTGTCCATAGACAAAACGAACACAGTTCAGCGACGCGAAGCTTGTTTCATAGTTACCGAAGATGGGCTACATCCCTGTGACACAGTGAAATGAGCTGGCTTTGGTTTCCTTGTCAAATGTTAGGGAACGTTGCTCTGCAGGCTCTCTATTTACAAAGCGCAAATACAAAAACATTGAAAACAAATTGTTCATCTTTATTTCTGGCCATGAAAATCCTATTCGTACGAAAACAAACAAACAATGATATATTACTTGAGCAGGACAAGTAATCAGCGTAGTAATTAATCATTCGTGTTTGTTTTGCTGAGCTATTAACAACTGAACTTTCACTTCGGCATGCCAGAAACGCTACCGTGTGTTTTGGTTTTAAGTTTGACGCGCTCAAATCATCCTTTTTGAGGCATAAAACTCAACGCCACAAAAATAATACCTTGGGCATTGTGGGGATCATGCAATTGCACGTATACGAGAAACATCTTGTACGACCCTTTCGAACACTCTGCCCTGGACGATAACAACAGGACGGGTGCCCTTGCCAGCCGGCACCATAGCATCTAACCGAAGCTCTGTTTATTTCGTCGCCGTTGCGAATAACACAGACTACACCCGAGAAAAGCGGGGGCCAGTCACGGCAACGCGCGCATTTAACAAACGAAAGACACGTATACGTACACTTGGAATCGAACAGAATGCGGAAGCGCATACCCCGCGCCTACACGACGTGAACGCGTGACCCTGAGGAGGTTCGTGCCCCTCATTGTCCTCGACCATGATCGACGCCATCGGCGGGTGCAATTAGCGCAAATGGACTACTGTCGCGGTTGCGGCCGAAACATGGCCGTGCGGCCGTTCCTCGTGTGATTATTTTGCGCTCGCCGCGAAAAAGCGACTATGTGGCTTACGCCACAGCGAAAGCGGATCGCTTAGTTTAATCACGTTCAGTGCAGCGTTGGAGCGCTCATGTTCCGGCCCAGTTATCCTTTAAGTGACCCGGAGAACGTAAGAATGGTGAACACGCAAGATGAACAGTGTGTTCGGGGCTCAGCTGTGTTAATCAAAGAGAGAAAAAAAAAGAAAGAAACAGAGAAAGCGAGAACGACATTTTTCAGCCACGTTTACGGCTGGGCAACGGGACACGTTTGACCCTGCGGAGGTCAGTGTTCTGGGGAGGAAAGGAGCGAGCTGACGTGTTCGGGTCGGTGATCAGTATGGACACTGCGTGGGTCAAATACGAAAGAAGGCGCAGTCGCATGAAAGCTGCCCGATACGCTCGGAAGGCGACGCTGCTCGTGTACCGGGGGCATTGCGTTGTTTGCTGGCGCAAGCCCACATAGCCGTGGAAGCGTGTCACATGGTTTACGAAGTTCTGTTGCGTGTTATTTTGTAAGTCTTTACGGGCCGATGGGAAACTTGCTTGCTTATAGCAAGAGCTGGAGACAGCGATGTCCTGATGGAGAAAATAGTGACAAACTTCTCTCTGATGGTAGCTTGCAGATCGCGGCCGCCATATGGCTCAATGTGCATATATATATATGTATATATATATATGTATACTGGCGGCTATCTGCGACCTGTATACAGCGCTAGCATCATAGAATTTTGTCTTTGTTTTCCCCCGCCAGACCATCCGAGGCAGTGTGCCGGAAAAGCTCGTACGAAATATTCTTTCTCTTCTTTTTTGTATGCGTGCTATTGGGGGCATAACTCAACAGCAACCCAACCTATCATTTTCGATGCGCTCAGTCTGATAACCCAAAACGATGTTTTGAGCTCGGGAAAGCATAGGTTAACGACCCCGTAAGCCTAGGACTTAGTTATGTTACGTTGCATTCATCCTTTCATTACGTGCGCCATTGGCAACGTGAACTGAAAAAAAAAAATGATAGCCGCTGTGAAAAATTGGCGGCGCATCCCTCCTTGAGATGATTGGCGGCGTCAATAGAATTATAGCAATCTTTCTTATGATGGAGTTTAAATAATTTAATATGTTATGATGGTTATCATGAAGAATGGCACATACTCAGCGGCACGTACACAGTGCCACAATTCCAGTGACTCAAGCTGACGTCAAGGATGCTCATTGAAGAGCGCCACATTCTGAGTGACTCAAGTTGGCGTGAAAGGGAAATGGTTAATTCCGGACATAAATACCGGAAAGTGCGAGAAGTATCCTAAACATGGTAATTCCATTAAAATTGCGCCTCACTCTCCAGTTCAATCAATCATTCGAACTTTATTTGAGTTAAGTTTCAAACAGAACTGAGGCGTTGTGAGGAAAAAGGGGTATAGATGACCGCTTGACTGAGCTCTGCAATCCACAAAACAGGATCGAAATTTGCGACAGGATCGAAATTTGCGAGAATAAAGGAATAAGAGGCAAGACATAGCCCGAGAGGTCCCATACAATAAATACACTGTTTTGCATTAACGAATTCGGTCCCATAGAAGACATGATTATGCAAAAATATTACAAATTATGATACAGCATGTGTGTGTGTGTGTGTGAGAGAGAGAGAGAGAGAGAGAGAGAGATAGAGAGAGAGAAGACAGGAAAGGCAGGGAGGTTAATCAGACGCACGTCCAGTTTCCTACCCTGCACTGGGCGAAAGGGGTATGGGTACAAAAGAGAGAGAGAGAGGAGAGAGAGAGAGAGCACAGTTGAAGGTTCGCACCGAGTCTACACATTCAGCATGTAAGCATTAAAAAAAAAAGGTTCTAAGCATATAATCGTTATGCACTTGTACATCATCGTGTTGACTTCTATAAAACATTTATACAGAAACAATGTATACAAAAAGATAGCTACAAAAGGAATGAACCTCAGGTAACTGAAAAATGAATGTCGTACTGCACAAAAAAACATAGTGTGTAAGTTCTCGTACAAGTCAGTATTCAAGCGTTTAGGTAAGATTTGTCTCTAACTATTGAAAGTGTAATTAGTTCACATCAAGGTAAGGAAAACAAGCTGCCGTTTCGAGTTCCGTTCGGTGTTTTATGTGGGGTCCAGTGAAACCATTCAAAAAATAAAAGGGTTGTTTGGTGTTATGGCCTTTTTTGTAGAAGCACACAGGCCTGCACCCAAACATTTCGATCCACAGGCAGAATTTTATATTGTAAACGTATGGGGGATGAGTGGGGTCATCATAAGGTGTGTTAGCAATTATTCGGATCGTTTTCTTTTGAAGAACGAGCAATTTCGGGATGTTTGATACAGTGGTTTTACTAAAAAACAATAATTTACGCAAGAATGAGAGAAAGCATAATGTATAGTTTATTTTTAATTAGTGTAATGTATTTATTGAATGAAAAAATTGCAATGAGCTTGGAGCGAGTGATGCAAATTTTGCTAATATTGATGTCCTATGTCATAGTAGCAGTGCAACTATACCCAGGAATGTAAATTTCTCAACAAATTCAACATCAGTGTTATTTACCGGAAGAGGCGGTGGGTTTGATACTTGCTTGTTTCTTGCGTGAAAGATGACAGCCTTTGTTTTTTCCTAATTTATTTTTAATGATTTGTGCAACGACCATTGCGTTAAAGATACAAACATCATTAGCGGTGTCTGTTAGCAGTGTTATGTCATCAGAAGAAAGAAAAGCAAGGAGGTGTCATCTGCGTATATAATGTATTTAGCCTCCTCACTGATGTTAATTACATCAGTAACAGAATACTGAAGAGAAGAGGCGCTAAGAGGCTGCCTTGCGGCGCGCCATCTGTAATGCAAAGAACTCCAAATTAACTATGACTGACCATTATATAGTGGAAGTGAGAGTTAAGGTATGATATAATTACGTTAAGCGCATGATCACGTACGCCATAATGCTCACGCTTTGCGAAAAGAATGTTGTGTTTGAGCGTATTGAACGCCTTGCTAAAGTACACAAATACACCTAGCGTAAGACATTGTTACTCAAAGTTAGTTAACATAAACATTCTTCTGATGAAGGAGGAAGTGTTTCTTTTTGGTTGATTTGTTTTTGTTGAAGCCGTATTGACAGTCATTAATTACGGAGTGCTTAAAGGGCCACTTACCAGGTCCTACCATTTTGAGCTGACAAGCGCGGAGCACACAATGCACGATAACGATCATGTCTGCAAAGCACTACATCGCTACGCGCCGCGGAAAGATTCGAAATTTCAAGCCGATCGCCTTTTGCCCTTCTCGCGGCCGCCGCGCTCCAAACCGGAGGATGACGTGCACATGTTAGCGCCCCTACGTACACGTGATCGTGCTGTGACGTCGATCGCGGTGGCACGTTACTTCGAGAATTATTGAAGCCCACATCTGTTATTTGTCTAATATGTTGCTAGGATAGACGAATTAAAGCTTAGAGAAATAATAAAACACACAAACCGAATGTCTGCATGTTCTTGCTTTACTTCGACCCGCAGCGAGATATATGTACATCCGTTACGTCTGCTTGTTCCCACGGCGTGCACTCGCGCGCGCAGGCACGGAAATTAAGTAATTTTTTACCGTGTCTACTTGTGTCTGCCTCAGTATTCGTGTAGCACAGACTTATACCGCTAGCCAGGTGTCCTCGTGCACAGCGATCAAAATCGTGTGCTGCGCGAAACGAGACAATCGCAACAGCTTGCACGCGACGCCGTCAACGGAAGTGCGCCGCGCCGCAAAAAAGAGAGGAGAAAAAAAAAAAGTCTGGGCCCGTGACGTATACGTCACGGAATCCTCGAGGTCCGGTATGGGAGAACGCAGGTAAGAAATTTCGGTTCTGGAGACTAGGCGGGGCAAGTGGAGAGAGCGTCTATGTTTGCGGTGAAGCTCGCCTCCAGAAATCATGGGTTCGTGGCACTGAAATTTTCCATCTCGGCTATTAATAAGCCGATTTGAAAAATTTTTGCGGAAGAACGCTTCCTAGAGGACACGTAACAATTTCCAGCGTATAACAAAAATTTGTTATGGGGCCTGGCGAGGGGCACTTTAAGGAAAGAATCCTGAAGGTGGCAGCAAATCACCTGTTCTAATTAGAAAAAAAAAAACGGAAGTATAGCTATAGACCTGCAATTGCTCAAAAAATTCCTACCTACTTTCTTGTAAATGGCTGCAACTGTTGCTAGCAGCATATGCGAGGGGAATGGTCCACTAATCACTATAGTACTATATGCATATGTGTTAGACATAGCACAAGATATTACATGCTTTACCCGCCTGCTTTTGGATAATAAAGGCGTCAGTGCTACAAGTGTCTCGTAATCTAGTAAAGATAAAATGCACCTTAGTTTCATTGGTTGGTTAAAAAAAATATTGAATGTGGTAAGTGATCGCGTAGAAAGCGAAAGATTCTAGGAGAATGATGGCTGTCACCTACTTGGCAAAAGCATTTATTGAAAGCAGTGGCTAAACATGAACCCTGTAGTTCGTGTTCTTTTATGATTAGCTTAATAGTGCCAGGCAGTACTTTTGTTTAGTTATTTATTCACGTATCTCTATTCATCTTTTGGTTTACGTAATAGAGCGACGTTAAATAAATAGTTGTAGTATGCATTCCCAGCAGACCAGATATCGTTGCTTATTTTGTTATTTACAAACTTTAGCGAGAAGTTCTGATTTTTTAGAGTTTATAAATTTAGGTAATAGTTTGTGCTTCTTTTTTTACAATACGGATAAGTCGAGCTCATCCAAGGCTTGCGCGCTCTTTTTACAAGTTGTTATATCGATAAACGGGAAGCGATCGTTGTAGATTGGCAAGTAAATAGGAAGAAAGTGGCTGTACCCACCTTCAGACGCGTTTTTCTCGTAAGTGGGACACCAGTCCACAGTGAAATTTTGTCTTTATATATGGCAAGCTTTCTTTCCGAAATTACTTCGCGGCGTGATTTCCCAGGGGCCTCTGGGAAGAGTCATCTTTGAACTCGTAGGAAAATATTCAAGCGATCACTGATATCAGCAACAATACGTTCGGAAGGGTAAGCATCGGCATGATTAGTAATTAAACAAATATGAAGCTGAAGAGAAGATTATTCTGATACGTGTTGGACTTTTTATTACATTGATAAAGTTTGCAGCTTGAATTAGGACCAGCATCCTATGTTGTATTGGAGTGCAGGTGGACATGTAGATGTTTGTCGACGCCCCCGCAACTCCTGCTACCCCCAGTTAGGATGAAAAGCTATCACAATGGCATGCTATTTCCCGGTCAAAGTAAAAAAAAAATCGGATAAGTTGTTAGGTGGAGGACAGAGAAAGAAGAAACCAGATTGAATCGTAGATATTCTCAATGCTGCTGCTGCTCAAACAGTGTTCTGATAGAGAACGCATTCGCAGCCCTCTTTCGCTAATGGAGCAATGCCTTCGCCGCAATTCGTAGCCCGATTTAGACAGAACGAGGTTCATACAGGAATTCGGATGATGTCAGCATTGTAGCGATACCACGTTTCTGGTAGCAAGAACACAGTCAAAAGAGATACTGATGCTATAAATAGAAGGGAAGCGAATTGATTAGCTTTGTTCAAGGCAGACTGCATATTCAGTTGTAGAGTTTGAAAGCAATTATCGTTATTTACTGAAAAGTTTGGTTAAGTTTACTGAGTTGGCGTCAAGAGGGTAGTGTGATTCATAATAAATAAATAAAAAAGGAGATGAGGTGTGTGTCGGCATGCAGACGCTATGTTCACGTCATCTTTGAAAGATCAGCTCCAGCGTAGATTCATACAACTTCGGAGCCGTCAGCCTTGCGCGCAAGGACAACGCCGTCCTTCGCAAAAACGTGCCTCCAAGAAAGATTCCGTTTCTTGGCATTTGCCGCACCCAGAAATCTTTTGTTCTTGGTCGTCAGATGCTCATTCACGTATACACGAGTTGAACCGTCGATTCTCGCGTTGCTGTTCGTTAACCGTGCCTTCCTTGCCTCTTATGGCGTCGCATCACGCCTTGCGCGAGGCTTGAACCACAGTATACTTGCTACTTTGGTCCACAGGAATCGGCACACGGTGACAGCTTTCAATGTCTGACTGCAGAATTGCGCTCGCCACTTGTTGTGCCTAAGTTGGAAAGTACGCTTGTGAGAGCCTCGCCATCTTGCCTTACGACATTGGATCTCGAGGTTTGTACTGCCTGAACGTTGTTCGGAAAGATACCTGTCGCCTCTAAGACCCTTGAGCCTTTTCCTCAAGAGCCACGTATCTCGCATGCGATTCCTGGTTATATTTTTCCAGTCGACTACTCCAAGTAATTTCGATGTCAAGTTTCTTTTTCAGCTCGTAATGTCTTTCTGCTCAGAGCGGAGACCTCGCTTCACTGTCCGTAGAGCAGCGTTCAACACTTTCTCTCGACGTTTTCAGTTATAGAGGTAGTTCTTCCTTCATTTTGACAAGATCGGCGTGGAAATCCTCTCTAAGCTTACTAAAATATTTCGCCATTTCACACTGTTGCACACTTTGAACTCAACTTGGCAGCAGCGACGGCACAGTAAAAGAAACATTAAGAAGTGTATGAGTGCTTTCCACCAGCCTGCAGTAAGGTAGGCAAGCGTATCAGCCCTTGTTAACAGCTCGTCGGCACTACCTCTAAGCGTGAAGACCGGTAGGCAAGGATTCATTATACAGGATGTTTAACGCAACTTGAACGAAGGATTAAAGAAAAAGTGGTAAACCACAGCTGAATTAAAGAAACGACATATATTCTGCATTCATGTGGCTCTCCTTAGAGCATTTGTCATATTCAGTCTAATTAGTTAATTAACTAAGATTAATTGTGCAATTCTTTTTTACATCCAGATTAGGGCCAAGTGCGTTTCGTTGCGTTGTAGAGGTGCTTCGGTAATGGCCAATTCAATTTTTTGTGGCAATGTACATTCTGCGCGGCGATTTCTTTCGGCGTTTAAAGAAGTCCTGCGAAATATGAAATAAGACTACGTGACTACGCTCATGCGCTATCGTATTGCAGCACTCTCAACCGTGCCCGAGGACCGTGGCGAAATGAGCGCACGCGGCATCCGCTTCACAGTGCGTCAGCATCTTTGACGCTGCCACACGGAAAGGAAGCGCCGTTGTTCCTGATAAGCAATATGCTCGAAAATGACAAAATAATTTTCACAGTATATTTTACTCCACTCCGACACTTTCAGAACTGGATTATTTAGTACTGTGTATATACTGGGTCAGCTTGTGCGTATACTCTTTAGGGTCTATTCTTACATACTTATTTAAGAGTAATTTGTGTCCACCTGTTTCAAGTGAGCGCAAGAACGCACTGAATGCTTGAAAATAGCAATTACATGGTTATGTGCCACAACGCACAACTCACGGGGTATGAGGGATGCCATTGTGGGGCGCGCAGGATTAGGTCTAATTTCGACAACCCGCTGTTCTTTAGGGTGGCACCAAAGCACGGTGCACGAGCATTACTGCGTTATGTACTCACGAAAATGCGGTCGGCGCAGCCGGGGGCCGAACCCGCGACCTCGTGTTCAGCTGCCGGACAGAACGCCATATGGCCTAAAATCTGGGTGCACACCTGATCACACGTAACACATATCACATATGTAAGCATTCAGGTACCATGAATTAACGATTGAAAATAACTGGAATTTTTTGCACGTAGTTACAAAGAAAAAGCTATTATGATGACATTGTTCGTAAGATGAAATTCCGGCCAATCCTGACGTTGTACATATTAATTAGCCAATGCGGCCACCCAATGGCAACAAACACTTACGAAAGAAAAGCTTTGTGATTTAAGCCCCTTCTTTTTCACAACTACACCAAGGTTTGCTGATTATCGAATTTCACTCTAACAGATTTAACCTTTGTGTGACGCATTCGAAAAAAAAATACATTTGTGGTCTTTAGAAAAGCGTTGGTGACATCGGGACTTGAAAAACCGACAGTGTGTTCATACAAAACATCTCTGGTCATTTCTTTGCGGTTAAAGGCAGTTATGGTAGGAGTTGACCGAATACGTTTCTTTTCGCATTCACTAAAAAAAGCATCGAAGAGCGCCTGTTAATGCGACGTTGTTTATTCTGCATCTTACCGGGCGTGCATGACTAAACAAACAGGGAACGATCAAACGACTGCATAGACGCATTAGTACTCGTGTTCCTTGGACTAATGGTGATAAGGAGGAGGCGGAACACTACCAAGAAACTCAGGAGGATCTGGGAGAGAAAGCGTAGTTAAAGAACCGCTAGAAGTAAGAATCGATTGCATCGGAAAGTAAACAGACTGCGCCAGATACGGCGTGCAAGGTCATTGGGCGGTATGCTATAGAACGACGCCTAATCAGGTCAGCAGTAACGATAAATTACAACAAAAGAAAGAAATGTAATTTAGCATCGCGAACAATTTCTTTTTTATTCGAAGTAAATGTTTGCTTGGTCCTCGCGAGGCAATAACATTGCTATTTTCTTCTTGCTGCTCTGTTTTCCTCTAAAACACGCTGCAGTAAGTTCGGTTTATTTATTTAGTTATTTTGTGCCAAACGTGTTTCTTGTGTCATGGATGATCGTGTAAAGTGATGCTGCAGGACAAGAGGAAGTTACTGAAGGTGCTTATCCGATGGTGGGAAAAATGGCGACGTTGTTTATTTTTTGTGTACGTTACAGCTTGATTGAAAGGTACACTCAAGCTCTGACAAATATCTTCGAGTTAGCTTCTTCGTATATTACATATATTCACCAGAAAGGGACCACAAAACGCAAAAACGAGGCTTTTTCAAGCAAGAAACTAAAGAAAATGAGAAAGATATGAACGGTCTCGACTGTTATGCCAATAGTGAATACATAGGTCAGCCCCCACGAGGCCTTTCCTATGATTTATTGTGCTCTATGTCTACAGGTATTGACGCGCGCTGGTAATAACACGTGCGCACAGCGTCAGCGTACATGTATGACACCTGTCTTAATTTTTTTGCTCTGAACACCCCTTTTAGAAGTATCATGTGATAGACAACACTCTCCCGCCTATTCAGGTGGATTTACGTAAGACGTAGACATTACCTCCACGAGAAATCGCTTTGTGGCGAAGGGCGACGGACTTTGCAAGCAATAGCAGGGTTCACTTCTTGTTCGGCAAGTTGGTCATGTACAGCTAGGAGAAGAGGGGAGCAAACTTACACCACACGGAGGAAGCAAGAAGGACGAGCGCTCGTCCTGCCTCTTTCTTCGGCGTGCTGTTAATTTGCGCTCCTCTTCTAATAGCAATAGCAAGGTGCAGCGGAGCGCATGGAGCTCCTATATAGGGCAGGGTTTTGACAATACACGTAGGGGGATTGACATGTTGGCGTGACGCAACACGCGAGGCGACAGCTGCTGCGCAGCAGGAACAGCTCCCTGGCTAGGAAGTGCACTGTCAAGGAATTGACACCCTTGAAAGCGAAAAGGGAGCAGTAAGAGGCGGTTGGACTATTGGTGGAAGAAAAGTAGAAAAAGGACAACAAACGGAGACGCACAAAAACAAAGTTCGCAATAGGGGATCAGAAATTTTGGTTGTGGGAGTGCATAGTGTTCTTTTTTTCTTGTTTAACCTAGGTAGGACATTACGCATTATAATAGCAAGAGCTTGGTAGCGCAACCCACCGGCCCGTTCCAAAGGGGACGATCCATCCATCCATCCATCCATCCATCCATCCATCCATCCATCCATCCATCCATCCATCCATCCATCCATCCATCCATCCATCCATCCATCCATCCATCCATCCATCCATCCATCCATCCATCCATCCATCCTCGATGGTGCACGAGATGAGATAGAAGGAAAACCGTGTAACCCCCTTCGTGACTTGCAGTTCAAACGGTTGTGTACAAGCACACAGTTGGTGACCCAGGGACACTTGTTTATGCGCAAAACACTCGTGCCAGCCGCTAGAGTAACGCTTCCCTGAATCTGCTGCACAACTATAACTCCATTTCAGACATTGCAGTCAACGCTGTGGAGGCTTAGAGAGACTTCTTTCAGTGGCTCCTTTCGCACTTGGATATGGTTTAACGTTTTTTGATCACAATAGTGCGCAACTGTTGTTTACGTAGGCACAGTATTTAATGAAACAAGTTTTGATCCTTAGAAACAAACACACAGCTGTATGCGGCTGCGAATGCATTGTTTTAGATGATTTGCATTTTTCTTGCTGTTATTTTCTCGCATTTTTATTTGCAACCCGTCGCGAGGAGCTTCGCGTGCATGCTCGCGCAAGCGAACGCTGTTGGTGCGCAGCGAACCAGAATGGACGAAACGCACGGAGTGTTAACCTGACCGAATTAATTAAGGGAAAGTGAGACATTCACCCAATTGTAGCAATCGCTACATAGGAAACCCATACGGATTCCTCGAAAGAAAAGCCTCGCAGTTGAAGAAAAAATAAGTTTGTCCTGGTCTGGGACTCGAACCCTCCTAGCCGCATGTTAGCCGCCTGGTTAGCTCAGATGGCAGAACGGCTGCCCCGAAAAGGCGGTGGTCCCGGGTTCGAATCCCGAATCATGCCGAGCTTTTCTTCAACTGCGAGGCTTTTCTTTCGAGGAACCCGTATGTCTTGTCTTTGTAGCACTTGCTACTATTGTGTAGATGTCTCATTTTATTTTTGATTAATGACTTCTCTCCACCTTGCTTGTTTCCGCAGAACTATTACGCCAAACTTGATCGAACTTCTTGCGCAGCTTCCACAGCGTTGACTGCTATATGGAGCGGAGTATAACTGAGCGGAGCCCCGTGACTCTGCCTTCTTTTAACCTCGTTGTTTTTACAGCGAAGCTGTACATGACTAGGTTCTAGAAAAGATTGCGTGCGTCTATCGAGCCGTGTGGAACCAAAGCCACGTGGCTTTGGCTTGGGCCACGCCATAGTCAAAAAGTGTGCCGTTCGTTCAAAAAAAAAAAAAACACGTGCCCTCAAGGAGCGGCAACGAGAGCAGAAGCTCGAATGGGCCTACAGTTCGGGCCCATTGAGTGGTTCCCTCACGGACGAAGAACAGCGTACCCGTCTAGAACGTCGGCAGCAGCAACAACGAGGATATGTGTGGTGTTAGGTTATAGCTTAAAAGAACAGAACTTTCTTGATATCAGACACTGAACAAAATTCTGAAATGCATGAGCGTTCCAGTTACATATAGGGTGCTTTATCTTTTTTTAGGTGCACCCAAATTTTGAAACACTGCCTGTAGCAGATCGCAAAATTCTAACCCTTGAGATAAATTACTCAATTAGGCGGACATTACTTCCATGCGAAATTGATATGCTTAGTAATTGAAATAATTATATTTGCTAACATTTTATTTAATTATATTACTCCCCTTATTTCAATCCTATTGAGTTTGCAAGGCATATCAACACAATGCGTTGGCGGGCTAGTTGGTATGAATCCATGAATACTTTGTTTAGCGCAAAACAACAGACACAAGAAAGTAGTCACAACAGACACAACAGTCACAACAGACACAATAAAGCGCCTTGTACTGTCATCGTTCTTGTGTTTGTTGTTTTGCGCTAAACAAAGTATTCAAGGCATATCAACTTCGAACAAATTCTGAGGATAGCAGTAGTTTTGAGATATGCGCCGTAAAACTTGCTGTAAAAATGTACTATTACACTGACTTTCTAAAGAAAACGTTTTTTTGCATTGAAGCACAAAAGTAACTAGAACACCAATGCATTTTGTCGGACCCTTTCGAAACTGATATCTCGAAACTAGTGTAGTTCTGAGAACTTGTTCCAAGTGGAATACGCCTTGTGAACTCACCGAATACAACTTCTAAATTGAAATATGTGCTGCAACATAACTAAAACGGCTATTAGTGTAATTTCTTTAATTGTGCAATTAAGCATTTTGATTTCTTGAAGAACTATAGTGGCAACCTGATCGAGTAATTTAGCTCAGTGGTTGTAATTGTGCTTTCTGGCATGGTTAACTTTTAAATATTTGGCGTACGTGAAAAAAAAGACGCTTGGTTATTTTACAACAGAGAGAGATAGATTGGCTTACAAAGAAAAGGGAAGTCCGGCATACCGCACCATTATTGTTTAGCGCAGCTGTGGGGGTAATTAGGGAGGGGAAAATCCGGAGGCATTGGGGAGTGAGTGGGCGGAGCTGGCAGCTCTGCTTGCGTAGGCTGTTCTCCAATTCCCAAAAGTGTCTTTTTAGCGCAGCTCAGGACTACAATTACTGGTACGACAATGCAATTTTTATTGCGTTTAATTTTTTTGGGGAAATAACCGTGCGATGGACTTGTGATTGTCTAACCTTTATCGTGGGCCGATCTTGAAGATAGTGGAGTTTAAAACAGATGGTAAAGAATCCCACGGTGGTGTGGTACCACCGTTCGGTTATACCGGCAGTACCTATATTACCGTGCGGTACTACATGGTGGCGTGGTGGTAAGCGAAGCTTTCACGCATTCTTTCCTCGTGACAGCTAGCGTTTTCAGACGTTGTAATTGAGAGAGCTTCTGGTCGAAGGAGTACATGCTGTCGTTTGAGACATCTGCGACCAGAAGCTGTCGCAGACGCCACACGGAGTTCCAAGCTGGTCTTCAAAAAAAAAAAAAGTTGTGATTCAGCTACTGGTTGGCTCCCGCGCACGGTTAAGGCACGGTGGTAATGGTAGCGCCGCTCATACTACACAGAACAACAAATCTATAATGGATTTGTGAAAAGTTGGAAAATAAGGAATAAAAGATCCAATATAGTAGAATAATATATATTATTTGGCGGTCCCGGAGCTTCCTCCTGCTCAATATGTGCTTAGATTTATTGGCGGTAAAGAGTTTCAGAGAGAGAGAGAGAGAGAGAGGAAGGGAAGGACGGGTGCTCAAACAGATGAACATCTTGTTTTCTACTCTACACAGGGTTAAAGGAATTGAAGTGTAAAATGAAAACGAGAAAAAAAAGGAGAGTGCGGGCTGGTAATACCAAAACCTAAATAGATGGTGTCTGTGCTTTCTGGAAACTTAATGTGACAATCAACAACGCGTGATGCTCTCATCCAGCTATTGGTTGATGAAGATCTCCGGCCTGCATGGTTGGCGCCCGACCGCTGAATTACTCTTTCTAGGGCAATAAAGTTTACTTCCTCCTCCTCCTCTCATCCAGCTAAGGAGGGATATAGCCACACGTATCGAAACTGGTGTTCGCTGCAGGAAATAGTCTCGTGATCGCCGTGTTAGTCAAAATCAGTGCGCTTCGTTAATTATAGTGTTGTATTTATTGCAGGCGTGTGCAACTCCGGCCTTACATTGCACGTGAGCTTGTTCCTTTATTAGGTGGCAAACGTTTCGCAGGATAATAGAGAAAGAGAACCTGGGGAGGTCCATGTGTATACAGGTACGTTCCTGACGGTAACCTGCGCATGCAACCATATCAGAAGGTGCAGTTCCACAACCACAAAAATTAAGGACACGTTTTCTGCTCGCTTCGGCCTTTGCAGTGGCGACAGTCTTTAGGTTTCTATAAAAAAAAACGGGAACGTAAAAAAATACGCCTGACAGATAAATTGTACCGCATGAAGCTATATGTAAAAAAGTATAAAAGTAAAAAGAAGGGATAAATTGTGATGCCGAATGGACAACGAGGCCAATGAAATTATCTAGCTTCATAATGCACGTACAAGGGAACATCGTGTGTCACAACGTTTCGGAATAAAAGAGCGACCTAATTCTTTCTACCTTCGGACGATTCCCTTCGAAATTCGGATGAGATAACAATGAAGCGCGCACGCCGCGGCTATTCAGGTCGTTTGAGCCGACAGACCGAGACAGGCAGCTGTGCACTGCAGCAACGAGGATACGATAAAGCCGGTATAATTAATGAGCTGATCAGGGCTGAGTGGAAAGGAAACCGACATCATCTGGAGTTTCCGACAGACGCATTGAGAAACCGATAAGCCGGGTTGGGTCGATTGGAGTAGTCGGAAGTTTGGCTTACATGAAGGAAAAGCGGGCACCAGGCGCAGTTCGATTCAGTATGGTCGAAAGGAGGTCAGGCCGTTCAGTGGTTCCAGTACTAGTGCCGGTATAGGAAACCGACAGAGAGAGTCTCAAGAAGTGCGTCAGGGTAACTGAAAAGCTTTCGCTTAAGTGCGCAAAGCAATCTTCGCATGGAGTGGCTTCACTGCAAATGTTTGCTGGGCATTGTTCTCACTAATTATTAGAAATGCGCCTGCAGAGTCGTCAAGTGCTAGGTAAAACATCTTTGTGGCATATGAACACTCGCACCCGCCTTAACTTAGTATCAAAGCTAGCGTATCATTGCGTCGTTCATAGAATTCTGCGTTAGGCACATAGGTCATGTTTTCGCTATAGAGCAGCAGTAACATATATAGTCATACTTTCTTAAGTATTAATGACGCTTTTTTTTTCTAAATGTAGACGACCCCGTAAGCCTGCAGATATGGTAGTCAAAGCTGCTCTCGAAATAGCCTTAAGCATCCATGTACGGGCAGTATTAGAGCCGCGTGTAACGTGTAACCGAAAGGTGAAAAACCATATTTTGACCCGCCGTGGTGGCCTGTATTGACTATGGCGCTGCGTGCTAAGCACGAGGTCGCCGGATCAAATCCCGGCCATGGCGGTCGCATTTCGATGGGGGAGAAATGTAAAAATGCCTGTGTATCATGCATTGGGTACGTGTTAATGAACCCCAGGTGGTCAAAATTAATCGTGAGTCCCCCACTACGGCGGGCCTGATAATCAGATCGCGGATTTGGCACGTAAAACCCCAGAATTTAATCAATTTTAGTTTATTCATAGTTTGCTACGATCCATTAGCGTTATTTCAGTTTGTATTTACTCGCACTCCGCTCCGCCAACGTCAATAGCGAGATGGATCCACTTGATAGGATGAATTATAAGCACTTGTCCCATGCTTTCAGTTCAGCTGTTCAAGCTCGCCTTAGCTATGAACAAACTACCTTAGTTGCCTGCTACTCCGCAAAATAAGTTTGACCTACTGGGTTTTTTTTAAAGTTCATCTAAAGAAGTTTGAATCAGGGGCATTTTAGCGCTTCTTTACCATAGAAATTCAGCTGGCATGGTCAGGAATCAAACCCGCAACCTCGTGCTCAGCAGCAAAACGTCATGGCCGCTGAGGTATACCACGGCGTGTATTGAACAGGATCAAAGGAAACGGATCGTTACGCAAATGGCGTCGCATAATTTCTGAGGACTGCCACGGCCAGCATTTACAATATTACGCAACGTGATTTGAAGGCAGCGGGACAAGCCGTATATTTGTGAGTGTATAGGACCAGCACGCAGGGTTCCTGTACCGGTCACACAGGTTGAACCGGATCGATGGTTTCAGCCAATGCCGAGCAGTGCGAGTTGTAGCGGTTGCGTACGGCAACGCGATGCGCGGACACTGAATAACCGCAAGGCTAGTAGCAATGAGATGATCTTTATATGCGCGCGATCTACGCCTCTCTACTCACGTAGAGCCACGCAACTTCGCTACGCATAACCCTGCTAGACTACACGAAATATGCGATATTTCTCTTTCTTCTTGCTTTCTTTTATTCCTTGTGAGATAGCCTAAGCTTCCTAGAAAACAATGCATTCTATCGCTAGTGGTCGCGTGACTAAGTTATATACGACCAGCTACGACTCATCATTCGACGTCATGTGGCTATTAGCGGTTGATAAGAGGAACAATATTACTTACATTCTTCTAAATGAATACTTTCTATGGAAACAATCTAACTTATTTTAAATCGAAGTTGCGAATAGTATTACATGCATGAGTCAAGTAAAAAATATAAGCCTATTTTCATTTCATTTTTATGCGCCCAAACTTCATATTTTATGTAGTTTTGGTAACGATAAGATATTCGGTGCACGTACGACGCGACATTCGATGATTGTCTTTCTCGAATATTTTTACTCGATTTCATTCACAACTTTTAATAGCCGAATTACCCTAGTAAATATATTTTGACATGTGTCATGCTTATCAGTGCATGAAGCACAAATCAACGCTATTTCATCGATGAGCCTTCTACATCACCTTCGTCCTCATAAGAGAGACAGCAAACAGCCACAGGCGATAGGGTTCTGTGCGTGTGATCCGCTACTGCTGCCCTCGCAAACTTAAACACCCATGCACGGTGCTATGGGGGCACAGATTGTATAAATTATTCCAGAGTTTCTCACTACAGAGTGCCTCATAATCAATTCGTGGTTTTGACACTTAGAACTCCAGATTAACAAAAAAAGAATGAATAAAGCCGTACGCTTCGCGTTATTGAGATACCAAACTGAGTTGAATCTACTACTTGCTTTCTTTTTTGTTTTTCTATGGCCGGGCTGTCAGAGCCGTGTCACCTTTTATGCAGAAGGGGTCGACATGTCAGATAACATGCGTTTGTATTTCCTTCAGCACCCTTGGCAACCATACACCCTTCGGCATCCCTATGAATTTCTAACTTCAACTAAGCACACGATACTCAAGCTTGTGAATTGAGCGATGCGGCTGTGAGGGTGAATGTAGATTACGTACATGTAACATGTAACTTGTTTACGAGGTATTGGTTGAACGTAGCGTGTCATTCCTGCTTAAACAGTGCTCCCTGCTAGACAGTGTACCGCAGTACACACAAGCGGCGACAGCAGAGCCTATCTCAAGGTCAATTTCGCAATGCGCTGTGTTTCCCTGTCATTGTCCCAGTGAACTCATAAGCAAACTGACCGAGATTCTTGTGCCAACGCCATTCACCCCCGGCCCGCTCCCACGGCGTGCTCAGCCTATAAACATTCGTAGTGTTACGTGAGCCGATGATTACATCAGTGGCTTTGTCGTGGTGACGTAATGTTTTGGTTCAACCAGGTCTGCTTTCTTAACTAGAAAACGCCATACCAAAACCAGTTCTTTCTGCTTCCTCGGTTGATGAAGCCTCGGTTGATGAAGATTTCTTGTAGCAAAGCAATGTTATCCAAAAAAAGGGAGCCCGGCTCCTGACAAATAAAGTGAACGAGTTCAAACTAGGCCACGCAACGAAGTAAGAACGTTACCTAAATATTCTCGCTGCAACACGCATACGCTTTTAAGCATTTCTTTAAGAAATGAAATTCATTTCTTTGGCTCTTTCCGCCGTTTTAAAGGGAATAAACCTGCTTCTTAAGTTTACCAGTCCAGTATTTTTCACCCGTTTTCGTATTCGAACGGACGTGTTGGTCGCCGAACGCAAACTATTTAGCTCTTCTACAGCACCTGGTGTCGCGAGAGGCTTTGTGGCGTCTGAAGGTATGAATATGGTTGTGGTCGGTCGTGGTGCTGTGTCGTGTTCTTCAGACGCAAAAAAAAAAATGCGTTGTGGTTCATGCTTTCAAAATGTACTCTTCTTTCTTGGGCAATAAAAATTCCAATACCCTTAAGGTCGGCATTCCTTTTTCAGAATGGTCCTACTTTGGCGACCTTTAGATTATCTGGGTAAATGCAAGGGAGATCGCGTGTTTCCATATTAAGGCGTAAGCTTTTAGTGGCTCATGAGTGTCCGGGCGCAGTCCGCGGGGGACGCAGGAAAGCGGTCATCACCGGCGAGGGCCTTGCAGCCATATGGCTGCGATTGCATCCCATGCTAGCGGCGATCGGTAGTCGAAAAAGACGAAGACGAGTTCTTGATCAGCTGCTAGTCCTGCTTCGCTCTGGTTCTTTCGGTTAAATTTGTGCGTACCAACGCCCCCGTGGCAGGTACGATATCAAAAGCAATGACGGACGTTCCGCCTCCTCTGCCGCCAAGGTTGGGGGCTGGCCTCCAAGCTGCAAGTCGGTCTGCTGCGCTCGACCACCTCAACGCGACTCTGCCAAGGTCATCGAGCTGCTCAGACGTCGACGACATGGATTCTGACGGCGGATATACCGAGGTCACAAATCGTCGGTTGAAGAGAAAACTTCGTAGGACATCAAGCGTGAGTGAGCTTAACTACAATAAGCCGCCCACACAGCAAGCGTACACAATCGCCTACATCCCCGTCGCTGCTACAGGCAACTTCAATTCCCTCAATAGGCAAACTCTCACTGCCTATCTCGAGAGGCTGGCTCCAGGGCAAATCAGTGAGGTCCGAATTAATCCCAGAAGAAACATACTTACTGTTGATGTGACTACACGAACCATCATCGACACTTTGAAAGCTGTAACTGAGCTAGGAAATATTCTTGTCCACTCATTCATCGTACATGGAGGCAGCACCACCACCGGTGTTATCTACGATGTCGATACAGATATTGATAATGACGATCTCCCTACGCTAATCTCCTCAACTGTCCATATCACAGACATACACCGTTTTGGACGGTCGAGGTGCGTAAAACTTATTTTTGAGGGAGAGACCTTACCAACACATGTAAAAGTGGGTTATGTGCGCCATCCTGTCCGTCCATACATCCCTAGGCCCTTGCAGTGCCGTAAATGCCAGAAAATCGGGCATGTAAGTGCTGTGTGCGTGAACAAGATGACATGTCCGCGCTGTGGTGGTGTTCACGATGAGTTGACGTGTGCTGGCTCTGACTTGAAGTGCCCTAACTGCGATGGGCCGCACGAGGCAACGTCGAAGGACTGTCCAAAATTAAAGACTGAAATGACCGTGCAAAGGAAAATGGAGCGAGATCGATCTACACACAGAGAAGCGGCTACCAAGGTCCACCGCCGCCAGAGGCGCTCACGTAATCGCAGAAGGAGATCAGCATCGACAACAGGACAACCTGTACTCCAGGAAAAGTCGTCGCGCGCTCCTGCTAGTCCTTAAACGTCAGAGCCACCTTTAACTACGTCTACTCTTCTGAACACCAAGGGCACTACTATATGACCGTCCCTGCCATCTTGGAGTACAAAAGTGCAGCCGGAACGCCAGCGTGAACATGAACCTTCATCGTCGGATGGGAAAATCAAGGCAATGCTTGCACAGTTGATTCGTCCCTTGCGAATGCTGCTCACCGGAGTTAAGACGCCCGTTGCCAAGGCTGCGGTGCAAATTCTCGACGCACTAGTACCAGTGCTTGCTGCTGTATAAAAGCTAGTAAGCGCCATGGCATCATCAACTTCAAGGTTGTCACTACGGGAAAGGATAAGCGGTTCGGTAATATTCCAGTGGAACACACGAGGTCTACGGGATCGCCTGGGAGATTTTAAACAGAGAGTGCTCAAGCATGGGTTTCCAGTTATCGTAATATGCGAGCCGAATATGCCATCGCCATTTAGACTCTCTGGATACGAACAATTCGCATCTGGGACAAGTGGAAATACTAGCAAAGTTTTACTATGTGTGCGATGTGACCTCACGTATTCGCTAAACCAAGTTCCGGCGCATAACAGCAACGAGTACGTCTCTATAACACTGAAGCTAAAGCGCCGGATAATCTCGATCATCGGTGGCTATATTTCTCCCAGGGGAAGATTTGACTCTGGACACCTGAAACTTGTTGTTGACTCTTGCCAAGGACCTCATATTATTGTAGGCGATCACCATCTTTGGGGTAGTAGGATCACAGATCTTCGAAGAAGACAACTTCTTAACTTTACAATCAGCAGTTATCTTGACATCCTGAACGATGGCTCACCCACATTTCTTCGTGGCACAACGTACAGCAGCTGTCTCGATTTAGCTATCGCTTCACGATGCCTTTCGTCTTCTGCTGCCTGGTGCACAGATGCTGAAACGTATGACAGTAATCACCTACCTACTTATGTAAACTGAGATGGTTTACAAGACTTCCAAGTTCTCATACGCGACGCACTGACTGGGATGCTTTTCAAAACAAGATAGAAGAATCCTGCAACTGTGTAATTTCACCGAAAGAGATCGAAGAGCGCATTAGAGCAGCAATGCACGCAACAACACGCATCATCCAAACATCAAATTCAAGAACATCCGTTGACGTTATATATGAAGAGCTGCGGGCAGTACGACGTCGCGCCGAGAGGAAATACAGGCGAACTAAATTGATATCAGACTTGAGGACGTCACGCCGTGTGCAAAAGAAAATTCAAAGATACTTAGACAAGCTCGACAGACAACGTTGGAGGTCATTTTGCACCAGCCTGGACCCAAGAAAACCGTTGTCCACAATATGGCATGTTGTACGAGCACTACCATCTCCTCCACAACAGCTACGTCCCTTCCGAGCTTTGGCTATCATCCAGACGCGCAGTGAGAAGGAAATCGCGGAAGATTTCTGTATACACCTCTCTGGATCTACAACATCGGTAGCTTCAGTGCTCAGGTGTGCTCCTCCAACAATGGACGATCGTCTCGACCTTCCTTTCACGCTGCAAGAGCTACGTGCAGCGATTTCCTCTTCAAGACACTCAAGTGCGCCTGGTCCTGATGGCATTACCTATTCTACCTTGCGCCATATAGGCCCTCGAGCGACTGAAGAGCTCCTGGCTTTATGCAATCTCTCTTCATCCTCGGGAACTGTGCCTGCACACTGGAAGACAAGCAAAATCGTGGCATTATTGAAACCAGGCAAGACACCCCATGCTATGCTTTCCTACAGACCTGTGGCGCTTGCCAGTTGCATAGGTAAAGCCATGGAACGCATGGTTTTGACGCGCCTGGAGTGGTTTTTGGAGAAACGCAATATATATCCAGACGCAATGACAGGTTTCCGAAAGGGTAGGTCGTCAATCGACAGCGTCATTGACCTAGTAACAACTGTTCAACATCAGAAACGTCGCCGTCGATTAACGGCTGCTTTCTTTCTAGATATCAAGGGTGCTTTTGACAACGTTCTACATGATGCAATTTTAAATGCCCTAGAAGAATGTGGCGTCGGGGGACGTATGCATCAATGGATAGCCAGCTATCTTCAAGAGAGAACAATATTCATGACAACTCTAGTCGGTGAAACAAAGAACCACCCCGTCTATCGTGGAGTGCCTCAAAGAGGTGTGTTGAGCCCAACCTTATTTAATATCGTTCTCATTGGACTGGTCAAAGAACACGCAGTCACAGTCTCGGTCTCTGTGTACGCAGACGACATCTGTATATGGACCACGAGCTTAACGCGCTTGCAAGTGCAAACGAAGCTGCAGCGCGCGGTGTCAATAACGTCGACATACCTAAACAGTCGCGGACTGCAGCTCTCACCGGAAAAAAGTGTAACCATGGCATTTACACGGACATCAATGGCCTGCTACCCCGTTATGATTGATGGGAAGATTATACCTTCAGTAACCCACTACAAGTTTCTCGCAGTCATCATCGACCGTGACTTATCTTGGTCGAAGCACCTCTCTGGATTAAGAAAAAAGCTGGACAGCTTTACACAGATCGTACGACATATGTCTGGAAAATCATGGAAGCCATCCAAGTCATCTCTTCTGCAGCTCTACCGGACACTTTTTGTTGGCTACTTCCGCTACAGTGCGCCTGTACTTTCTCGGGTTAGTACAACTGCTATACGCACACTTGAAAGTGCTCAGGCTCGCGCACTGAGAATTCGCCTAGGACTACCACGATGTGCGTGTACTTGAGGCACTATTGCAGAGGCACGTGCGTGCCCAGGTCGAGTTTATCTGCAACATGAGCCATTGCGAGTGCATCTAAGGCTACTGACTAGACACAGGAATAATCCACTCACGAACGTCACAAGCCTACGGCCTGTGTCCGCCTACTCAGAAGCCGCGTTGTCGCAGCAAGACTTATTGCCATCGGACTTCGAACCGTATGACATACCCGAACTTCCACTCTGGACGATGTCAAAGCCAACGGTGAGACTCTCAATCCCTGGAATAACGAAGTCGAAGATGCCGCTTGCTGGGCTCAAGCATTTCGCCTATCATATACTGCTTACATGTATGGATATTACGAACATGTTTTTACAGATGGTTCTGTGACACAGACCTCTTCCGCGGCGGCCTACACGGTGCCAGGAATGGGGATCGCGCAATGGTGCAAGATAGGACACAGGACGTCGTCTACGGCTGCTGAGTTGACAGGAGTTCGAGAAGCAGTTCGCTGCATACTGCAACAGAGTCTCGAGAAGTGGACAATGTTCTGTGACTCAAAACCAGCACAGCAACTCATCAGCAATTATATGAGTGACAGAACCGCATACAATCCTCTGGTTTATGACATCGTGTCTCTGCTTGCTGACGCGTCTCATTCCGGGCATACCGTCGTGCTGCAGTGGATTCCTGGCCATTGTGGAATAGCTGGAAACGAACAGGCTGACGCGGAAGCAAAAAAGGCGCACACTGACGGAACTATTATAAAAATTCATTTTTCCCGGTATGACATTAACGCCTTGCCCCATACCTCCCTTAAAACTTCTACGGCGCGACATTGGGACAACCCCGAACATTGACAAGAGCGCCTCCATAAACTTGACGCTGGATTACAATTCCGGCTTCCACTTCTGTTGCGGAGAAGCCAGGAAACACTCATTCATCGATTACGGCTGGGTGTGGCATACACCCACCGATACCTTCACAAGATTGGACAAGCACGGGACACTGAATGTAGCGTCTGTCACACTCTCGAGACAATAGCTCACGTACTTTGCGGTGCCCTCAACATGCGGTCGAACGAAGTACACTCAAATCTACAGTTGGCAGCTTGGACTCCCGCCCCTTTTCAGAAGAAAAACTTTTGGGCGCGTGGAGGAGTGTTCACTGTGCCCAACGTGCCATAAAATCACTTTTGAACTTTTTAAGTGAGACTGGTTTAGACGATCGCCTCTAGAAGCTGTGAGACGTGCAGTCAGTGCGAAATGTGTTTGCGCAATAACTTTTGGTGACAAGATTACTTTTTGTATGGACAAGATTACTGTTACGTGTATTGCGTCTACAATGCGCATCCACATATTCGACAACGTGTATATAGTATCTTATTGTACTATAACATAATCACCCGCCACCTACCTTTCCCTGTATTTCCCACTTCCCCTTTCCCCAGTGAGGAGTAGCAGGCTAGAGACACGCTCTCCAGGCCTACCTCTCCTCCTTTCATTAAAATCTACTCCTCCTCCTTCATGCTAGCGGCCACGGCGGCGTCCGTTCGCAGAACAGTTTAGACAACAGCAAGAGAGGCAGTCATAGATAGGCTTTTGCCTATCGCAGTTTAGCTCAGTAAAGGGCCCATAGATTTTTTTGCAAAGGGGACCGCTAATGATATCACAATTATCCTTGCGTACTGCGGCTAAGATGCTGTCGCAACCGCATGCGTTGTTTTCGGGTAAATCAACCATGGTCGAGCTTACTTCATATTCATCGACCTTATAAAAATTAAAGTCTTCCTTGTTCTCCTTCCTTCTGAACGGTAATACTGTTTTCAATGAAAAGTGACCTATGATATTTCGCCCCGAATAAATTCAGTACTGATTGAAGTCATTTTCAACTTCAGTAGAGATACTTTCACGTATTACATGTTACATGTTATCCAATCCAGTCACCAGTTTCACATTCCCCATATTTTATTCGTGTTACCACCTTATTCTGCTATAATACACAGCATATATTTTTCTGAAGTATATAAACTGTGTTGTGTAATAGTTATTTCTATTGTTCCTCTATCTATGGTAATAAGCGTCTTTTATTTTCAGAACTTGCAGGAAGTGCCCTTGTCATCCAGGGGGCTTATGACCCGCACGTGTCTTGTACATTCCCGTGTACACTGCTACAGTTCATCGCTATTGCATGTAAAGAAAATTCACATTCGATATTCACGTCACTATGGTATAGATATTCGCAATCTATGCAGTGAAACAGTCCTCGCCAAAGGGCATAACCAACTCAAGTAACACGGGGAGGATAATTTTTCTTTGATGCATAGTGCAAGTTCTCTTGGAGGAAAATAGTAAATGGCATAGTGATCTGAAATAGGCGCATTACATACACCACGAAATACACTTGTGTTTTTACCCCAGATCACATGGGCAAGCAATACCATAGAGCCAACCTCTATGCGTGTTGGACCAGATATAACATTTCCCAAGTTAAATGACTCTAATCGAATTAAGAATTAAATAATCAACAGAATTGTCACTTAGTAAGTCAATATTAGTTTCCCCACATATTACCATCGGTGCTTTTAAAGCTGTCAGCGTTATTAGTATGCTTTCCATAGTCGAGCAAAAGTGATTTTTACATGCGTTTGGAGGAAGATATGCGGCATCAATTATTAAACAGCATTTAGGTTGTATGAGCAGTGTTTCAACTGAGTTTTGCCCACGATCGACATATTTACGCCAGTGGAAATCACGATTGCTTTTTACAAACCGGGTATCATCCCCGCCACTTATTTTATATTCTCGCGATCGCGCCACCAATTTGTAAACAGGTATTTCAGCTCTCTCACTTTTTTGAACCATGTTTCTGTTGCAGCAATGACATCATAACGGAATGAACACTGCGAAAGGTAGGCAGGGAGATCTTCAAGGTACTTCAAATACTGCGTACATTGCAATTCGAGACGGATAGACAAGCCTGCTCTTGATACTTCTGTTCAATTGCAGTAATGCTAAGTGACATTGTGAAACTTCGTGGCGCATACAGCAACACCTACCGAGATGGCTTTCTTTAATGGTGCCTGAGCAAGGTCATTTATAAATCTCACATGATGTACGCGTAAGTTTTCACTTTTGCGAAATGGAACTATACAATCCTTGACACGTGTGATCTTCCAGTTCTTTACCCTCTCGTCGATCAAAGCCTTTCCTAGAAGCATTTTGTTCGCAGAGCGGAAATACTCAGTCACGTCGATCGGAGAGCTTTCTGTGAAGCTAAGGTGAGTGGCATTCAGCTCAAGTTTGCTTATACATTGTTACTATTTTCTCCCAGGAGACAAATTTGATCACACTAGTGAGTTGTGCTTTGTCCTTTGAGGACACTATGGACAACTTCAGCGTCGGAGTCACTAACCTATATTTTTAGACACTTCGAAGTAGATTTCATAGTTGAAAGAATGTGTTCATCTTGTCCTACAGGAAGTCCTTCGATTTCTGTGTCATTTCAGTGGCTATATTGCTGTAGTTCAATAACTTCTTTCTTCAGTTCTTTAATCCTTTAAAAGGTTAACGCTTTCTCTCGTAACTTCCAATTACTCTGTTCTAGCAACAGAAAACTATTTTTTTTTCATTTCAACCATCTCAGTCCTAATTTCCGAGAACTTTGCATTAATGAATTTCATTGATTCCATCACGGGTTCAGGCTTTCTTTTTTTATAGCATTTGTAAGAGCTACCTTTAGCTCCATCCTGTTCTTTCCTTTTCTTCTTTCGAACTGTCATGTCACGTCGGCTATGACCTTCTTCCCTTCCTTTGTAGTTGATGGTTGCTTTTCAACCATTGCCCTCGCCAATCTGCGCACAGTAACGCAGACAGTCAACGCTCAACATTGCGGCTTCCTGGACTGCTCCGAAATGATTGCATAATTATTTGACGTGGTGGTTATTCCATATTTGCTAAGCTTGATCTTGGTGACATCTGTAGTTATGCCAGAGCAGTTTGCTAAATTTTGCGCCACCCGTAAAATACACTCATTAGCCTCCGGTGTGCTTGAACACGTTAATTATTGCGGCTGCCGCAAGTAACCGACGCTTTTCGAACTTGGCCTACACATTACTCATAGCATTCCCTTTATTATCACCAAATATAAACAAGGCGCCTTGCTTAGTTCGCAGAGCACAGCGGGGAAAACCAACTACGAGCCTTACATAATACAGCAAAATAGAAAAAGAAAACTAGATACAGTATTTATCTGCTGTGCCTCTAATAAACCCAGAAACTGAAACATTCCACCACACATTAGAATTGACATTTGACAACCATCCACTGAACTTGAATTTGGTATTGTCTACAGTTACTTTAGTACTCGGAGAAACATTGCGGATAGCTGCAGTTTTACACTCTGGAACCTTTGAATAGGCAATTCTCGACAAAGGCTATAGTTGACTCGCGTTAAATGCTTCCTGCTTTAACGCAATATAAACTACGTGCTTGGAATAGCTCACCGAGAAGGCAGAAAAACAAAAGAAAAGAAAATCAACTACACGAGTCATTTAACGCATGAAAATTGAGAGAAAGCTAGAATGTGGTAATTATAATAAAGTACAAAATTAACCTACACATTTCAAACTGTCGGTCCGCGCGTTACCCATAGCATGAGCCCCGTCTTCCTTAAATATGAAATTGCTGCCGTTTCTTGTCCTTCTAGAACAGCAGGGAAACATTGCAAACGTTTCACATAACACTTCTAAACAGACAGAGAACGAGGTGTAGTAATTTTTACTCAGCCTGTAGTTAACTCTCACACTTAAAAATTTCCCTGTGCATTTTACCCAAGATTTGCCACACTTCTTCAAAATATAAACTTTGTGAGGAATCTAGTTTAAGAAAAAGGATGAAAAATGTTACACAATACTTTTGAATGCTTCTAACTTTAGGAACAGCGTCGCTATAAAGAAAATAAAAGAAATAAATAAAGTGATACAGTTTTCGACAAAGATAACCCAAGTACCTAGTGCAGGTACTGGGCAGAATGGACGCTACATAATATGACATTTTTTTCTGCCTTTTATGTACCGAACTGTACGTGCACGTTGAAAAATGTAAAATTAAATGAACCCGTAATTGATGTCGGAATGATTTACAATCGGTGCATATAGAAGAAAGAACAAGCTCGTAAATGTGCTGCTTGTCTGAAACAACGAGAACATCTCAGACTTCACGCTCCCTATGACATAGTGATCATTAATATTTCCCGCGACATATTTTCTTTGCGCACTTGCCAAGTAATAGTAACTACAACAATCCGCTCTGGGACTCTCAGAGAACTGTGTTTCTCCTTCAAACTTACGCACAACACGATTTCGTAGGTGAGAGCGTGAAGCCTTAAAAAAATATATATATATATATTAATGCAAACTGTGACAAGTCAAGATGGGAAGGCCAGTTTCCTTCCGGTCCTCGACCGATCTGTCCAGCCAGGAACGAATTACACATTGAGAGATTACAGGGCTTCGCGGGGCCTGCGTTTCGGCCAAGCGCGGTTTCACGTATGCACCCTCGGTAGCGTGCATCTATCGACTGGGCTTCTAAACGACTGGCTTCATTCGGACCGCGTCATGATTGCCGGCGCTGGTGGCACGCGCTGCGTGTGCGGCGCCGTCACGACGCGATGGGTCGCCGTCGGCGGTCGATGACTGGTGCCGGTCGCCGACGAACGGGGGTTGACGTGTGGAAGACCGCGCGCGTGCGTTGCGCAGTTTTCGACAGGTGGTCATCTGTTACTGCGAGCTGCGGCCCTGCCGCGCGGTTCATTTGCGAGCGCCCCGGAAATATTCGGAACCGCCCGTTCGTCCGCAGATAACGACGTATGCTGCTTTTGGTCCTTGGCCTAGTGGCCTAACAAGATCGAAGTGATGGGCGTATCACACTGCGAGAAAAGAAGTTTTGCGCGCGCGCGCACACACACACACACACACACACACACACACACACACACACACACACACACACACACACACACAGATATATATATATATATATATATATATATATATATATATATATATATATATATATATATATATATATATATATATATATATATATTGCAGCGCTACTGGCCGCTCGAGGCACTTTGCGTGTATTCGTGGGCTTTCACGCTCGCAAAAACTCTTTTATGTAGCATGTATTGAGCAACAGAAAGCTGTATCGGGAGTTTCTTCTCTTTCTCTATAATTTTCTCCTTCACACGTTTTATCTAATCATAATATTGGATCACTTAATTAATTAAGGCTAAATATGTAATTAGGAGGAATGCAAAAATAATCCGAGTCTCTCTCCAAGCGACGGCAAACAACATTACCTTGGTTTTGTCCAGCTACGTATCATCTGCCTATTTTTAAATCTTGATGCATGGTAGTTGGGACACCCTGCATATAACTGGTGTTTCCGCGAACACTTTCGAAAATTCTTAAAGAAATGCCTGTTGCAGATATCACGATTGCAGTCCTTAAACAGTTCTACTCGAAGAGGCGGAAATTACGTGCACGATAAATTGAAATGCATAATCTACTAATTTACAGCAAGGATAATAATTATTTTGTTAACTAATTATGTCATCAAACTTTTGCAATTTACAAAATCTAGCCGCGGAGTTCGCAAGGCGGATCCTCTTGGAACAAATTGACAAAATTACACCAGTTTTGAGACACTAATTGCTGAACTACGGAATAAATACATTGGCCGTCACGTTACTTTTGTGCTTCGATGCGTAAAACGACGTTTTGTAAAGAAAGTAAGCCGAACGACAGTGCATTATCCCCGCAAGTTTGATGGCGCGTATCTAGAAAGTGGTGTCGTCTCCACAATTATTTTCAAGTCGATGTGCCTGGCAGTTTCACCAGCTGCAATCTTTAAATTGCAATATGTGCCATAATGTAATAAGTTTAAAACTTAATTGGTGCATTCTTGTTAATTAGTCGATTAGGCATTTCGATTTATCGTGCAGTTAATGTCCACCTTTTCGAGTAAACCGGCCCAAGGACTACAAGTGTGCTGTTCACCACTGGCAATTTTTAAGAATTTTTGGAATTGTTCGCTGTAACACCGTGAACGCGGCGCCTCTCCTCGGTCGACACTCACTCTGTCCACTGTATCAGGTGCTGATCGGGCTTTTTTATTTTATTTATGGGGTTTTAGGTGCCAAAACCGCTTTCCGATTATGAGGCACTCCGTAGTGGGGGACTCCGGAAATTTCGACCACCTGGGGTTCTTCAACGTGCACCTAAATCTAAGTACACGGGTGTTTTCGCATTTCGCCCCCAGCGGAATGCGGCCGCCGTGGCCGGGATTCGATCCCGCGACCTCGTGCTCAGCAGCCCAACACCATAGCCACTGAGCAACCACGGCGGGTGCTGATCGGGCTCGTGGTGGCTGCGGCGACATATGCTACACCCGTGGAATTTCAACCGATCGGGGTGTGGCCAGCGAATCCTGGCATTCAACAAGCGTCCACGCATCGTATAATGCATTCATCGCGCATTCTGGAATGGTGTGCAATTTTAACTGCAGAAAAGTCATCGTATGTAAGCGTGACTTTAGGCGTTACTGCAAGGTTGCGCTCTGGGTTCGCTTTTATTTTTGGTTCACATAAATGACATGGTAGGTAATCTATGATCCCGCATAAAACTATTCGCAGATTACTGCGTCATCTATCGGCAAATCGCTTCAATAGGAGATGCAGAGTTGTTACAAGGTGACCTAAACACAGTATAACGTTGGTGTGCTAACTGATATAGCTGCTTAAATATCTCGAAATGTAACCATGTTAGTGTTTAAAGAAGAACATTCCGAAAATCCAATCTTCATACAGTATGAACAGCGTTGGAGCCACAAAAGTACCGGAATGTAAGTATCTGGGAATTTGTTTAACGCAATCGTTGAACTGGAACGCGCAACTTAATCAAATGGTATCAAAGGCTAGCAAAATGTTGTTCTTTGTTCGCAGAAGCTTTAAGTGTGCAACAAAAGATGTGAAAGACTGTTTACATCCTACATGTATGATCGATACTTGACTACGCTTGGGTTATTTGGGACCCGGCTCAAGACTATCTTGCAGACAGAACAGAAAAGGCTCAGAACCAGGCAGCCCGATTTGTGAGTAATAATTACAATCCCTTTGCCAGTATATCGGAAATAAAGGTCACAATGAGTTGGGAAACGCTAAAATCTGGAAGACGGAAACTGCAGTTACATGTTTTGCACAGTACATATTACAATCAAGCAGGAATTAATAAAACGGAATATCTTTTGGTCCCAACGTAGCGTGTCCACCACACGAACAAAATACAAGAATACTCCTTCAGAACCACCACTTCTGCTAAAATACTTCTCTTGAAAAAACAATTAGACAATGGAACCAACTCCCTGAAGACGTATTAAACGTAACCGATAACAGCGTATTTTCATCGTTGTAACTTGGGAAATGTGCATTATAACTGTTTCAGCGAACACTTTCAAAAATCTTTAAAGGTTACCTGTGGCAGATATCACAATTCTAGTTGATGGGCTGGTCTACTCGAAGCGGCGGATAGTACTTGCACAAAAGTTGAGATGCAAAATCGATTAATTGATAAAAATACACTGATTAAGTTGTTAACTAATTATCTTATGACCCATATTGCAAATTACAAATTATAGCCTTGGAGATCGCAAGGCGGATCCACTTGGAACTAATTTTCAAGATGACAACACTTTCGAGATATAAATTCCCGAACTTTGCGGAGAAATGCATTGGCGTTCCAATTACTTTGTTAACAAAACGTCGTTTCATGCACTGAAGTACACACATAACTGGAACGTCAATGCATTTCTCCGCAAAGTACGGGAATTTAAATCTCGAAACTGGTGTCGTCTTGAGAATTCGTTCCAAGTGGATCCGCCTTGCGAAGACCACTGTTAGAACTTGTAAATTGCAATATGGGTCATAATTCGCTAAAAGATTAATTAGTGAGCTATTGTTAATTATATGATTTTGCATTCTAATTTTTTTTGCAAGTATTGTCTGCCGCTTCGAGTAGACCTGCTCATAAACGAGAATTGAACTATCTGCCACAGGCAACCTTTAAAGAATTTTGAAGGTGTTCACTGAAACACCCTGTATATATATATATGGTGGATGGGAATACGGCGCCGCGGGAGTTCAGATGGGAAGAGCATCGCACGGATGTGAGATCGTTCCCCACCTGCGGCCAGTTGTTTTTCGTTTCTATTAATTTATAATCTTTTGAATTCAATTAGTAAGTACAACTAATTTCCTTTATGTTGCCGTTTGTGTCTTCGTTTGTCTTTGTTTATATATATATATATATATATATATATATATATATATATATGTATATATATATATATATATATATCTATATATATATATATATACACATCGGATCAAGTACCTTAACACTAATGCCAAACGCATCGTATATGCTATGCCGAGTACAAATTGCGAGTGGAATTCCCTACCCGAGCCGTATTTTCTACATGGAATGCGAAATTCAAATGCATTGGGCTTCTCTTTCTTTTTCATTTTATTAGTATTTGTATTGGAATTCTTGTATCGCAGTTATTGTTATTGATGCAGTATTGCAATTGTTGTATTGGAATTATATTGTAGTGCAATCTTGTATTATGCGACATTTTTTTGTAATATGTTTTTTTTGCCTTGCTTACTCTCGCTGATTTCTATGAGTGCCTGTCCCTGCAAGGACCAAATTCAGCGTCATAAAATAAATAAATAAATAAATAAATAAATAAATAAATAGATAAATAAATGCGTATGTGCATGCGTGTGTTTGCAAAGGTTTTTACAGTATGTGTGCACCGGCCTATGTAACCACTGCGTTTTCACCACAGTTCTGCCAGAGCACTCACCCTTGTGCGCTATCAAACAGTAAATAATGGCATAAAACATGCCCGTATACTGTTACCTCATGGATATTCCTAATGTAACCCCAATCCTCGGGTTGCTGCGTATCTGTCACTGAGTATGTGCCACTGTGACACAAGAGTTATAGAAGCCTTAAATGCACTGTACTGTGGCACATGTATGTGTACATATATGTGTTGTTCTTGCAACGCACGCTTCTCCACATTCATTTTCCTCCGCCAAGGATCAAACTTCATTGACTTCTCACAGTATGTATACCCACCGGATATGGCGCATCTATTCCAGCATAGCTTGCGAACAATGTGCATAAATATAAACACTGGATGACTTTAAAACTGTGACTTCTGCGGTGCATATAGCATTGCATGAGATTACATCTTGTATAAACTGAAAATAAAGAGAATATGTACATCATATTTATAGTGGTAAATAAAGCATTTAATTAACCGCTTCACGGCAGCTTCGCTGCACATGCATTCCAATATGCTTGCTGTACAGCGCGAGCTAGCAAGACAGCTTAAACAACGGCACCTTACGGCAGTTGCGGCAGTGCGTTCCCACTTCTACTGAGACCCGTCCGTAAACATGGCATTGGATGACCTTCCACCGTGGTACTATACTTACATTGCTACACAGACAACAAACTTCGGAAAAGTAAACAGCCACCTCTTGCACCAGAGATCAGTGTCCATTAAAGGACATTGTGCGATCTACAGAGACACAGCTGTCCACAGGAATGAAAGACGGGTTGTTTTCATCAGCCCGAGATTCCCCGATTGTCAGGATGCTCGCAGCTACGTTACAGAAACAACCAATTCTTTATAACTTGAACTACGGGCATCCGCGATGTGATTATAGCTGCTGGCAACTTGACAAACATTGACGTCATTGATATCTATACCGACTCGCTCAACGCTATGGAGCACTTCAAGTAAGTGAAAAAAAACACATTGGCTATATTGAAGAGGTTACAGACTTCGCATGTACCCATCAAGTCCCCTCGGTGCAGGGTCACGGTCACAATCACTGTTATAACAAGGCCGGCAAGGTCACCAACTCCCCTTCAAACGGCAGCCCACCTACATCCTTTCCTTCCGGCCACCGCTCCATCCCTAGCGAGAAATATTCGTCAAAACCCATCTCCCGATGACTGTCGACGGTAATGCAATACAGTGACACAACGTATTGGCACCGTCGAAATGAGCTATACATGAGGCATGTACTGCAGCGAGACTCCTTTTCCGGTCTTCCCTAGGAACATTTGGTGCCATCTAGCGCCGCCGCCGCGAACCCTGCGCGTGGCCACCAAAATGCATGGCGCGCCAGTGCGTGCGTGCGATTGATGCGAAACGCGTCATGTCACAACCGGGCTCTTCTCTCGCGCTTCTTTTTTTGTTTTGACCCGCTGCGCCATCTAGTGGCGCTGCTGGAAATCCACACGTGGTCTCCGAGAGCAGAAACGTGGCGCGCCTGTGACTGCGAACACTGAGAATTGTTCTCTCGCTTGCCGCACACCAAGTGGCAGATATCTAGAGACCCAAGTTGGCGAATGGTTCATTGAAGAGCAGCACATACCGAGTGCATTTGTGGCGCAGCCTTCTAAAGCGCCGGGTTGCTAACTTTGAGAAACCCGTGTGACGTGGATTCGATTCCACTCAGCATCGTATAAAGTTAAGGGGTCTTTTTCGTTATTCTAGAACGACACATTCCTAGTGGCACATGGCTAGTTGCCTAAGTTGGCGTCACAGACGTTCCCTGAAGAGCAGCACACACCCACTGGCAGACACCCAGTGACGTAAGTTGCCATCAGAAAGGTTCATTGAAGACCAGCACAGATCCTAGGGGCATGCACAGTGCTACAAGTCGGCTTTAAAGAGTTTCACTGAACAGCGTTACCTAACCAGTCTCGCATCTGCAGTAACCCATGTCGGCGTGAAAGAGGTCCGTTGAAGGGTGGCAGACAGGTACACATTGCCACATACTCAGTGGCTCAAGTTGGACCGACCATTGATTTCGAACCCTGTTCCCCCAGCACAGCAACCCGATGAGATACCCATTCAACCACGCACTACCCAGTGACCCATGTAGGGTGTAGAACGGTTAGATAGAAACATACATAAATAAATAGATAGCTAACCCCCAGAAAGTGCGTCAAGTACTCTAAGAATGCTAACGCAATAATATCTATTCTCCAATGGGACACACGGGCTATAATTCCCCCGTGTTTCTGCGCCCTTCCTCACAATCTGACTCCGGTGGAGGAACTCTGTCACTGAAGACTTCGTGCTGGGGCGGTCCTGGGCCGGGACGTGCTGGGCTGTCCTGGGCGGTCCCTCCCGGTCCGTAACCTGGACCGGGAGCAATACCTGAACACACTGTAAAGCGCCCGCATTGCCCTGCCCCCGCGTGTGTAGTGGATGCCCGACATCTGCTGGGGCCTTGTCCGGAGACAAATGTCACGAGAAAGTGCCAAAAAACTGCTACACGAACAGACCGGCCCAGAGATTACGAACAATTAATTATGGACGATGAGATCCACAGGTCATTTATGGAGCTTTGTCAAGAAGAAGGACTGCATGCACTTAATTAAACAATGTGTAGTATGGAAAACAATGCAATTAAAAAAATCTGATATGCGCATTAGTTTTGCCGTCTTTTATTTATTTGCAGAATAAGAAAGTTAGCGCTCTTGGGGTATTTGTGTCTGCGCATTACATGGAATAAGCGGTATCCTCCATATCCTAACTGTGTCTCGGGTAGCCGTCTTTAATGTAGCCTGCCTTCCCTTACATGTATAGTCATTATATGATAACAATAGACAATTCCAATAACAAGAGTCCAATTTTTTATTTCTTTCAGAAAGGCATTTACTAACTTCCTCAGCAGTCACATGCATGTATGGATTTTCTAGATCAAAGCTTAACTACATTTACAGACAGCAACTACCGCTGGAAGGCAAAGTTTTCAGAGAAAGACAAGCAAGAAAAAAAAGGAAGCAAAGGTAATTGATTGATTCCTTTTATTGTTCCTAATTTGGCGTCGTGGATGGCTCAGTTTCTTCTTCCGGTGGCAGTTGAATGTCAAACTGTTCGAAGGAATTCCGTATATGGCAGGTTCCATCGCCTGGTCTCGTAGCTGTCTTGAAAACTTCTCCCAAACCTGGAAAGCGGTACAGAACATTCATAATGTGAGGGGGAGTTGCTGGTTTGATGAACGTAAGAACCTTCTATGCGGTAAGGGTCGGGGCACTCCTACACATTTCTTCCGTCTTCGTAAGCCTCTTCGAGCTTTCTGAGGTTCATTTCCGAAATGCTATGTGTCTCTACTGCACGTCGACAATGTCAAGATTCCTGCAGGGTTCCAAACTTCTTTTCTCCGGTTAAGGATATAAAATCTATATAATATAAATATATAAATAAAATCTATATACATATAAAATCTATATAGAACATGTCTAACAATCTGCGGGATAGTAATTGGGGTGTCTATACTGTACTATGCCGTACCATATGTGCGTTTCAACGATAGAAGAATAAAGCCTCTTTCATTAGGGAACGGGTAGTAAGCAATTAAACGTAATGAGCAACTCATTACAACATGAAGTATTTTTTATTGATTAATTTTGGGTGTGTCGCTATCTGTGAAAACTACGTGGCGGAAGCGAATCTGACGAGAAGAATTCGTGGTGACAAATGCCCTGTAATATAATTGTTTAACGTAAAGCATTCGTTGAATGGAACGACAGTATGGCCGTTGCTAGAGTTATGCGTGGCGTCCCATGGTAGGTTGCACGGAAGTGCAGCCTAACTACATGTCTAAAAGTGATCGTTCGGAAATACGGCCCGTGCCAAAGGCAACCACCACAAACCTGGGTTTTCCGAGCAACAGGTAGTAGTCGTCGAGAGCCTGCAGGTACTGGGAGAGCTGTTTCTCGTTCTGGAAGACGTGTGGCATGTTGGGCTTCTGGCTTTCGCCCATGTTGGCCATCGAGACGGAAGCAGAGGCCACCAGCACCATCAGCATGGCCACCAGCGTCGAAGGGGACATGGTTTGCAGACGACGATGAGGAACAGGCGGCAAGCTGTGGCGCGCGAGTGTTCACGCAGGTCAGTCAGCCGGAGCGATACACGTCGTGTCATCAATATCTACTACAACTTTCTGTCGTTCCAAACGCCAATATCTACTGGCAATTTCATTGCTAGTGCGATGGCCCGGTTCGTCAAGCCTACGTGCTCATGCATTTCGCATTGCACAATACTTAGTATCCTTCGTAAGACGCTTCTACAAGTTGGTCAACACAGCTACACCCTTAAGCAAAATTACCCCCCTTCGGGTCGTATCTCGCCATACAACGATCATCATCTGCCATGTCCGCATTCCCTCTCTTTAACGCTGCGAGCCCGGTACTTTCAAGCTATGAACGGCATGCGCGTTATCAGCACGACATAGCATTATCGACAGGAAAGCAGCGAGCGCAGGGTTTTCTCGAAAGGAAACGCAAGCAAGACAGATGACGAGAATCGTTGTGTGGCAAGATAAGACCCAAAGGGTGTACATTTGTTTAAGAGCGTATTTGGGCGTGTTGGTTGAGCATTACGAAGGTGTAAAAGCGCTCAACACACGTGGAAAATAGAACGGGAGGATGATGCACACATAGCGTATTGTGTGTGCGGACACAACGAGCAATGTGTGTCTCAACCTTACATTTTGGGCTCGCATTCACAGAAAGGTCTTACGCCAGAATTGTTTTGAAAGCGAATGACAGTCAGTCCTGATGCCGGACATATTATTAGCGAAGACGACCAGCCAATGGCGCAAGAACACTTGCGAACGAAAGGCTTTGCGAACTGGGCCTCTGTTATTTACGTCTGCAAACCGCCCATGCGCGTTCACCAGACACTGTAAGATGCGGAGAGCGTTTAATGATATACCATTCATCACCCCCCCCCCCCCCCCTGTCCCCAAACTTCTGCGTAATTAGTGGGAAGGCGAAGTAACGACCCGAACAGCATGTGTTGTACGTGACACCATCTAATTCTGCCATATTTTGGAATTTCACCTTGTCTGCTCTGTTGAGGCAACGATAGGGAATGTGGCTTCCATCCGCGACCAACCATAGCGAGAGTGAGACGATATAATTGGAGAGATGAACGCCGAGGGAAGTAACGGAACGTCGGAATTATTGCCGGAACCGTCGGTGTACAACGAAAGACAGCAATAAAAGGGAAAAAAAAGTTAAAGCTTTTACGATCTCTAGCACAAAGTAAGAAATGAATTTTTGTGTCTACGGCTACAGACAGTTTGCTCGCCGGCGTAAAGCAAACACCTTTCATAATAATATTCCCAATAAAGATTGAGTTGACAACATTTCTAAAGGTATAATTCCAATTGAGCATATCACATTGTTCGTACATGTATGCAAAGCCAACCCATCTGTCAACCTAGTTGAGGGAAGAGAACAGAAAGAATGGATACGACAACGTGTACTTGGTTAAGTCTAATAAATATAGTCTTGCTGTCTTTGATGCAATAATTGACAACGCACGGCTAGCAAAGGGATGACGGATGTAGCAACACGCGGAAGTCAATGTAGGGTCGTAGCCGTAGCTTTGCACCATAGCGACACATGCTTTGCGTGCGCCTATATTGAGTTTCGAGGGACGACGCTCAGCCTCTCTAATAAACTCAGCTACGCGGCGCATCCAGCTTCCAGCAGAACAACCTCCCGCGTAAGTGTTGCGCGAGGCAGGTCCAGATTTTTGGTCGCAGCAAAGGAATGCCTAGCGACTCCTGTGTTTGAGACCAGGCCCATCCAGAGTTTTCGAAAGTTCTCGATGCTACAGGTTCCCTCGAACCTTCTTGCATGCGCCACCGGCGTACCACGACAGTGACCCGTAGGAGCGTTCCCTTCAGAGGCCATTCACGATGGCCCGTGCAAAGCAACTAGGCAGGCTTCAAGAGCCTGAGGCAGGCGAGGGTGCAGCAGGAAAGCAGCAAGTAGCAGCGAACAGCAGCAGGCAGCCGCCCGCGACAGCAGGTAGCAGCAGACAGCAGGTAACGGCAGTTAGCAGCAGTTAGCAGCAGGTAGCAGCAGGTAGCAGCAAGTAGCAGCAGGCAGCAGCAGGTGATACACCGATAGTATTGGTGCCGGAGCCCCGCTGGACACCAGGTCGTATGCCTTTAGTGGGAACCTTCTGGTTCTATATTTCCCATGGCCGGTCATGGCATTGTGAGTTACGATGATGCTTTTGGTGCTCGGGTCCCACTGTGCCGGACTGGGTACCTCCGACAGGTAGAGCGGGAAACGTCGAACTGACAGTTCCAGCTCTTTTTCGACGCCCGAGTGTGAGAGCACGACTGTACTAAACGCACACACAATACTAATACGGCAGTACTAAAGCAACAGTTGCGTAATTCTCATTTGATTCTAAACCAGTATTCCATCAAGATGCGGAGAAATTCTAGAAACCTTCAGAAAAAAGGAATCGCTTACAATCCCTCAGCGCAATTTATGTCATTATTGCTCAGTCCTTTAGTTCTCATTATTAATGTCAGTATTAAGCGATAAGGCCTACCATATATCCATTTGTGAAAATATGTGGTGAAGCTAGATAATCAAATGGGGGCTTCTCGCTGCGAGACCAAGCGCGTTCCGGAGAGAAAAACTTAGCAGCAGTGGCAGAAGGGGAACGCTGTAGACACGTTGCGCACTATACGAAAAAAAAACAAGGTTCACGTGAAATACGAGCGCAAAATATAGCCACATCATTCGCACAGAAGGAGCATTTATACCTTTTCTTATGAGCATCGCGAAACTTTCGCTTCCACAAGAAACCGAGAAGTTTTGTTACACTTACGAAGTAGGGGCGAAGTTAACGTAAAATCACTTTCTTTATATATGGATATAAGACATGTGATACACATGAAAAGCGGTTATCACAAATGAACTTAATAGCGTCGAGTAAACGCAGAAGACCTTGCTAGTGCCTTTTTTTTTTTGCAGGCGAAGATTATGTTTCGAGCTCTACTTGCGTATTGCTACTTATGACACCTTGCAGAGATTGCGTCCACAACTGAAAGGTAAAGCAAGGATCTGCTAGCAAAAACGAAGGCACGGCAATAAAAAGACGATGCTCGCGCACTCCTTCGTGAGATGTCTCTATATTTCTCCTGCTTTTCTGTGAAGGCATTTCATTGCGATGGAATGAATCTCGATCCCTAGGATGAAAGAAACACTGTTTGATGTTGTTTAAGGGTAATCATGAGAGTGGCAAAGGAGAACTAGTGCAGATGGGTAAAAGTATTGAAAAAACAAAAAAGCAAGCAAGTCTGCAAAGAAGACCGATACGGGTTTCTTGGAAGGAAAGTATCGTTGTCGATGAAAAACTCGTCCTTTCCAGATATACGTGTTGGAGGATGGAATATCGAGTGGGCGGATGAAAAAACTTTTCTTTCAAAAATATTCCGCGGTCTCACGGGTTTCCGTAGAAACGGTTAAAGAAATGTATCGAAGCTCTTAAAAAACAGCAAGCAAATAATATAAAGGTAGTAGCATCTTCAGTTGTATCTTAGTGCTCGTATCTTAGATCGATCACGTGAACGTGGTTGATGTACCGAAATTTCGTGTGATTGTAATTATACAAGACCGTTTCCTCCACTCGAGACCACACAACGCTATAAGAGCTTTTCTTTAAAGCTTGCTAGAAAACGGCTGGTCTCTTCGGAAGAGCTGGCCATGTTAAAGGCCTAGATTGATTTATTCGTGTGGTTTAACGTCCAAAAGGAGCCATAGGGCTACAAGGGACTCTATAATGTAGGGCTCCACGGATTAATTTTGACCGCGTATGGTTCTTTGACGTGCATCTACATCTAGCAGCGAGCGTTTCGTATTTCGCCCCCATCTAAATGCAGCCGCCGGGGTCTGGAAGCGAACCGGTCACCTAGGGATCAGCAACGGAACTCCACTGCGCAACAGAGTCGCTGAGCTGCAGCGGCGGGTTTACAATCCCTAACACTGTGGCAAACTTCTGTTGGGAATTCATCCTTATTCCGAAAATCTGGACATGCGCTCACGTTGATAAAGAAAAGTCTGGATATAGAGATAACCTTCAGAACAGGCAAATAACAGGGACGATCAATGGAAGGATGCAAGGACTTGTCGTAAAACTTAATACGCAAGCGATCCCCAATTCATTTTTTTTCCGAGTTGGTTGGTGTAAGCAGAAATAAACGAGCCAATAAAGGAGACTACAGGGGTGGGGGTACTCTGCAAGTGTCCACCTAGTGGACATGTCTATTTCGTCTACTGCTGAAGTGCTGATTGGCTGAGAGCGCCTGTCTCTTCCTCACGCCTACCCTAGCCCAGCCAATCAGAACTTGTGCAGCAGACAAAATAGACATGTCCACTAGGTAGACTCCTACAACGTAGCTCCCCCCTCCCCCCACCACCCTCCCTAGGTGGCTGTATCCCCTAGCTTAATGGGCCTTTTTTCTTCGCTATTTTGTTTACAGGCAATCGAAGAACAACAACCTGAGAGTCATTCACGCTTCGTAGAGTTACTCTTATGATGTAAGTGCCCATTGTGTTAAGCCTCGGCTGACGTCATCGCGAGAGTTTCATAACGCGACCCACTCTCAGCACTATCTTTAGCACTTCATCACCGTAAGGCAAGCAAGCCTGCAGGCCTTTCGCACATTAATTTTTTCTTCGTACCAGAACCTGCCATTGCACGAGTGCTACTAGTTTTGGTCCAGGTTCTAGAATTCATGAATGCGCTCACAAAGCCTAATTGGAAAATTTTTGGCGCAAGTTTCATGTTTCACACAAAATAAACAAACTTTCAGAAACTGTTTGCAAAATGTATACATGGAAATTTCGGTTCCTAAAGGTTGAATACAAATCACTGCGCCGAGTTACAGAATGCGTACCGCCAAAGACCTGCAATGTATTGCATTGTGCACAGTGTTTTCAGCAACAAATCAATCGCGAAAGACTGACTTGGCAAAATACTAGCATGTCTAAGGCTAGAAGTGGTTGTTTTAGGTGGCGTATTCTCCAAAATCAGATTGAAACTCTTGTCATAAGCCAGTATATCGTATCGTTGGCGCCTAACCAGTGTTTTTTTTAAAATGACAATCAGGCGACATCTGACAATAAATGTCAAGCGGCACATTACCCAGCGCGCGCTAAACTTGCAGTGGCGCCATGCGTAGGTCACATTATGGTTACAATCTTTACAGAGAATGAAAGGGCTATATCCTAAAAACAGCGAAGATACTCAATGTGGTGCTCACTTCATAAATGCTAAGTTGTTTGGAGTCGTCGCTTTATTACATGCACTGGGTGTAGTGGACTTTACGGCTAGTGCTTGTGTGCCAGTGATGCTATACGGCTGCCATCTTTCAATTTTTAGCAGAGTGGGGATGGTTTCATCAAAGTTACAGGATCCGTAAGGAGTAGTAACAAAATGCGGGAAACTGCTACCGCTAAGCTTCATGGCAATCGGCAAATGTCCTGATGCACTGAGAAGGTAGCGAATCGCCCGGTGCTATAAGATGACATGAACAGCTCTGTGCTCCTTGAAAAATTTATTTCAAAGCACTGCACATGAGAACTCTGTAATGCGCGTTATAGAATGATGTTTACAATGGGAACTCTGAGGCATATCCAGCAAAGCCACTTTTTGAAACCAAACTTCAGCTAGTAGTGTATACAGTCAATGCCTCGAGCTTGCCTCATTGTAATCGCCAAAGCGCGGTTAACGCAGTGCCTCCCGCTCAGCTATGCTGATATTCTATATAATGAAACCACAGCAAGCCAAGACCCATTTGGTTGCGCAGTTCTCTTCAGAATTACTTCTTTCTTTTGACTGAGTTGCACGTTCTTTTCCTGATTTTCAACTTTAAACATTCCTATAAATTCAACTTTGAAAAACCCGTGCATTGTCTACACTGGCAAAAATGGGGAAGAAATGTAGAGGTATGCCTCTGCTCACCGTTCCGTATCACAGGGGTGTCGACGCGCCTACTGAACCGTAGCAGCGTCTCAACCAGCAGCTTATATACTCCGCCCCTGAACAAATCACCGTGCGCTTGGCCGCAAGGCGCTCCGTAACCCCATAGCCCTCCCGTCGCCATAAGAGAGACGCAATATGCGACCAGACACGCCTCTCTTCTTACCTCTGCCTCCCAACCCTTCTTTCTTTTCCATCGCACACCAACTGCTTTCTTTGCATCTTACACGCACTTACTGCCCGTTCCTTTTGCATCTTACGCATCATTTCTTGTTGGTCGCCTTTCGTTGCATCCTTTCTCTCTCTTGTTGGTCGCCTTGATAGGATGGCAAGAAGATGCCAGAGAGCGCGAGCGAGCTCGTTTTTCTTTCTTTCCTTCCTTCTCTTTTCTGTTGAAAACATGAAGAAATGCGACGCGATCTGCATGGGCGAAGCGTAACAGCGTTGCCGCCCTCCTCCGGAGAGCGAGAATGACAGCCACTCTACACCCCGCTGCGGGCCACAAAGGAAGCTTGCAGCAGCTGCACCCGCGGCGTAAATTTACCTACGTGCAGCACTGCAGGGATGTTCATCGGCGGAGATGCGTGCCGTTCGAGTTTAACGAGGGTGGACCGAGGTGGGCGTCGGTGTACTGACGAAAGCGCAGTGTCCGCGTATATGCGGCTTATACGTCTCATCACGCTTAACAATGATGGAATATATCGGCGCACCGCTCTGAAGCGCTGCTTCCCTCCCCCTCTGACCCCCACCCCACCTCCTCTTTTGTCACTATATACATTAGTCTACATCCCACCTGTCCTCACACCATATATACATACCATAGTTTCCCTTAAACTTCTTTCTTGTTCGTGGAAACCAGCAAATTGGTGTAACTCCTTCCGTGAGAACCCCTGGGGCGAAATTCACGAAGCTTTTCATTCATATCATTCGTAAGTACTCCTTGTTATAGGCGAGCCGTCATCGCTAATAATATAACCAACGTCGCGATTGACTGTCAGTTCGTATCACGAACAGTTACAGCTAAGTTGGCCCCGATGTATTTCCTAACTCCTATCTTAATCGCTACTCCGAGTGGACAGCTCGCTATTTGACAGTAATTTTTCAAAAAGCTATATCGTCTGGCGTCGTGCCCTGATCTTGGAAATTCGCAAAATTTTTGTCTATGTTCAAATCTGATGACAAGTATACTTTGAGTAATTACAGACCCATTTCTTTGACATCCTATTACTGCAGGATGCTTGAGCACATCATACACGAGCGTATTCACTTTCTTGAGGATAACAATTCGCTATCTGATGTTTTCGTCGCAGTTATAGTAGTGTAACCCAACTAATTGAATTAACTCATTACGCTTTCTATCAACTAGACCTCGGGCTCCAGGTCGATGCTATCTTCATTGATTTTTCGAAGACGTTTGATACTGTGCTTCACTCTAAATTCATGTTAAAACATACGGCTACTATCAAGAACCCTGAACTAATAGACTGGGTTTCTCGTTTCCTCCCCACTCGCTCACAATACGTTAGTTCCAATTCTGTGAACTCCTCTATCGCTATTTCGACTGCCTAAATTTTTGTAAACTGTCATTGACTCTTCCTCCAGTCTATCAAGCTGTGCGCACTAAATACTAGCTAAGAAATCTTCTACTAGATGTCACCGCGAACTTCATCTGCAACCTTTTTACCCACGCATTAATACATTTAAGTACAGCTTTGACCCCAGAACAATTTATCCTTGGAATTTGTTGCCTGATAATGTGCGTTTACTCACCCTTAGCGATTGTATTCCTGCAGTTTATTTTACTAGGTCAAGTTCCGTGACCTAGCGTTTGCGCAACATTTGCGTTCATGTTCGTTCTTTGTGAATCCTCTGTTGCAGCCACTCCTACTATAGCCCTTGTATGGCTGCAGTATATATATATATATATATATATATATATATATATATATATATATATATATATATATATATATATATATATATATATATATATGTGTGTGTGTGTGTGTGTGTGTGTGTGTGTGTGTGTGTGTGTGTGTGTGTGTGTGTGTGTGCGTGTGTGATTTGTGAAGACGGGCCCCGCTCATTGAGAATATGCGATGCAATAAATTGAAACGAGAATTACAAAGCGTATAATAATGGTGCTACCCGTGCAATTTTTATTCGATAACCCCCAGAGGAGGGTAAGTTGAAGTAGTTGGAAAGGATGGATTGAAGGATGCTATTAGCGTGTTCTTAGGAACGGGGTGGTGGGTTGCACCACCAAGCTCTTGTTACTATATTGCCTAATGTCCTAGCTATGTTAAAGAAGAAAGAAAGGAACTGAAAAATAAAACAACTGATGAATTTCCATAACCAAGCTTTCTAAATCCCTTTTGTAAATTTTGCTTTTGCACGCCTCCGTTGTTTGTCACTTTCCTACTTTCCTTCCTCCAATCTTCCAATCGCCGCTTACTAATCTCTGCTGCGGACATGTTTACTTTCCCTCTGCTCTCGCTGAACTCAAGGGCTTCAAGTAAGCCAGAGATACCTAAATCGACCGCTGGACAGATATCTTCACATTCTAATAAAACATGCTCCATCGTTTCCCTAGCTTTGCAGCAGCAAGCACATGCTTCTTCTTCCTTCTTACATCTCGCTTTATAGGTGCGTGTTCTAAGGCATCTTGATCTCGCCTCGAAAAGTAATGCGCTTCCCTTTGAATTAATATAAATTGTTTCTTTCCTGATTTCGTTCTTTCCTCTCAAGTATAGTTACTCATAGCAGGTTTCTTTTCCATTGCCGCCACCCATGAGACTGTCTCAGCCTCTCTGATTTTCCGCTTGATGTTCGTTGTTTTCATGTTCCTCACCATACAGGTAGCACACTTGCTGATAAGCTTCGTAGTTCTTTTCCTCCACTGTGAATCAATGTTTTTCCTGCACAAGTATTTGGAAGCTTTCCCAGCCCATTTACTTTCTTCTATATTTATCAGTCGCTGTTCATAATCAACTTTACTGTGAGCTTCTCTTACTTCAAAGCTTGTCCAGCCCATATCATCCTACACATGTTTGGTTTGCAGTCTTCTCGTGAGCGCTCAATGCGAGGTGTTCCACTGACCTTTGGTTGCCATCGAGTCCTGATTGCACCCCTGATTTCAAGCAAACAACCGCATTTCCAAATGTATGTCCTGGAACCAATACAACCTTCCACATAACCCGGTATTGTATCTCCATAGTGCTCTGTGTTTAATTATGGCTGTATTTCTCTTCTCCTTTGCTGTTATTGTTTATTCCTGTGTTTCGAGATATTTATCGCCCTCGTTTATCGCTATACCAAGGTATTTGTATTCTTTTACCCGAGGTATTTCCTGCTCCTGAATAGACACTGTTTTTTCACTGTTTTCATCGAATACCATAACACCTGATTTTTAACGTTAAATTTCATACCTAAATTATTGCCTTCCTGCTCACCGATATTAACCAGACGTTTTATGTCACTTTGCTTGTTAGCTAGCAACACAATGTCGTCGACTTTGAAAGCTGCACTGGAAGCTGCTGTTCTACAACTGCACCGTCTTGTTCGTATGAGAGATTAAACGCACTGTTACTTTCCTCTGGCGCCCTCTCCATCCTCACCACGTACATCATAAATAGCAGTGGGAATAAAGGGCACATCTGCCTCAGTCCCTTGTTGATATCAACTTTATCCTTGCTCCTCATCCCTTCCCATTCAACGCAAACATTATTTTTTAAGTAAATCTCTCTCAAAAGTTGCATGCAATTGTAGCCCAAGCCTTCTCTTTCCAGAATATCCGACAATATGTTGCAGTCTACGCTGTCATAGGCTCATGTAATGTCTAAAAAGACCACATATAACGGCCTCATTTCTACTCTGGATATTTCAGTAGACTGAGTAAGGACAAACAAGTTATTATCCAGACGCCTACCTATGCCGAAGCCATTCTGAAGTTCTCCCAAAATGCCATTATTCTCTGCCAATACTTGCAGCTTTAATTTAATTGCCTGCGTTGCTAACCTGTATATTACTGATGTAATGGTCAACAGTCTATGCGAGTGAATTCTATCTTTCTCCCCCTTGCCTTTATAAATTAAATTAATTCTACTTTGTCGCCTACTGTCTGGTATTCTTTTATCTTTCAAAGTTCTTTCGACTGCTTTCACCAGAGCTTCCTTACTTTTTGGTCCTAGTTCATTAATCAGCCTAACGGGAACCTCGTCTAGCCTTGTGACTGTGCGTTTCGGAAATTTCTCTACGGCTTTCTTCTAGTTGAAATTTCTCAGCAGCAGCTCGTTTTCCATCTGGTTCTCTTTCATGCTCTTTTTTTCCTCAAGTAAAAGCTCGTCATTGCCTTGGAAAGATACGGGTGTTATTTTTCGTATGTAATTTATTGCTGCTTCTCCTTCCAGCTTGTTTCCCTCTTCGTCTAGTATATGTTGTTGTATTGTTCCAGACTTCCTGCCTACTAAGTTTTCGTGGTTCGAAAATATTCTAGGTGCGGCCTTCTTTTTCTCGCGTATTTCTGACAACCAACGTTCACTTTCACCTTTTACCTTTGCTTGAACAAGTATTTGAACCATGGATTTTGTCTCCCGGTATATTTCCCCTTTACCGGCTGCTTCGTGCTGCGGCAGCCGCGCTTTTTTGCCTGCCTGTTCTCTCGCGATGCTTTCTGTCGTTCGGCGATCGCTTCTCGTATCTCACCGTTCCATCACCTTTTCGGTTTCTTTTTTTCTTTTCCAACGAGCATGTTGCTTCTCTTTCCGCATTTCTGTTGTTATTACACTTACAAGTTCACCATATTCACACTCTTTGCTTGGCCATTTGCCAAGTTCTTCCTCGACTCTTGCGACTATATTTGTTATTTGCTTAGCGTTCAAATTCGGACTGGCCATTTTGTGCTCCTTGCTCTCCTTCGTAACTACATATCCGGTTTTCAAGATGATGCATTTATGGTCACTCCCTATGCTGCTATACCCTTCCTCATCAATGACCATTTCTGTCAACTTATCATGAATTCCTTCTGTTATGAGGCAGTAATCAATGATCGATTGCCGATATCCCACTTCCCACGCGGTCTGCCCGTCACACTTAGGCCCTGTATTCCCGATAAAGAGGTTATGTTGTTCACAAAAAATCCAGCACTGACTTCCCCTTGTTTTTGGTATAGCCATCCAGATCTTATGCGTGAGCATTCATGTCACCTAACAGGATAATTTCGGCACCATTCCCGAAACCCGTAATATCGTCACTTAGACGTTCCACTAACTCTTGATTTTTTTCTCTGCAATTATTTATGGTCCACAAACACGTTACGCCCAGCCAAGTTTTCTTTCCACTCATTGTACATGATAACCAAAGGAGCTCTTGACATTTGGAATTTGCTCTTTTCCATTCGGCTCCCTGATGGATGAGCATTCCGACTCCCCCTACCTTTCTTTCCACTTTAGTTCTGTTGCACCATTCCAAAACATAATTCTCAATCACTGGCAGATTTTTCGAGTCTCTAAGGTGCGTTTCTGAAAGGGCTTTACTGCTGCGTGCCCTCTAATGGTCGTAATAGCATGCGTGGATCGGTGTCTGGGCATTCCGTAATCCTTACGGCACCTCCATTGCAGGCAAGGTTTCGCAGCTTCCTTGGCCCAATGATCCTTTTCGGCGCGATTAGCGACGAATGCGTTTGACTGCGTTGCTTGTTCTGTTTTTGTGATATTCTTATTGTGCGCTTATTTTCTTACCACAGATAGCGCATTTCCGTTATTTCGACATATATTCTCCAACCACAACGAAGATTTTTGGGTCTAATGGTTGGATAAATCGACAATATTTTGATACCTCGTCGAACGAGGAAGGTCGCTGTAGTGCATCGCCTGTCAGTGGCGCGCCGCAGTTGTTGGTTTTATGTGCGGAGTCGGCTCTTGCGCAGATAAATGCACCTGCGCAGAATCAAGTGACCAGAGCATAGAAGAGAGGCTTTCGCCAATCAGGCCTTCGCGGTTCCGGCGAAAAGTTGTCAGGTCTTCCGTATGCTATGCGACGGGAAGGAGGGATGTTGTGTTCTCCAGAACTGCTTCGAGTGGCCTGTTTTACGCCACCTCTGCTCTATGTACTTGCTGTAGTTTATTGAAATGTACTCAATGAAGGGTACGCAGTTTATTTAACGCACATGTTGGGCCTGAATCATCGTAGAATGTGCTAAGAAGGTCATACTAGAACTAGGTTTCCAGCGCTATACTCTTCGTGCGCCACGTAAATAATAGAAGCTAGTGTCGCTAGAGAAAAAAAGTGAAGAGAATATCGCATTCTCTTTTAGTTTGTCGACGGCATGCCGCCCGACTGACGAGCATCACGTAGTTTCATAGGTCACGCGCGTACGTCGACCTATCGGGGATAAAAAATAAATGCTAAGCGCAAAGTGTCGCGTCGTGCATTGGGAGGGCGCTTTGTCTTATGTCCCGTCGTGCTCGACGTAGCTTTGACAACGAAGCCACAAATATCACAGGGGCTTCTTTGCACCAGCGTTGCGCAAATACATTGGAACGACGTCCCGTGAAAGCGAACGACGTCATCCGGTGATAGTGTGTTTTGATAGAAATGGTTTACGAAATTGCGTTTGTTCGGTAATTGACAAGCAAAATAAAAAAAGAAAATTATCCCCTTTAAGTTCCTGAAATAGCACACTGGCTCTACAGGGAAGCCGTAGTGGCGGACTCCCGATTCATTTTGAACACTGGGGGTTCTTTAGAGGGAATCCAAAGCACGGTAAACAAGCGTTTTCAATTTCACCCCCTACGCGGTTTGGAAACGTAACCTCGCGCTCAGCAGCCTTATGCCCTAGCCGCAGAACCATGACGGTGGGTAAATTAGAGAGCTCCAGCCTGTCAGTGTATACGTGTTGCCGTGCGCGGAATACCGGAGGTGCACGTCTGAGCAGCAGCACTCATAGCCATCTTGTGGTGCGAAGTTCAACAACCATGCATGCAGAACTGCAATTGCAAATGTGTGGCTACCATTTTATCAACCCTACGCAAGAAGTGCATGCGGGGAAAAAAAAAACATGGGCAACATCGGTGCTACTGCCCATCCTTCGACGTTCAAGGATGCTTAAGTTCTAGTCTAAGCCGCTTAGATGACGCATCGCTCTTGGAAGAAAAGATCCTGGGACCTTTACCGAAGCACGCTGACATGCACAAGGTCACAGCAGCTATATTGGGCTTTTTGAAGGAAACTGGACTGTCAAAGTCAGCGAATAGCCCTCTGCGTACATGTTCACGCTCATTGCTTGTTACTGTTCTTACCTTACTTACTTCAATGTTCCTTTCCGTATCTCTCCTGCTTCATATCTGCCTTTCCCGCTTTCCCCTTCCCAAAGTGTAGGGTAGCCAACTGAGCGCGGCCATGGTTAATCTCTCGGCCTCTTGTTCTTCTTCTTGGTATCTTTCTATTTCTAACTATGTTTTTCTCAGATGCTGGCATAAAGCAATCCATAACGCAATATTTATGAACGTTACACTGAGTCCCTTTCTTTCTTCGACGAGAAGAACATTGCAACACAAACACATCTACGATGTGTGGTGTTTTAACATAACGTCTCGTGATGACTCCACCTACGTTGCTTCACCTACACGTATCCAGTATTCTGCATGAAGTTCCGCATTCAAGCTGTAGTCAATAAGGCAACGTCTTTGATTGGACCAGCCCGTTAGAAGCAAGGGCCAGTCATGCACGCAGGGCGCTGTTTTTGTCTGGAACTCGCTTGTTCGGTTCCTCGCACTGTTCCCTTCACAGATGTGAGCCAACGTGACCCTGAACAAAGGGCTTGCCTTACGAGGAAGATACGTCACCCTAATACAAATAAATACGGTGTGTTCCAGCTAACGTTAACCAGGCTATTCAAGAAATAAAATAATATTAGGAAGTTAGGGTGCGAGATGCAACTACAAAACCTACGATGTTCGATCGACAGAGGTCTGACGACCGAATGCCGTAGGCTTTAAGATAGTATCTTTCGCCATGTTTTGAATACCTTTTTCTTTCATTGAACAGCTTGGCTAACGTTAGCCGGCACACCCTATACAGGGTGTTTCACTTAACTTGAACCAAGCTTTAAAGATGTGGAAATGCTACGTAGCTGGAAAAAACTAAGACAATGTTGTTTGGCGCCGCTTGGAGCTCTTTTGATCATTTTTGCATTTCATCTAACTAGATAATTAGTCCTAATTAACTAATCAGTTTCTCAATCATTATAATTAGATGAAAAGTGTCAATGAGAAAATTGTAGAGCAACGTGAGAAACTACCGCTACAGCTTTCTGTTGCTCAATGCGGGCTACATAAGATTGTTTTTGTGAGCGAGAAAGAACCCCGTGAATACTCGCAAAGTTCCTCGCTCAGCCAGTCGCGCGGCAATTTTGCATATATTCGCAGGCGTTACCAACATTACCATTACAATTACCAACAAACAACATTACCTTGATTTTTTCTAGCTACTATAAGGATTGGGAGGTCAAAACCACCGTTCGTAACCAGTTGTCAAGATTGGAGTCGGGCATGAATTAGATGGTAGCTGGCCCATGCCGTCGTCCAACCTATCCATACTGAGGACGTTGTTGAAGGGAAGGACTGCTTCTCATCGAGAACGAGGAATATAGATTTATTTACAGTATCTACATAGGGACGTTGCAGTTCATCAGTCTAGCATGACTGCGAGAGAAAGTACACTGAGCAACCGCACGACAGCGGTTTATAAACACTCGGTCCTCCCTCGATCCCAAGGTGAGGGAAACGTTCGACCAGTCACCATAGACGAGCCGCGTCTTTGTGCGAGGGCTTACGCACACTTCCTTCCGCACAGGTTCACGGTCCCCAACCGAGGTCAGATGGTCTTCGCAGAACTCGGAGCTGACTTCAGGAACGGTGCGTGGGAAGGGGCCTCCGAAGACGTTCCCTCGGGACCTCCCTTGCTCATGGCAGACCGGGTCGGCGGTGTCCTGTTCAAACACAAAGCCTGCTTCGTCGAAACATCTTGGCTCCTGCGACGGAGAGTCGAGGACGCGCGTATTGTTCTCCGCATACAGTCGACTTAGTGACGCCGTGGCTAGAGGGTTTCGGTGGCGTTCCAGGAAAAGTTGACGCGCTGTCGCAACTAGCTGGCAAAACTTGCACCTCAGCGGGCCGTTCTTAACACTACGTGGCATTTGCATAATTTTAAGTTTGGCTCAAGTTACGTGAAACAACCTGTATATCTCTCTCTTGATCTCCAGTGTTCTGTAAAAAAGTGATACTTTACATATGAACTGAAGCTCAACATGTTATCTCCTTTCGATATCTTCATTATTATCTAGGGCTGTGAAAGGTACAGGTCCCGTCAGTCAACCAATTTCGAGAGCGGTCAGCACCTCTCAGAGAATGGAAAAGGGCTGGCCTGCTGTGCGCCCTTTATGATTGGGTGGTAAGATGCTGAAAGCAAGCGACTACTTTTACTGGTTCTCGCTCTTGAACGGTTGGTGTGACTTGTAACCTTTGCCGCTCAAAGTATAAGCTGTTAACCAAGTTGATTGCCAAGTCAAAGTACTTATCAATCAATCAATCAATCAATCAATCAATCAATCAATCAATCAATCAATCAATCAATCAATCAATCAATCAATCAATCAATCAATCAATCATAAATGTAAACTATATCGAACTGTTTCTATTTAGTTTCTGCAATCAGCCCTCCAGATTGGTAAAACATTTTTTCGGGCAACACCCACTTCACCTGTTTGTCACACGACATAAAGAAAACTGCGAAAACACACCATCTAATATACCGTGTATACATTGACTATGCACGGCTATATCAAACAAAAGTGAAATAATTATTTCTGATAGTTCGTTCTTTTTTCCGGCATGAGCCCACCGTTATGGGTTAAAATTTTTTTAAGTATTGCCCACTTCACGTGTTCGTCGTGCGACGCCACAAAACCGCGAAAACTGACCATGCCAAAGGGACGTGTACACTTAAAGATGCATTAATATGCCGAAAAAACATTTCTTTTTCGCAATAGCCGGAGGCTTCGCTGTTCCGAAGGGAACAGAGGATGGCCGCCCGCCGATCTCTCTGTCACTGGCTTATCAGACCTGCCGGGGAGAATGCATTTATTTGCGTATAATAATAATGTTTGGGTAGCAGTATAACATTGTTGAGCCATTTCGGCCATGTATACGACATCACTCTGCCAACTCATCTTCACTGAAGATCCGGTTTAGTGGCATTTCAAACCTTCCGGATTTTACAGCGCAGCTCTTAGGCGCCTGTTCGGCGTAACCGAGTGAACGAGCACAGCGAAAGATGAAAGTGAACGCTGAGCGCACCGGGGAGATAAAATAAATACGCGAGGAGGAAAGCGGAGGAGGGCATGGCGAAGACGGTGAGGTGGAAAGCAGAGTGCTGGCAGGACCATGCACGCAGCTAACGCGACAACGAAGCGCTGGCGTGGGCTTCGGACACACTGCGCGTGCGCTACTTCGCCTGCGGCGCCACTGCCGCTATAGAATGCGTTCCGCGCGAGGCACGCGTTGCCGTGTTCCCGCTTTCTTTCTGAACAATGAGCGGCGTAACCGGTAGAAGTGCTCCGTAGCTGCCCGAGCAAAGGCTCAACGCTGCCGCCGAGAGGACCTTAAATTATTTGCCATAATACGAATATCGTATAATACGTTATACGTATATCTCGAATTTGAAACACTTAAACAGCTGTGCTCGAAATTCGTAAGCGCCAGTGAAATTTTTCAACCTTGCACGCCACCGTGATTTTCGATCATGGCCACAGCAAGCTAAGCAAGCTGAAGCGGATCCAGTCGCAGACGCCGGCACCTTACCCTCATCTTTCGGTTATCTGATTTCACTCCACTAGCTCGACCAACTCGACCCTGCCGAAACGCCTCCACTTCTGAGTGGTCCTGTCCTCTTTCCAGCCAATTAGATAAGAAAAACCTTCCAAGATAGGCAATGCTATTCACTATAAAAGCAAACAAAAGTTACCTCCTATAAACGAGGAGAGCATTTAATTAAACAGCGCTGCGCGTCACCGTCGGATGCTTTCGTAGGCGGTTACGTAAATTTTACGCCAGGAGATTTGGATATTTTTACGTTATAGGGCCCTTGTTTACGATGCTAAGAAAGAGCGCGATTACTTTTCTGCGTTTTAGAGTGCTTCTAGTTACAACAATAGCTTAGCTGCATAAGAGTTACCCTTTCTTTTATCCGTCGGCAACAAAAGGTGACCAGAAATAAAGAATGAAAACAAAGAAGAGTAATTTAGTACGTTCTGCTTACATGGACGCTTTCGAAAGCCGCGCTTGTTTCCTAACAGAGCAGTCATCTGCTCTGTTAAAGGGGTGACCGCTTATAGAGGTCGTGCTTATAAAACTGCCGATGACCTCTTAAGCGCACTATGCAAAGCACATGCTCCGTAAGTAGATCCGCAACGCATAAAACTGAGATCTGCTATAAATATCATATTGAACTACACGTGCCGTGTCCACCGCCTTATGACGAGGACTTGGACTTACGTGGCTGCAAACAATTGAGAATGAGCATCAGAAAACGCGCACGACTTCCAGGATTATGCAGGGAAATGCGCTACCCGGAAAAGAAAAAAAGAAATACACACAAAGAATCCGACCACAATGCCATCGCCTGCGATAAAAAAAAAAGAACAGTGGAAGGGACGTGCACACGTTTTTTTACTTGTTTGCGGCGTAGGTAAACGAATGGCTGAGCTCAAAAGTGTACAACGCGATGTCATTGAGGCATGAGTGAGCACGTGTCCACATTTCACGTGCTTTGCCGTGTTCGTATCATGATAATTTCATCATCCTGTTTTCACTCTGGGCGGTTGCTCAGTGGCTATGGCGCAGTGCGGCACAGCACGAGGTCGCGGGATCGAGCCTAGCCAAGGCGACCTCATCCAACAGAGGTGGAATAAAAAACAACACTCATGTCATGCGCATTCGTTGCACAATAACGAACCTTAAATCGTTAAAATTACTCTAGAGCCGCCGACAAGGGCATACCTTATAATTATGTCGTGGCTTAGCATGTTAAACCCTAGCAGGTAATTTTCAATCATTTGGATTTTCTACAGCCTGGCGCTCGATATGGCATTTGAACATTTTTGGTGCAGCGCTGGGCATTATCACTATTTTTTTGCTTATTATTTGTGTTGAAAACATGTATGCATATGAAGCGAGGAGCAGGCTGGCAACTGCCACCGCAAGGTTCACAACGCCCGCCTACTCTTGAGAAGGGAAGAGACAGAAACATAGAGATGGAAGTTGGAAGAAGGGGAGGAAAGGCGAAAGAAAAAGCAAGATGACAAATCTCAAAGAATAAAGCAGAACACACACAGTGCAGGTCACACACAGTAGGGCTGGTCATTGCAGGCTATGCTATCAAAAAATGATAAAATAGAAGAAATAGTGTCTGAGGTCTTGTCATCTGAAGTCAGAAATAAGCTACAAACGTGAACCTAAGTTTACTCCAGAAAAGGAAGGAGAGCGCTATGAGCTTGATCGCGTCGAGACGCACAACCACTGCAACCACTGGGATATAAACGTTCGCCGAGTGTCCCACACCGCAGGCCAAGGATAGTCACTCGCTAGCGAAGCGTACTGCGCAATGAAAGCGGAACACTCCAATATCAGTTGCTGGAGTGTCTCGCAGCAACCGCAAGACGTGCACGATGGACTAGCCACATGTCCTTGTCGGTATAAACGTTCGCACCAGCTCACACAGCCAACCCTTAGCTTGAGTAATTGTACTCTAGCGCGACGAAGCAAGTCTCGAACGCGAACACGAGGCAGCAACGTTCCATTTGTGACGCGCCGGTCTGGATGCTGCTTGAGTAGGTGGCGACAAATCAGCAGACGAGCGCCATCTAGCTTGCATGAAATTTCAGGGCAGACAAAGTCGTTATGAGCTCAAGTTGAAGCCAGCCGATCAGCCTCTTCATTTTCCGCAATCGTTACGTGCGAAGGTATCCCATTGGTCAATCAGAGATGCCCCATCTCTGATTGCCAATGGGATACCTAACGCAGGACACTTTTCAGGAGCACTCTCACTTTTGGGCACTTTGCCTCCGTAGCTTTCCCTTAATAGCCACAGAAAGTTGTCCGCGAGTACAGCTCCACAATTGGGTGGCGTATATAAAATATGTCTTAACTGAGTAAAAAGGCAAAGAAAACCTGCAGAGGCGCCTTGACCATCGCTTTGTACATGAGAATTTGTGAATACTTGAAAATTATCTCGAAATCTTTCGAACATGTGTGACAGAGCCAATTGGAATATTGCCGAAACAGGCATATCAGACTTTTGGCATATGTCAGGCATATTGAGATAAATGGGGAGTGCGTATTTGGTGATATCTTTTGGAGGTGAAGGCATAACTCAAGCAGTATGTTCAAAGCTGCCAGAAAAGTTCATAAATACTGCCGCTATTTTTCCTACGCGAGAAAACGGGTGGTGAATCATACAATCAAGGGAGCGATAGACTATTCGATGCGTGACGCAGACGCTCACAACGATACAGAGTGCTCTCGTGTGTTTGCAGCCTCAGGGGTAACTGATGCACTTTAGTGGAGTAACACAAAAGATTGCGCCTCACGACCTAATCTAAGCATTAGTCGAAGGGCAACGCGATGATCTCGTTCCGGTCGAGCCATCAAACTAACTGATACGCTCAGGAGTGGTAACGCATACATCATGCCTTAGAGCACAGATGACTGGTACACCTCAGGAGCCGTTATTTAGTCACAGCCGACACCTCTGACAGTCAAGGCGGCCGAACTCAAGGAAGGATTGCCATTTGGGTCATACAAATTTAACGGCAGCAGGTCAAGAGTTGCGATCACCCACAATTAAGCGGAAATAACGGCGTTGTTGCACACTGCTTCTCGGGGTCTCTTCGAGGTACAGTCGGCTCATTGTTCAGTGCTTCATTAATGAGTCATTGTTAAAAAAGCTTGAACAGACTGCAATAAACATGTTTCATCGCCAAAGAAACATCGATAACTAAACCAAATCAATGTGTGAGGCAAATTAAAATAAATACAAAAGAAAGCTCCCTCGTAAACAAGTTGCTTATGGAAAAATTGAGGTTAGTTTCCCTCACTTAAGAAACATGGAGAACGCGAGTGTGAAACGTGTGCATTGAGGAGCAATGAACTGAACTCCTCCATACTATTCAACACAAATGCTCTGAGTTTGATTTGTTACTAAATGCGAATAAAATAAGTCTGCGATGTTCAACAACCACGGTGGAACAGTCTAATTCTTAAACTTAATATTGCCCAGCCTTACTTTTTCGTGCCTGTTCAGAGTTTCTCAAAATATCTCCACCGAATTGTAAGAATGGCGAAAAATCATCACATTTGACAAAGCTTTTCATCAACGGATCATGTTTCGAAGCCGATTTTTTCGTAAAAAGAAATAACCGAATGCAGGCTGCCCTCAGAATTATTTCTTGCCGACGCATTTTCTTTAATGCGATTAGCCTGCTTAAAATACTTCACGCATGGTCCATCGTATGTATGTATGTATGTATGTATGTATGTATGTATGTATGTATGTATGTATGTATGTATGTATGTATGTATGTATGTACGTATGTACGTATGTACGTATGTACGTATGTATGTATGTATGTATGTATGTATGTATGTATGTATGTATGTATGTATGTATGTATGTATGTATGTATGTATGTATGTATGTATGTATGTATGTATGTATGTATGTATGTATGTATGTATGTATGTATGTATGTCTTCTTACGCCGACCCAGTGACCCAAGTTGTATACCAGCAACGGCAGAACAGATAGCTCAGTCATTCAGCTTCTGGCAGCCGATCTAAGCGCTCTGCAGAATCATGTTTACTCCGGTATGTATTTGTCCTTAGTCAACCAGCTCGAGCCTCAAATAGCAAGGCACTTCTCTTCGTGTTGTCAAACAACTTTTCCCTTCTAATTTCCTTTTTCTCATTCTATTAAACCTCCATGGTCTTTTGCTTTTCCATTCTACGCAACCATTTCGCTGGCTCCGTTTCTCTCACTTTCTTTCTGATTACTCTTGGTTGTCAATCTACACTTTCAAAGACTTTGTACTTGGTTGCCAACATTCTTGACCTCTTCCTCCATTCGGTGTCCACGCTTTTTAGGCACAGATACTTTTGCACTTTAGACCCAATTTATTTTGTTCCATGCTCCTGAGTGTTCCTTGAGAACTAATTTTGCTTCTGTCCTTCTCTGGCTTCAAACGCGGCCCAACCCATGTCACCTTGCACCGCCTAATTTGTGGTTTTAACGTGGGCTCCCCTAGCCAACCGCCCCATCGATCTTGGGTTAACTGCCAACTTCGGCAATATATCCGATTTTAGGCACAGAACTGCATTTGTGAATGTCAGCGCTGCATGGCACCATGACTCCTTTCCCTATTCCATCTACCACCCCATATTTATTGTGGCCCCAAAGTGCTCTATGTTTCATTATGGCTGAATTTTACTTGCCTTTCATTTCTAGATTATCTTCGTGGGTGATTGAGTAAATCTTTCCTTCGTTTCTGTGTACGCTCAGGTAATTATATTGCTTGACTATGGGTACGACGATGACAACAGCTAATTATTCGTTTCGTCATTAAAGATCACATTTGCTATACATAAGGGTTAGATTTTTCGCTGCGTTATCACACATATTCGCAAGTGTCTGTAAATCTCTTGCATTGTCCGCTATAGTAGCAATATATCATCCGCGTTCATCAGTCCGGGGGACTTCTGTAGCACCTGTGTCCATTTCGCACGCATAGTAAATCAAACCCTAATTCACTGTTTTTCAGTCGTCTTTCTATGTCCTTAGCATAAAGTGTGAACAACAGTACAGAGAGAGGACATCCTTGCTTCAGTCGTTGGTTAATTTCCACCACTTCATTACATTTTCGCCCTTCCCATGCAATTTGTACACGGTTGCCCTGATTTACCTCCCTTAGTAGCTACACGAAATCGTCCTTTATGTCTTCATTCTTTAATATCCCATAACAATTCCCTGTCTAGGTTGTCGTAGGCTCTCTTAATATCTAGAAATGTTATCCATAAAAGTCTATTCTGAGCTACTGAAATATCTATGCATTGAGTTAGTACACACATATTATCGTCTCCGCGTCTGCCTGGTCTGAACCCGTTCTGTAGTTCCCCAAGTATATCATTCTTTTTCCACCGACATCGACAGTTCTAATTTTATGACTTGCATTGGCATTCTTATATCAGTGACGTTACCGTAAATGGCCTGCACGAGTTTGTCTTATCTTCATCACCTTTGCCTTTGTAGACGAAGTTCATCTTGCTCTCACGCACTCCAATCAGCATTTTCTTCATTCTAATCGTTTGATTTATGGTATTAGTTATCAGTGCTTTGCACTATAGACCAACGTTTTTGCTTAACCGTATTGGGATTTCATCGGGTGAGGCGGCCGTTTTATTAGGGATGTTTTCTTCTGCTCCATTACAGCAAATGTTTTCTACGCCTAATTTTGACCTATCAGGCTTATCTCTTGCTGCTGGATCTGTTTGAGTATGAATTATGTTTTCTTTAAAGCCAAAGTTATCTCTAAAATTGTTTATGATGCAGCGCAGCTCATCGTCTCCTTCGAAGATGTCACAGTATTCATCCCTTACAGCGGTTTGCGAATTTTTATTTGCAACTCCGAGTGCTCTGACTTGGTTCCAGAATCTTTTTGGTGTGCCTTTCTATCTTTTGTGAATGTCATGCACCCATAGTTCTCTTGTGCATTTAATTTTCTATCGATGAAAAACATCGCGAAATTAACACCAACGAGGAAGCAACACCAGACAAGTGCTGACGGCCGAGTGCTTGAGTTTATTGCGCTCATACACAAATATATTTTTGAAAGGGGCTTTTGAAAAGGGGGAATCATCATGTTCTTTCAGCAACGCATGCACCAAGTGATTAAAAAGTCAATTAATGAGAGTGAAACTAAAATGCACTATTATATGAGTGGCGGAGATACCTAAACTCTTTGTCAGTTAGAGCGATCGATGAAACGCTGTCGCATGCGTCGCCTTACACTTTATGGCAACAGCATCAAAAATCTGGCGTGCCATTTGGTCTCTGTACGGGGGCGAAAACCTTGTCTCTTGAAAAACCAGATAGCAGCCACACTTTGCACAGTGGATGGTCAGATTACTCTTGCGATCGTCCACCGTGAATCTGACCATCCGTGTTTAATGCGAACTGGTTTTTCGGTGATGAATTCATAACAACTAGTTCGCATTCCTATCCTTTTAACTTTCCGTTGCACGAGCTCACTCCCCACCCTTTTGTCTTCTAGGTATTTGTTTCATCCAAGGAGCAGCTCTTCGTGTAATCGCACCGACTTGGCTTCTCAATGATCTCTTGAGGCTTGCTTACGCTCTTCAATCAAATGGATGGCAGTGCTGCTCCTCGACCGAAGTGGTCACAGTGTTTTCATGACGATAGGCTCAGAGATTACACCGGTGGGCCCTATGATGCGATCTCGCTTGCCCCACTTTGACACTATGCGCAGGGAAAGCCTTGCAACCTCGCGCTCTCGGCACCCACTCGAATGTGCTACTGTGAATATGCGATTATCAAGCAACTTGTCGTATATGGATGACTGAGGAGTGTTTTTAAAGTTGAATGCCTTTTTAATTATGTGCCGGGATCTTGCTTAACGCGCTGGAGTCGTGGAAGAGCTTCGAGTCGAGGCTCGTTTGGTAAACACGGGGGTAACAGTTCCTGGTGGGAAATCCTGTTCGGGTGCACTGGTATTAGTTTCTTTATTTGAAAATCCCACTAGAGAACAGTATACGCATGTTTTTGGCCTGCAAAATAGACATTGTACTTTGATTTTGTTTATTACATCATATTTTTATGACATGTTCTCGACGACCATGATGCAGGGAAGAGCATCAGGTGGCACAGATAGATTCATAACACTGCAGATAGCCATTATAACACTACCGGCCGTTACAGCGTACAGAAGTGTTATGATGAGCTTCGACTGCGAACTAGCCAAGCTGCAGAAAGAGAAAGTCGGCAGCGGATGACCCGGACTGCCTAGTGGTGTTGCGTCCGGTACTTAGATATCGCTGGTATTGGAAGAATTTATCTTCACAGTGACGTGGAAGTGAGGTCATTTGGTGTGGAAGGCATGCGAAAAGCTGGTGCTCCTGGGGACCACGTAGTAAGGTGACATGGCTCGCTGTGGTGATAAAGTATGGCTCACCATGATGAAATGAGAGGGCCGTTCTTACAGATAATAACACTAAATGTAAAAAAAGAATTGCTTTTCCTGTGTGACAGCTGTTTAGTGACAGCAAATCAATGGTCATGTGAAAATTCTAGTACGTGTTTTCGTTTCTTGAAATGTCTTGTTAATTCTTGTTCCTAAATGATGTTCCCTTTCAGATTATTCGTATAAAATGTAGAAGGAAAAAATTTGAGTAGTTAGCGCCTGCGTGCTGAACTAACTGCAACAAAATAAAACAAAGGCTTCAACGGCACAGAACTGTTCCTAGCTTTCTTAACCAAGAGAATATATGCTTGAAACATGCGGAAGACAGATAGATACCCAGAGATTATGAAGTAAAATAGTGGGACAGCACGGGAGATTGTCCATATGCTAAATTCTCACTATATCCCACTCTCAAGAACCATATACGCGCACAAAAAGAATGGTAAGAAGTCGGTTGGCGTCACAGGTTACAAAAACTACCGCACCTTTCCGACGCTAAAAGTTATTTTCACTTGAATGACAGTGAACAAGAAATGATGAAGTATGCATTTCTTAACAACGCGACGACACGTAAAGAAAGCATAGCTCGCTGGTCACCCACGTAGTTGGCCTTAATCTCTTTGTCGAGCAATCCATGCAATGGTGTTTGCTTGTGACAGCCGCTGCATTATACATGCAGGAATCTTGGCGAGAAGGGTAGGGCCAAAAAAGAAAAAGAAGCAGTCACAACCAAGCGAGGGCTTGAGCTATGAGCAATGCACGGGATGGTGGTGACTGGCTGTGAATAGCTAGGTGGTTTACGTAACTGTGCCCATTGAATGCTCCGAACAATGCTTTATTTGTAGGCCCGGGATACATCCCGCGCAACTTGGGGGCAGACATTTTTATACGTGGCTTTGAATGTGATACAACATCTAAGTTGTGTGGACACATAACTGAGATGTGGAGACAACATTAGATACGAAAGACCACAAACGAAGCAGACTAAGGTAGAGCAGGAAGTTGGGCTAGTTGGTTGAAATGCATCCCGAAACAGACCGCGTGGAGACAGGAAGCCAAACCGAGAAAAATATAGCCCTCGTCCTTGTGTTTTTCCTTTTTTCTCGGCTTGTCCTCGTGTCTACGCGCAATCTTTTTCTGTATGGAGACTAAGATAACCCTGCAGCAAAGGTGCGCATTTATGTGAAATAAGAGAAATAGTAAGATAACGAGCTTCAGTATTGGCGTAAGAACGTACTGTATGCGATGCATGCGGCGCCATCTGACTTTCTATAATTGCGCATTCGCAGCCAGCATCTGAAACGTATGATGACCGTTTCTTTACTGGCGCATGTGACACTATGAGTTTATGTATTTGAATTGCCATTTGCATTTCAGCCTCACATTCAATTCGTTCTCGCACGAAGCAATCGTATCATTACATGATTACGTGCAGCTGGCGCAGCCTGCGTGCCACAAGATATATCATAAGCCACTGAAGTATCAAGATTTGCATTCACAAAGAACGACTCGCACGCTGGAATCGTTCGTAACAGCGAATTCCGACCAATCCAAACGCGCGAGCTATTATTGGTGAAGGCAACTAGCCATAGACAAACAACCGCTATGAACGAGAAGCATTGTGAATTCGGGCTCTGCCTCTTGGCGGTCGTATATCTTAACAGTCATATGGACTGCGCATGTACTGGCGATGACTGTTTGTTACACACTATACGCTTGGCCAGAGTTCACGCCACTGAGAGTGGTCTGAATTTTTTTAGTCGTGTTGGAGATGAAATAGTACTAAATTAAAAAATAAAGCTGCTCAATTTTTGCACTAGGGAGTATTGTAGTCGTCGGCGATTTTTTTTAACCTGGTGACGGCGGTTTCTAGTGCGGCGAGTATGGGAAAGGCAATGGCTACTCAAGACTTTCTTCATTGTGGATGGTTTCAATCTCTATGACAAACTGCTCCAGCGGCTCTCCTCTTGGACTGACAGTGGTGATTGAGCTCAATCCTTCGTCGACGTTGCCGAAGTACACGAAGAGGTCGCACATTCTATAGTGGTATTGCACCTGAGCGAAGCTTTCACGCATGTGATTGCGTAAAGGAGTTGTGTTTTTATTTTTGATGCGAAAGCATCAAATGGGGCCCATTTAACTAAAATACCGGCGTATGTAGCAGCGAAACAGCACCTAAATTCCCATTGGTTGAGACGTCACTTCACGTGCGCGCCTCGACGGAGCAGAGCTGACGAAAGGGAACATCTGCTGCCGCACCATGTGTTGCGTGAGGGGAGAGGGCATCGTCTTGACCCCACGTCACCCTCGCTTTATATCTCCCTTTATATCTAACAACATTGTGATAGATAACCTCTTACACGTCTTTTGGTGTTCAACATAGGTTACCGGATCGATAACGTTGTCGATAGCACATCGGTGACGTCGAAAACCAGCCATGGCGTCCGGGTAGATTTTGTAATGTTCAAGGTATACCACTCAAGTCTGGCGAGGATCATTCGCTCCATTACCTTCCCAACGCAACTTGCCAGCGCATTTGGTCGGTATGAAGTAATCTCTAAGGGAGACTTGCCAGGCTTAAGAAGCGGTACCAGGCGGCTTATCTTTCAATCTTGAGGAACTTTGCCCTCCTGCCAGGACTCATTATAGATATTAAGGAGCGCACTTCGTGCCCGTTCACCAAGGTGGCATAGCATACGGTAAGATATGTCATCCGGACCAGGCGACGACAACCGATTAAATAGGGCGAGTGCCGCGTCAAGCTCTTGCGTCGTGAAAGGCAGATCCATGCGTAAATCTCGTGAATCTGCAGTACAGTTCAGTGTAAGCGAACCTGTGCGAGTTGGCTGGCTCGCAATCATAGCACAGAAGTCTTCCGCCACATCAATGTCTTGTCGGCGCTGTAATAGTGCTAGGACCTTAAACGGGAAACGCTGTTCCGGAACAGAAGGTAGACCTCGCACAGTTCTCCATATTTGAGATAGCGGTTTGCGGGGATCTAGCGACGCCCAAAATTTCGACCACCGCTTAGCCTCTAGTTTATCCATGCGGCATTGTATCTTCTTTTGCATTCGCCGGGCTGTTCTTAGATCCTGAATTGACGTAGTGCGTCGATATCTTCGTTCAGCACGACGGTGAATCGCACGAAGCCGCTCCAATTCCAGGTCGAATTCAGATTACCTTGGAAAACACGTGAGTGTGCGCGTGGCTGTCTGTGCCGTTTTCTTGATAGCTTGTTGAAGTCCACAAGAGAGGCCTTTGTGGCAAGCGTCCTCAATCTGGGATTTAAAGAAAGTCCAATTTATTCTTCGTATCGTGGTGGTGTATACGCGTGAGACATTCCCTTGATCTTGAGATAAGTGGGGATGTGGTCACTTCCGTGCGTTTCAATGTCCAAAAACCACGTAACATGTGTTGTGAGGCGGTGGGAGACGAAAGTGAAATCGAGGCAGCTGCTGTACGTTATTCCCGGCAGAAATGTTGGACTCGCGTCATTCATAGGTAGAGACCATTATTGGAAACTAATGAAGCTAGTCGTCGTCCCGTCGCCTTAAACTTTGAGCTTCCCCAAATGGTATGCTGTGCGTTGAAGTCCCCAGTAATAATCCATGGACCAGGTTGTGTTTTTAAGATGTCCTCTAGTCTTTTGGTGTCAAATCGACTTGATGGAGACAGATACACCCCCAAGAGTGCAAAGGTGACTGTCCTATTTTTAACAGTCATGCACACGTACTGATTGCCGTCATGAGGTTGCACCGATTGGACGACGCAAGTGAGTTCACGGCGAATAAACACGACAACCTTGCAACTTTTGATGTGGCTTGATGAGAATATTGTCTCGTAGCCGGATAGTCTTATTGGATGTGATAATCTTGGTTCACAGATGACAATGATTGGAAATTGGTTAGTGAGAACAAATTGACGAAAATCGGCGATGCGAGATCTTAGACCTCTCGCGTTCCACTGAAGGATCGACGCTTCTCTGACCTCTTTACGAAGTGACTGGTGATTGTCAGTCATGGTTTCACTCAAGGCTTGCTAGGACGGGGATCAGCACGTCGAGCACTTGTAGCCGACTTCGAGCAGATGTAGTGTCAATGCTTGCCAGCATGGCCCTGATGACATTCACAATGGATCATCTCAGCACTGGAATCATTTGGCAGTCGACTGTTGAAGCCTCACCAACAGAAGCGGGCATCGATGGGAGCATCAAGCGTGGAGGCTCTTTAGAAGACTGAGAGCGCCGGCCACCCTTCCACGGGGGCAGCCTTTTCCGTATGAGGCTTCCTTGTGCTCTCGGTCGTTCTATTTGAAGATGATGGCGTTGGCGCAAGCGATGCATGAACTCCACCCTGTCTTGAGCGTTTCCGTCGATGACGACGTTGACGCTGGATCTTTTCTGAGGCTTCTCTATGGGTTGAGCTATCGCTGACCATTTTCTTCAGAACTTCGAACTTTTTTTATTCTTGCGCATTCTTTAGATGTCGCTTCATGGGTGCCTTTGCAGTTTCCACACCTAAAGTTTGTTGCACGGCAGACATCTTCCGTGTGTGACTCCGCGCACCGGGGGCACATTGTGGAGTTTGCGCAGGCGCCCTTAACATGCCCAATCTTGAAGCACTTGTGGCATTGAAGCGGCTTTGGGACAAACCGCCGTACGACATGTCGTAAGTGACCGACCTTTACGTGCGAAGGGATGAAATCCCCCTTGAACACTACCTTCTCACAACGGCTGTTGCCGAGTCAGCATACGTGCGTGATGACCACTCCGTATGCCGGTTTGATCAGAATTGGCAGGACCGTGTTCGAAATTGCTAAGTCAACATCGTAGATCACACCTGCAGTGCAGGCCCCACCCATAGGTATGACCAGTCGTACTTTTATGTTGCCCAAATCTGTTATCTGTCATAGCGTCTCCAGCGTGGTTCCACGGGTTATGTCGACAGCTAGAACATTCTTTCTTGTGTTCAGTCGGACTTCCTTGATTTCGTTTGGCACCTTTCCCTCAACAAAAACAGAGAGAGCTTGCCTGTTCAATACTCGAAGGTTGACCGAAGAACCCATTGGCATGAAGAAGATGGTGCGCGGCCAGCGTTCACTGCCTGCCTGTATTGTTGACGTACTCGCTGGTGACGACGCCTTGATAAACCTCCTTTTAGCCCTTCGCCTCCTCACCGACACGAAGCTGTCATCGGATGAGTCGTCACCTGTGATTGAGTAGACCTCTATGACTTCGCTGGTGCCGGAACAGGTGCCTCGTTTCCTTGAGGAACTTGTCAATGTAGTGCTCTGGCCAGACGGGCCGGAAATAGGCTCTGCATCCATGGCCACAGAAGTAGGAGTCTCTCTTGAGCGTTCACTGGTGGTTGACCAGGTGCCTTGACTCATAGAAGAGCTTGCGGTTGCAGACTTCTGGCAGCACGAGTCTGCGGAACGTTCCGCGTCCGTTGCCTCACGCCAGGACGCGGAAAGCGCCCCAGGGACTGATGAAAATTTGACGAAAACTGGCTAGCTGGGACAGGTGCATTCTAGCACTGAGTAACTTCGTAGTCGTCGACACTTCACTGTTTATTAAAAGTACATATGGATCATTAGGAACACGTGAGCGGGTTCACTAGTACATGACTCTTTGGTAAAGTGTGATTAGTCACTGACTAGCCCGCAAAGTCTGACTTCCTCAGCAATATAGCCTGTTCCTAAGCGTACTTTCTCATGTTTTATGCCTTAATTTATGCCCACGGGGATGAAATTTGTCCCACCTCTGCTGCAATTTTATGTTTGATTGTGCACAATTCACGCTTGGAAATATTCGAAAATTATTAAAAGATATTCGTATTTACGAACAGTAGATATTCAATCAGAGGACCTAATTGAATGCGACACAATTTGATTCGTTATTTGAAAGCTTTGAATATTCGTTGCCTAGCTACAAAGGTGTATCAATATATTGTGGCTAGTGTTGTCGTCTGCAGTAAGAACTCGAGCACATTAAAGCGAATGAGTATCCGATCTAAACGTGCATGCTTCCGCTAGCGTTTGAAAGCGTGTTCGTACCGCTGACCTGACAATCTAAGGCATGTATGCGACCGGCTCAGGAAGAAGCCTTGCAAAAAAAAAATAGGAAAATGAGCAGTTCGGTGAAAACCAATTTATTTAGGTAACAACAAATAAGCACAATAATATCACTAGTTAGCTGCAACTGAATTTCTCACATCAGCTCGAATTTGCTTATTCAAAACTGTGCATTTCCATGTACAACTCGATCGTATGTCTTCTTCCTTGCCATATTTATACAGTGACTCTTATTCTAACAATGTCGTGGGTATCTCAAGGTAACTTGAAGTAGGCGTGCATCTACGGAGGTTACAAAACGCATGCAACAATGCAAAAACCGGTGCATGGTACAAGACCGTACTAAAGACGTAAACGTGCGGCTTGTGACTGACTTCTTGAAGCGTCGGTTTATACAGCACTGGGAAATCTTGCCATGCAATATCAAGTTGCCATCAGTAAATTGAGCCATAGAATTGGGCTCTCGTTGCAAGCCTTGCCCTCAAAACTAGAGATGAATGATGAGCACTGCGCATCTCAACCTTGGGAGGTTACTGAAAGAAAGCCATGCGATAGATCCAGCACAAAGCCCGACCACAGTTCCGGTCGCGAGCGCACTGGATTTAAAACCGTTGACAAACGCTGCACTGTCTATGTTGCACATGCAGTTACATTCTACGCCGTGTCATAAAAGGCACATGTAGAATTGTTAGCGAAATTTTCGCGATTTTGAGGATCACGCTCCATAACCCTGCCTAGTGCTTTATCCAGTGTAGGAAAGGAGACTTGAAAGAGTATCCCACGCATCATGTCGCGTGAATTATTTACCATGATTTTGCTCGGGATGCTCGAGTAGTGAAGATCAAAAAAGAACAGAAACAGACTTCAACGCTCGTTGAAGGCCAACTGCAACAAAATTTCGAACCGGGAAAGAAGCCTAGTTTAAGATAAAGTAGATAAAGAGGAGCCGCCGTTGAAAATTTAAAGTTTGTAATACGAGCGGAAGCGTCACGAAAATCTTGCAGAATAGGCGTTTTGATACGGAAACTGAAAAAACACAACGCCATCGCCGCTCGCTAAAAGTGACACATGACCTAATGCATGGTTCCTCGGCATGCCGCGTGGCACCGATCACAATGTCGCCGCGGGGTGACGCCAGGGTGACGTCACGAAGAGCCCTCTCCCCGTGTGAGAGGCTCAATCTGCAGCGTGCTTTGATTGGCCTCTGTGGTTCCCCAGGCGTGGCAGCGCGAGCTAGCCCAAGCGCCCGACGCGCATAAAATTTCCGGACGCGGCGTGCTGGGGTTTACGTCATAGTGACACCACCAGGTGCGCGAATCCTATGCTTATGCGCTTCTTTAAAGGCTGTTAACTACAACAACAACTATACAATCACCAGCGCGACGACTTTACCAAGATGGTTTCAGTGGTAGTATAGTACTCATATATAACAAATTTAGCCAAAGTGAAATTTAGTTGCAGTTGGCCTTTAATCCTTGGGATTTCCATCGGCGGAAGCAATGTGATCATAGTTTTGCCATTCGAGTCGCATATTCTAATGCACAGGTCGTGGTTTACCGTTTGGCTTCGTGGCATGCTGCCTTTGCCCAAAGATTTAATTTCTTTCCCGACAATCTGGCGGCTCCAGAAGTCTCGTGTGCCTATTTCATTCTTATAGTGCAACGGGTGCCACGTTGTCCGCACAATGTGTGGGATGTTTCCTCCTGTACGTTAGGTGCATTGCACATACGATGACAAATTACGATATAGTTAACTTCTTTGCTAATCAGTGTTCTAAATTTCAGTGAACTGCGCCTACAGATGTGCCTTGCGTTGTAGCAAGTCGTAAAGCTAAGACGCCTAGACTTGTTCCATAGCGTGCCTGGTTTTACGACCACCAATTTGTTCGAAGAAAAAAAAACCACCTCGTACACCTGAGATAAGCTAATCTACTCGGTCCAGGATAACGAGATCTGTTGCTAAGCTAAGGCTGCCTGCACATATGAAAGTTGGAAAGACTATCCTTTAAGAATACCTAAAACATCTTTATTAATCTACCATGAGTTATACATTAAGTTGTTGGCATATTAGAAGTAACGGTGGCAGTAAAAAATTTGGGGGTTACGCAAGCTAACTGTGCCGAAAAGAAAGCATAGGAGGACCAAGGCAGTGGCATGCGGTTCGGCCGAAGTGATGTACGTACACTGAGAAGTATGAACGGTTAGTATATACGTTGTATTTACGAGATTAAAGACAGAAACGATATGGGCGCACCATGCTCGTTAAAATATTTCCGCAGTATAATAAACGCCTCAATAAACGTTTGCTGATGTCCCAGAACGTGGGCTAAAGATCTCCTGTGTCATCACACAAAATAACATCGGCCCGAAATTCAAGTGCCTGGCATCCCCGGCATCTAATACTGTCAGTGAAACCAGCCCCTTCCAGAATTTTGTATTTCCAGCATGACACCCTTCTGAAAAATTGTGGCCGAATACACAAAGGTTTTTGCTCCTAAATCATTTTTGCTATTGGCTGGCCTAATTTGTTAAGGACATGTCAGACATCACGACAGGTATGCAGCGGCTCTTACGAACAGTTCTAACGTAAGAACATCTCGTAAATAAGAGTCAGCGGGCCAAATTCAGAAAAAAAAGTTGTCATTATATAATGGTTACTTAAGGCAGGTGACAATCAATCGTGATTTTAGATATGATATTAGGTAAGGCAAACAGCTAATGACAAACAGCGTTTACATGAAGTGAATCTGGCGCCTGAGCATTTTTGTTTGTGCGACTTGACAGAAAACGCGAAAAAACGGGCCTATCCGCTATGATCCCTACCACGCCGCATCACCAAACTCTTCCCTGTATGGCTTGGGATAGATCAATATTTGTTTTACGCACCAAATAACGCAAAATTACGCAACGCTGTGTCCTTTTAGTCATCTTTCTCAAGTTACCACAAAAGGAGAGTGATTGTGTGTTAGCTACTGCTGAGCGTATGTACGCAAAACATTGCTTAGAAATAAGCCACGTCAGAAATACACATCAGAAGTCCGATGACTAGAGGTCAAAGAAGAAAACCACAGTTCCAATGAGGTAGTAGAAATCTACGTGGTCACATAAAGCGATGGGTGAGTAGAGAGACAGTGTGGTCCATTTCTTTGAAAGTATCCAAACTGTGATCACATTCTACAAGGTGCAGTGTTAGGCTCATAGAGCTTCTTTGAGCGAATGCACGTTGGATCCTCGAGGGCGGCTGTCAGAATTCCCTCGTGCTATGCAGGTGTTAGCCCCATTTGCATCACTTGTCTTCCGGCATGCTGCGTCCGAATCTGTAAGTATAAACAAACGAATAAAAAAACATACACAGAAGACAGGGAATGGTCAAGAAAACTAAAAAGCGTCTAACTCAGCTAAATCTTCATGAAACAGCTTTAATTTTTGAAGGATCATCGTAAATTATGAATGCCGACTGACGGGCACGTAGTCGCGTCTGTAAAATGCTAAAAAAGGAAACCGTGAAAAGTGAATGAGTGAATAGCAACAGGTACTGAGCAAGGTAAAATGAGAGGATGTAATGCCAACGACTAGAGAAAGGGAAAGGAATGTAAATTATTTGCTATAGGTTGGGTAGCACAGAAACAAGCAGCTCTGTTAGCTTCGTAAGAACAACTACAGGTTCGGGGCAAGCTTCATTCCGTAAGACATTTCATAAAGCGACAATGGCAGACCACCGAAGGGTCCCAAAACGGCACCTGGCATATGAGCGACGCCGCAGTGCAGTGATATGGATTAAATTTGACCTCCTCAGGTTTTTTAAGCGCGCCAGAAGCTTGGTACCTGAAAGTTTTTGCATCGCCCTTTCGATGGGATGCGGCCGTGGCTATGGGGAATGAAATACCGCAAGCTCGTGCTGAGCAGTGGAAACCATATGAATGTTGGAGTTGATCCACAATTGTGGTGGCCGACGTACTAATTCATGCTTCAATCAATCAATCAATCAATCAATCAATCAATCAATCAATCAATCAATCAATCAATCAATCAATCAATCAATCAATCATACCTTGGCTTGCCAATGATAAGGTAGTAGTCGTCGAGCTCCTTGAGGTACTGCAGCAGTTGCTGCTCGCTATGGAAGATGGGTGGCATGGCCGGCTTTCGCCTCAGCACAGCGCCAGCCTCGTGGCCCTCACTGCACAGCAGAATTAGGCATAGAACGACGAGCAGCAAGGCAGGCTTGCGCATGGCCCAACCCCCGGTACGTGAGCACAGGCGCCGTGTGCAAGTACCGGTGCAGTCTTCACGACACGAATGGTGATGGCAGAGAGAAAACTACGAAGTTACGGTGTCAACGGTGGTCCAGAATGGCGTCAAACGGTGGCCGCACCAAATCTGCAATTGAACACAGTCTAAAGATACGAGACAGCGGGACGTGTACGGAAGACAGGGGGCTAATAAAAAGGCGCTAGTACACAAGATCTTTATAAAGCGCCCTTGAGCGCGTTGTCCCAACGCCAATGAATCGACCACGTGCAAGTTGGCAATGCGACTTGCTAATACGTCCGTGAGCAGTTTTATCTCCCTTTAAGGTAACATAAGAATTGTAGGAAACGAGGACGCAGGACAGTGCAACTCCTGCACTTCGCCAGAAGTTGGGCTCACTTGAAATGAAACGTCATCAGAAGGGTGTCTTCGCATATTCCTCCTATATTTGCACGTCCTCACCATGGATGGGAGTCGCACCCATGGCCTCATGAACAATGCCCAACTCTGTACATTGGCATTAGGCGAAAGTATAAATTACAAGCTGACCCGAACGTCACCTTCTGCACTTTCTCTTATTTGTGAGACTTTTTAGACAGCGACAATGACCGCTTATTTATTTATTAATGCGAAAACATTACATGAATCAGAAAGAGGAAAGTCAGGCGGCGTGACCGGCAATTGTACAAAAAGTCAGGTGGTCTCAGAGAAGCACTCGTGCCACTTCTCGCGCGTTCGTCGTTGTCTTCTACAGCTGGCTCCGATGCCACTTTTCATGCCAGCGTTCTCATACAGCCCCTCCCTTTGCGAATACGCCGACAGCAATGGCCGACTAATAGTCGGTGCGGTGGTTTCGGTGAGTTCTGTCGTGCGCTCAGATGGACGAGCCTGTTACGGAGACGGCACAAAAAGTCACGTGGTCACAGAGACAGACCACGCCGGTTGTCGGTATATATATTCAAGGCTTCTCAGCCAAACTTCGAGTAGGATGGAGGTTACTGCAAAAGAAACGACTCAAACTAGTGCCCGCGTAACTGTAAAGCACGAGTTTACATCCGTAACACTGATTGAATGAGTTAGAAAGTTTGGTAACGTGAAAAAAATACCATTACGTTTCGTAAAACGAGTCGCGATCGGAGAGACGTCGCAATGCTTTCGCATTTATTCATATGTGAATACCGAAGTGCCCTTGAATTTTTATTTTATATTATATATTTATAGATACTGATAGATTATGCAATATTTTTTGCTAGCAGTAAATATACAAAGCTAATTAACTATGATGATTACAGAACACTACAATTATCGATCAAGTAACAACGCGAATTAATAGAACAACATATATAATATTCTGGAATGTGCTAATTTCGCCCAAGAACTGTTTCTGCGGCTGCAGATGTAGCTTTAGCGGCCGCAGACTAATGCATAATTATGGTTTCTTACTGGGTGTTGGCTTCTTTTTTTAAAATATCATGTGCCATTCCACTGTGTGAAGGTGGATGACCAGCCAAGCTCTTTAGTCCACGACACAGAGGTGACACACAAATTTGAACAGAGATACGAACTCATATTGTCTTGATGGGTGGTCATTGTAACGAAAGGTACGCATGCTTATTTATTGCCTTGATCGGTGTTCATTATTTGACTCGCTACTGCAAACACATTCTTTGATAACGTGAAATCGATGCACGTACGCTACAGGGCGGCTGGTTGGGCCGGATCGGTGGGGCATCACAAGCGATATGTCTGCAACGCGAAACACGTAAACCACTCCATTTTCGGTCCAAACTCATCCCCATTGAAACCACCGACAACGATCACAGGGGTAGTGTCATCGTAAGCAACCCATGCGAAGTGAGTAGCCATGAATTCTACGGAGATATAGGCCATTGCATATTTTGCTTGCTTAGGGGGGTATGAGCCCCTGGTTACGGGGCGTGAGTCATTGATCGTGACAGTTTTCGACATGATGTTCTGTATGTTGTATGCTTTATTAGAACGAATGTAAGCACTGTTCGCTTCACTTGACTGACTCTGCCTTACGGTGCTATGAGCCATTGAATTGTTTGCTTGCTTACTTGAGCATGAGTGCTCATGGGGGCATGAGCCATTGATCATGATAGTTTTTTTTCAGGGAGAACAAAAGTGCACGAAACTCTAGCCATATCCAGCTTTGCTGTAAAATGCATATACATATGTAAACAATGTCAGGGCTGGAGATGACTTTCAAAAATTGACAAGGAATCCTGTGTTACTCTTTTTTTAGAAGGGTGCTTAAACAGCTATTGATCTTAGGAAATATGAATACTTAAAGCAGTTATGTGATGTTAATACCATAATTGCTAGGAATGACTGTCTCTAGTGGCATAACTTGTTGCATAAGTGAATAGGGCAGCAGTGTTAATGCTATGTGATCGTGCACTAGTTAAATAATTTCCATTAGGAATCACGATTACGCGCTTAAATGGAAGGTAAACTGCGTCGCCTGAGTAGTTTGGTATAGAACTTCAACCGTGAAACATAAAAATAAATATGAGAGCTTCCTTTTCAACCCTTTCTAGCCTGTGCTGCATAGGCAGGTATACACGCGCTAACGAACAAGATTGAAAGTAGAGAAACACAAGAACGTGCGAAAACAACAGGGAAGAAACCAGACTTTAGTTTGCGAAAAAGAAAAAAAAATATTTATAGAGAATATTGCGCAATGGGGGGGGGGGAGGTGGTGCATACCGGGTGGCGGTGTATTTCCCTGAGCTGGGTTGGTGTTGGGTGGAGTCCTTTTGAAAGGTGCAAGCTCGGGAACTACACATGGATGTCCCAAAAGGATACTACTGGTGCATAAGCACAGTTAGGAATACTATGGTCATGAACACGTGCGCACCAAAAACAATCAAGTATCCCCAGGCGAAGAGGGTACGCGAACTTGGCCCATAATATCCTGGAAGTTCTAAGCATCGAATACGTTGAGAGGCACTTTCCATCAAGGTACAATAACTCTAGACGTGCTTACTTAAAGGTATCCTAAATTTGTCGAGATGCTCGCAAGTTCCTGCATCTCTGGTCACCCTCATTCAAATTTAGTGTGTCATAACGTAAAGATATTCCAAACTGATTCTATACCGTTTCTGTAATCAGCCTTCCACGATTAGTCAAAAATATTTCATGCCACCCTCACTTGGCCTCTCTGCCATGTGACATCACGAAAACCGCAGACACTCCTTATCTGATATGAAATGTACCCACTGATTACGCATGATTAAACAAAAAAATTCTGATTCCCCACCTTTCCTGCTATCGGACCACTGCTATAAATCAAAAGATGTCGGGCTGCGTCTACTTTACCTTTCCGTCATGTGACGGCACAAAAACACGGGAGCTCACCATGTCAAAGTGACGTTTACGCCGAGAACATGCACTCATATGCCCTACAAAAGTGATTTTCTTTTTGGAATAGCCGGAAACTAATCCTTCCGAAAGGAATGCATGTCTGCCCACAGATTGCTTTGGTACTATCCACTCAGAGCTGCCGGTGAGAATAAATTCATTTGCGTGTAATAAAAAAATTATGCAGAAGTGTAATATTTGGAGGCATTTTGACACGTATACGACATCGGTCTGCCAACTTTCTGTGCTGTCGATCCCTTTTACTGCCGTTTTTAACCTTCCGTTCCACTCCGCCGCGATTTTCGGCCGTCCACCGCAAGCGAAACAAGCTCAAGCGCGCCAGTCGCAGAAGCCGGCACCACCCTCCTCATCCGGTTGCCCACTTGCACTACACTAGCTCGGCCACAACGAAACCCTCTCCACTTATGCGTGCTTCTAGCCTTTTGTCAACCAATTAGTTCAGAAAAAGCTATCAAGGTAGACAATGCTCTAAAACAAAAATCATAATCATCATCATCATCATCATCATCATCATCATCATCAGCATGGTTACGCCCACCGCAGTGCAAAGGCCTCTCCCATACTTCTCCAACTGCCCCGGTCATGTACTAATTGTGGCCATGCTGTCCCCGCAAACAATCTCATCCGCCCACCTAACTTTCTGCCGCCCCCTGCTACGCTTCCCTTCCCTTGGAATCCAGTCCGTAACCCTTAATGACCATCGGTTAGCTTCCCTCCTCATTACATGTCCAGCCCCTGCCCATTTCTTTTTCTTGACTTCAACTAAGATATCATTAACTGTCGTTTGTTCCCTCACAAAATCTGCTCTTTTCTTATCCCTTAACGTTACAGCTATCATTCTTCTTTCCATAGCTCGTTGCGTCGTTCTCAATTTCAGCAGAACCCTTTTCGTAAGCCTCCAGGTTTCTGCCCCGTACGTGAGTACTGGTAAGACACAGCTCTCATATACTTTTCACTTGAGGAATAATGGCAACCTGCTGTTCATGATCTGAGAATGCCTGCCAAACGCACCCCAACCCATTCTTATTCTTCTGATTATTTCAGTCTCATGATCCGGATCCGCAGTCACTAGCTGTCCTAAGCAGATGTATACCCTTACCACTTCCAGTGCCTCGCTACCTATTGTAAATTGCTGTTCTCTTCCGAGACTGTTAAACATTACTTTAGTTTTCTGCAGATTAATTTTTAGACCCACTCTTCTGCTTTGCCTCTCCAGGTCAGTGAGCATGCATTGAAGTTGGTCCCCTGAGTTATTAAGCAAGGCAATATCATCAGTGAATCGCAAGTTACTAAGGTATTCTCCATTAACTCTTACCCCCGATTCTTCCCAATTCAGGTCTCTGAATACCTCCCGTGAACACGCTGTGAATAGCATTGGAGAGATCGTATCTCCCTGCCTGACGCCTCTTTTTGTTGGGATTTTGTTGCTTTCTTTATGGACGACTATAGTGGCTGTGGAGCCGCTATAGATATCTTTCAGTATTTTTACATACGGCTTGTCTACACCCTGATTCCGCAATGCCTCCATGACTACTGAGGTTTCGACTGAATCACAATGCTTTCTCGTAATCAATGAAAGCTATATATAAGGGTTGGTTATATTCCGCACATTTCTCTATCACCTGATTGATAGTGTGAATATGGTCTATTGTTCAGTAGCCTTTACGGAATTTTGCCTGGTCCTTTGATTGACGGAAGTCTAAGGTGTTCTGATTCTATTTGCAATTACCTTAGTATATCCTTTGTAGGCAACGGACAGTAAGCTGATCGGTCTATAATTTTTCAAGTCTTTGGCGTCCCGTTTCTTATGGATTAGGATTATGTTAGCATTTTTCCAAGATTCTGGTACGCTTGAAGTCATGAGACATTACGTATACAGGGTGGCCAGTTTTTCTAGAACAATCTACCCACCATCCTTCAACACATCTGCTGTTACCTGATCCTCCCCAGCAGCCTTCCCCCTTTGCATAGCTCCCAAGGCTTTCGTTACTTCTTCCGGCGTTATTTGTGGGATTTAAAATTCCTCTAGGTTATTCTCTCTTCCATTATCGTCGTGGGTGCCACTGGTACTGTATAAATCTCTATAGAACTCCTCAGCAACTTGAACGATCTCATCCGTATTAGTAATGATATTGCCGGCTTTGTCTCTTAACGCATACATCTGATTCTTGCCTATTCCTAGTTTCTTTTTCACTGCTTTTGGGCTTCCTCCGTTCTTGAGAGCATGTTGAATTCTATCCATATTATACTTCCTTATGTCAGCTGTCTTACGCTTGTTGATTAACTTGGAAAGTTCGGCCAGTTGTATTCTAGCTGTAGGGTTAGAGGCTTTCATACATTGGCGTTTCTTGATCAGTAAAGGAGTCTCCACCGACTTCTATTGCAGACTCCTTAATGATGCCCACAAGATTGTCGTTCATTGCTTCAACACTAAGGTCCTCCTCCTGTGTTAAAGCCGAATACCTGTTCTGTAGCTTGATCCGGAATTCCTCTATTTTCCCTCTTACCACCAACTCATTAATCGGCTTCTTATGTACTAGTTTCTTCCGTTCCCTCCTCAAGTCTAGGCTAATTCGAGTTCTTACCATTCTATGGTCACTGCGACGCACCTTGCCGAGCACGTCCACATCTTACATGATGCCAGGGTTAGCGCAGAGTATGAAGTCTATTTCATTTCTAGTGTCGCCGTTCTGGCGCCTCCACGTCCACTTTCGGCTATCCCGCTTGCGGAATAAGGTATTCATTATCCGCATATTATTCTGTTCCGCAAACTCTACTAATAACTCTCCTCTGCTATTCCTAGTGCCTATGCCATATTCCCCCACTGCCTTGTCTCCAGCCTGCTTCTTGCCTACCTTGACATTGAAGTCGCCCATCAGTACAGTGTATTTTGTTTTGACCTTACCCATCGCCGATTCCACGTCTTCATAGAAGCTTTCGACTTCCTGGTCATCATGACTGGATGGAGGGGTGTACACCTGTACGACCTTCAATTTGTACCTCTTATTAAGGTTCACAACAAGATCTGCCACCCTCTCGTTAATGCTATAAATTTCCTGTACGTTAGCAGCTATATTCTTATTAATCAGGAATCCGACTCCTAGTTCTCGCCTCTCCGCTAAGGCCCAGTAGCACAGGACGTGCCCGCTTTTTAGCACTGTATACGCTTCATTTGTCCTCCTAACTTCGCTGAGCCCATTTTACTGCCCTTTAATTCTTCCAATAGCACTGCTAGACTCTCCTCACTAGATACATTTCTAGTGTTAAACGTTGCCAGGTTCAGGTTCCAGTGGCGGCCTGTCCGGATCCAGGGATTGTTAGTACCCTCTGCTGCGTCGCAGGACTGACCGCCGCCGTGGTTAGTTGCTTCGCAGCTGCTGGGGACTGAGGGCCGGGGTTTGATTGTTGTGTTCATATGGGAGCTTGTGGCCAAGTGCTGCACCAGGGTGGCCAATCCTGCTCTGGTGAGGGAGTGCGTTGCCGGCTCTGGTCACCGGGATCAGGCCACACTCCAGGCCTGTTTGTGGAATTTTATCAACACGCGGATTTCTTTTTAATCCGGTGGAAAATTGCACGGCACCGGGATTCGAACCGCGGTCCTCTTGCACGCGAGGCGGATGCTCTACCTCTACGCCACCGCTGCACATAACGTGAACATGAGTGACCCCCCATAAACGAGGCGCGCGTTTGATAGGGCCGTTCAATAAAAACAGTGGCTCACCTCCTGATGATAGCGTCGGTGGTTACGTAAATTTGACGTCAGGAGATTGCAATGAAGTAGATTGGAATAGTTTTGTGTTATACCGCCCTTCGTATGAAGAATATTTAATGTTGTTGTTTTGGCTCCGTAAACTAAACTTAGTCCTTGGTCACTTCCATTCGAAAGAAGTTCTGAGAAAGCATACCGGACAGTTTCCCAGGCACAGACGCGGAACTGCTAGAGAAACTGAAAGAACAATACATAGGACCACCACTAAACACAGACGCCCCAAACAAGACGCTGCCATACCTTGGAAAGGCCAATTCCAAATTAGATGAACCTTTCACATATGCAGAAGTCTTTGAGGCAGCTCAAGCGGCCGCCAAAAACTCGGCTCCTGGCCCTGATGCCATCACGAACGCGATGCTTTGGAACGTGGACGCTAGGGTCCCGACTAAAATCACAGAACTGTTCAATGGCGAGAGCTGGCTCAAAGGCTAATTGTCCCCGGAATGGAAACACGCTAAAGTTACCATGGTCTCCAAACCTAAATATAACCACTCAATAGGCGCTCTGGGGCCCATTTCTCTCACGTCCTGCCGGGGTAAACTGTACGAACGAGTAGAACAAATAAGACTGCAGCGGTACCTCGAAGAAATAAGATGGTTTCCAAACACCATGATAGGGTTCCGTACGGGACTATCCTGTCAAGACGCATTCTTACTGGTCAGAGAAGTTATAGCTAACGTCGCCGGCGGAGGGAAAAGTCTAGTGCTCGCACTAGACCTCAAGGGAGCATTTGATAACGCTTCGCACAAAACAATATTGGAGGAACTCGAATTGACGGGATGAGGAGAACGAACGCACAACTACGTGTGGGCTTTTCTCACCAACCGCACCACCACAATAGGAATCGGTCAAATCTCTTCCCAAAAGTTCAAGATGCCCGTAGAGGAACACCCCAAGGGACATTATTCTCACCTTTGCTGTTCAATATAGCGACGTGTCGCTTGGCGCGACCGATGAACCAAATCCCCGATTTGGGTTAACACTGTACGCGGACGACATAACGCTGTGGGCAGCAAGGGGCCCTCTGGGACATAAAGAACAAGTACTACAACAAGCAGCCGAGGCAGTAGACAAATTCTCGAGGAGCAGTGGCCTCAAATGTTCCCCCGAAAAATCGCAGTTCATTTGGGTACATTCGAGGGGCTACATATCTAACGCACCTGTCATCATCGGTGTGAAAGGACACATGGTCCAAGAAGTTAAGGCTATGGGGATCATGGGTTTCTGGCTCCAAAGTAGCGGGAAAGCATCCCACACCATCAAAACACTGAAAACCACCGCAAATAACATTGCCCAAATGATCCGTCGCGTAACTTATCGGAAAACGGGCATGCAAGAACACGACACGCTGAGAGAGAGAGAGAGAAGGGAAGAAGGAAAGGCAGGGAGGTTAACCAGACTGAATCCAGTTTGCTACCCTACACGTGGGGAGGGGAATGGGGAGTGAAAGAGAGAGACAGAGAACTTAGGTGTAGGATGTCTATAGTCGTGCACTCAAGTCTGTTGCCTTCAGGTAGTGAAAAAGCGCTCGAACTGCTTTCTGCGCTAATGAACTGTGAGGCCAGGCTCCCAAGATCTTCGCTTCCGTAAATGGCCTGTCAGCCAGTCTATTCAAGGCACACTGGAGAGTCTCATGTTGATTATCGAAGCGAGAACAGTGGCACAGAAGGTGACTGATGGTCTCTTCACACATGCACTTAGCGCACACACGCTGAGGCTCGTCCAAGTACTAGTGATAAGCCGAGTCAAGTACGTCCTGCTCTACCACTTCCTTAGACGCAGGTCGACATCATATTAAGATCAGCATACAAAGTGGCCCTCGGACTTCCCAAGAGGACGTCCACGGAGTGCCTGCTAGCCTTAGGAGTACACAACACACTCGAAGAGCTAAAACAAGCCATACTAATTCCTTAGAGGGAACGCTTGAGCTACACTCACGCAGGATGGGCCCTACTGACAAGGGCACGCATTTCCCCACACCCTCAATTTGTCAGCGAACACGTATTACAACTACCAACCTCAACACGAGCTCGAATAATAGTGGCACCTATACCCAATAACATGCACCCAGAATACAATAAGGCAAGGCGAAAAGCACGCGTACAGCATATTAGAACAATGTATGAAAATAATCCCACGTACAACATAATATACACGGACGTAGCCGCGTATTCGAACGCACACGAACGCCAGTGATGCCCAGAAGAACGTCTGGAGGTACGCAGTAGCAATCGTCGACACGAGAGCACAGTAACAATTACAGTACAGTAACAAGGGCAGAGTAACAAGGGCAGGTACTCTGGCGGCTGCTGAAAGTTTCACCATGGCAATGGCCCTCGCTCACGCGGAACGCACGCAAAAGAGCGTCACCACTATAACAGACTCACAAGAAGCACGTCGCCTGCTTCTCAGGGGCCACGTGACCAAAACATGTCTCTCAATAATACCGACGAAATTCGCCCGTCATCACCGGATCCTATGGCGCCCAGGTCACACAGGCTTTCAGGGGAACGAACTGGCCGATTCGCTAGCCCGAGGTATTATTAACCGGGCCGACTCGACCGGGACGGTCCCAGGTAGCCACTGTAATAACCCCAATTCAACGAATTCCCGGGAGATTCTCGCTCATTAGTGCGCAACCAGAAAAAGATACCCCCCCCCCCTCAACCACAACTCAGTGGAGAGGAAGCTGTCAGCTGGCGCAATATTCAGACCTCACCTTAAATTACAAAATGTCATGTTCCCCACTCGCTACAGGCCGGAGTGCGCGTGGTGCGGCGGCATACCAACACTACTACACATTGCATGGGATTGTAAATCACACCCGTTTGATGAAACGCACCACACAGTGGAGCAATGGGAGGCACAGCTAACCAGCTCAGACTTGGCGGGACAGCAGTCCTTCATAAAACAGGGCAAGCTGGCGGCCGAGGCCAGCGGGGCCTTGGACTAAATGGGCTCTGACCATTGCACGTAAATCGTTTAAGACAATAAAAGTTTCTCTCTCTCTCTCTCTCCGAGAGAGTACGCTTGCAAACAAAATAGGTAGTTTGGCGCGTTTCATTAAACGTGTGTGTTCGTTCATAAAATGCAGGGGAGACATTTTACGTGAAAGTAGATTCTGTACCTCTGCGGCTGGTGTGTCTATAGCAGCAACGGATTTGACAAAAAAAAAAAAACGTGCTCGAAGTGGTAGTTGTAGTGGTGACATAAAACACGTGAAGCCTACCTTTGCTACGAACTCCATTTTTATTGGGCGACGCCATACACACGGAACAGCCACCGCAGTAGCACTATTCATGATGAACATAGAGATAGCGACACAGTAACTAAACTTACAGCCGTGATAAAGCTCTATAGCAGGATAATTCGCTAGACAGAGCTTGGCAGCTTACCTAACGCTGGAAATAGTTCGCAAAACACTCAGACCAACTAAAAAAGCTAAATATTCATGGCAACCAGGGACAAAACCAGGGCGTGACAGTTGAAGTGATATACTAATAGAGAAGTGAGTTCCTGTATGGCAACTAAGCAAGAGCGTAGAACAGTCCTGTGTAGTCAGAAGTGAGCTCTGAATCACTCCTTCAGCAATCTTCAGCCGAGTGCCAGAAGATACTACAAAAACTTGATGTGCTTCTCACTGTCTTCTTACGTGTGGTTCAGGATAAAACTTCCTATGTACATCGGCCTCTACGCTGAAAGGGCACCATTGCAGTCTAATTATGACGCATCCTGGTACAGTATCACCATGAGACAGTGGGCCACGCACATTTTACTGACCTTTTCCACATCACCCACAAATTGATAACTTCATCCGACGTAGCGGCGACTGCGTGCATCATCCTTCGAGTCGTCGTTGAATGTCAGAATGAATCGGATAATCCGGAAGCGCACGCTTGGTCTTCGGCGTCCTTTGATCACGTCGCCGACTTCTTCCGAGATGATGGTGTCACGTCTCGGCTCTTCCCACACGTCTAAGCACAAGCTTGCTTTTTGTCCACGTTCTTCGACACGATGCGCACAACTGCGACGAGGCTTGAGGCTTGAGCACCGTGTTCAGCTATTTGCTGACATTCTTTCCCACTAGACTCCGCTGTTGTTCGACACGAGCTCCTAATGTTACCGCTCATTATGCATTGTAGGTCACGCAGAATATACCATGCGGCGATGATTTCGTGACCATTTTAGGCAGAGTTACACTTGAGAAGACGAGAATTTGTGAACGCGAGCCTGTCGTGGTATAGTGATAGCGTGCCCGACAACTATTGAGCCTCACAGATAGCTCCTTGCTAGCTGATGAATCACAGGGTAATTTCAGTGCGTAGCAACAATGACAAATACGAGAAACACAACGACATGTGCAGCGGGCCTCGCTACGAGATGGACTCAATTTTCGAAAAAAAAAAAATTCAGCTTCGTGCGGCGCCATGAAGAGCACTAGGAGCGATTGCTTGCTCGTCTGGCAGCCTATGTTCAAAGAAGTTGACTTGAAAGCCTGCAGCTGACAGCCTAATATTTCGCAATGTTAACAATCCTGACAGGAGCAATATGCCGCCCGTGTTGACATGCACCATTTGCTGTAGTTCGTAACCTGGGCCCGTACTTACAAAATGTTCTGACGCTAAAAGCGTTCATGCCAGCCAATAGTGACATAGGACATATATTTAGCGAAGGTGAAATGAAAAACAGCACTTACCAATGAAAAGCTTTGTGAATTCGGCCCTTGATTCTGAAGGCATTATTGAGCATTTGTCAAGTTAAGTAGTTCCATAAATAAACCAACTAAACACAAATACCAAGCAAACCGACGGGGAATACGAATGAGCAAACGGAAGAACGAGCACTAACCAACCAAACCAACCAAACAGAAAAACAATAACTTTAGACAAACAAAAATAAACAAAAGAAAAACTAAGGAATAGGCAAATGAATGCTGCGAATAAGGTTGTCTTGTTTCTGCTCTGATTCGGCCTTTTCTGACTATTAAATTGCCAAACAACATGCACGTCAAGATGGCGATGGAGTGGCAAATACTAAGGGCACTCTTAACCAAATGCACTATGGCACAGAAAGACTGTAAACAAGCTCAGGTATAAAACGCTCCAGCGTTTTTACCTACCCTCCGTTTTAGAACGTCACAAACGCTCTCGAAGTCACCGGTAGCTTGGTCCGAGCGCTAGTGCAAAATATGCGAGTCAGCGCAAACGTAGGGGCCTTTTATGACCTCGCATGGCTTCCTTTCCCTCATTTTCGTCTTCGGTCTCGTTCTTCTAGTCGTTTATTTTATCGCCGAGATTCTATAACGTGTCATGCGCCTCGTTCAGGTTCCCCGTGGTTTTCCTTTTCTTCCCCGGATGTACCCCGGGATGGCAGGGCCGGTCTTGGCGGTGTAGGTCCCTACACCGTTCACCCGTTCACAGGCGCGGTCGAGAGCGAACGGGCCTGTCGCAGCCTTCGGTCGCTTACGAAACGGACGCTCATGTCAGGTCCAGAGAGCTCTCGTTTCATTCCAGCGCCTTTCTGTCCGTGAAAGCTGGTCCCTGCCGCGCTCTTGTACCAGTATCTTGCTTGAACATTCGACGATGCTCGGCAAACGAGCCTCCCGCCGCGGCCACAGAACCGCATCTTACGTCACAGACCGCACGAGGAAAGCGGTGCCCATTCGACGCTCCGCGGAAAACGGGGCCGCACGGTGCGACACCTCTTGGGCGGTCAGCGTTTAAGGCGGTGTACGGGACATCTTGAGCTCGGCACGACTTCCACATAATATAATGTAAGGAGGACATGGTTCAGAGATGGCGGACTTGTTGCGAGGGAATGGAACGAGCGGGGATGTTGGAGGCGGAAAGGGACCCTGTTCGCGAGAAGCAAATATACAGAAGAATAAAAATGGGTTCGAGTGAATACGGCAGGCATTACCAAGTCCTGAATGGGAGCTTACCACTGCCGTTGAAAAGAAAAGCGTATAATTGTCGCATTCTACCGGTGCTGACATGGGGGGCAGAAACTTGGAGGTTAACAAAGAACGCGAGATACAAGCTAAGGACCACGCAAAGAGCGATAGAACGAGAAATGTTAGGCGTAACAGTAAAGGGGTGCTGGACCACGCCTCGGGCTTTGTTAAAAAAAAAACATAGTCCTAGGATACCATAAGCTGCTGTGAACATCTAAACCAAGTTTCGCTGTCGTACGCGGCGCGTGGAGCTTGCAAGCGGAGCGCGAAGTCACCTTTCTCTCAAACACTCTTTTCAGCAGAAGCCTGCTCCTCAAGCTTTTCTAGACGCTTTATATCGTAATTAAAAATTATGGAGTTTTACTTGCCAAAACCACTTTCTGATTATAAGGCACGCCGTAGTGGAGGACTCCGGAAATTTCGACCACCTGGGGTTCTTTAACGTGCACCTAAATCAAAGTACACGGGTGTTTCCGTATTTCGCCCCCATCGAAATGCGGCCGCCGTGGCCGGGATTCGATCCCGCGACCTCGTGCTCAGCAGCCCAACACCATAGCCACTCAGCAACCACGGCGAGTGATATATATGGTAATAAATCGGATTCCCATGCGTGACTGCTATTGGCTAATAGTTGACGTCAATCAAGAAGGGTGTGTGGACCGGTGCACTTCTTTCTGCAGTCACTGTGTATATTTGTTGACCAAGTTCAATAAACAGGTTGAAGTAAGCGAAAACGTGCTTTCGAATTTCGATAATAATTACGTACTTCCATTGGAAGCTGCTTATTGTTTTCTCACGCTTTGGCCGCCCTGCTTATTCGTGTCGTAGCCTGCGGGTCTCGCTAATTTCGACTAGTTTTCAACGCCCAACTTGCCTCGAACCACGCGTAACTTAGGACCGGACCACACGCACGCTTGCCAACGCTCACTTACTCCTGGCCACTCTTGCTTAGACGCCTTCGCACACTAATTGAAAGCGCTTCAAAAATGCGCAAGTTGGATGTGGCTACTATCCGGCGGTCAAGCTGGTTAAGGACAAAGCCGGTCCGCACCACGTAGCATGGTCAGACTGTAGCATATAAGCGCGAGCGCTCACTATAGGCATGTCGTGCACAAAGCAAACGTTGCGCATACGCACTACAGTAGCATGCAGCTGCAGTCCGCTACGTAGCGTAGACACCGCGGCCGCTACGGGGTGCCGCGACAAGTTCATAGCTAAGTGCTGCTGTTAAGTCGGGGGTGCGTGCGGTCAAAGAAGTTTCCACGGATGGTGCTGTGCCAGGTGCCGGGAGAAAGAGTTCCGAGCGACGTTTAAGAGAATGAAAAAAAAAAAGGATTATCTTCAAGAAAAGTACATGGTTGAGTTTTACCGTACGGCTTCTACTATTGGAGCCCACTATGGTAGCGTCTTTGCATGTCCGAGTGTCACAGTGTTTCCGAGCGTCCCCCTCTCTCCTCCACAGCCATCTGGATCCGCTTTTTGTGCCCTGCGTCGTCATTGTTCAGTCGCTCCAAACCTGCGTCAGGAGACCTATGACCTCAGGTGCCATCTATCCAGAGGTTTGTTGCCCTTTACCTGCGACGGGAGTTTTGTCGAAACACACGCACATCACTGGGCACAAACAGGGGAACTGGGATCGTACACTGACTCCGTCTCCGGAGTAGTTGTGCCAATTTGTGCGGCTAACAGGTGTGAAGAATCGTAGTCTTGCACGGACCTCATCTCCAGCGTGGACATTCAACATCCAATTTGAAGAGGCCGTCGGCTCGTTTTCCATATTTGCTTCATCCGGGATTGGAATTTTGTCGCGGAGTGAATGGCCGACCATAACGGCCTTGATGGGCTCTTCGTGACGGTCAGGAGAGACGACGGTGCTATCTTCAAGCGAGCTGCCTTGAAGTAAATGATGAGGCGTGACGATTGCATGTCGCCGGGGTGGCATCCCCCGCTCTGAAGGACCGCCGGGCACAATAGCGCACGGCGCCTTGCCGAGTGCAGCCGCCTTTTACTTACGTTTGGCGCGTCGTAGGCGCCAAAATCGGAAGTAGTGGCGTCTACGTTAAGATCCAAAATCATATTTGAACTGCGCGCCGCGGTGACATTTAGAAGGCGGAGTGTTGTGAGCATGCACCGCTTCGCTGCAGCCTTTGCAGTGCAGTACATTGGAGAAGGGGCGGAAGCACTGCGAAGGTCGTGTTTGATTGCCAATAACTTCGCTTTTGCTGAACGCATTGAAGTACTTTTTGCGGCAATTTCTGACATAGCCTATCTTAACTTCAAATGCATTATTCTCTTCGATAAAAAATGGTTCAGAGTGCCTTTACGAGACAGGAAGAGAGCGGTGTGGATCAAATGGAAATCTGGGATAGAGGATATTATAGTTGACATTCAAGAAAAAGAAAGTGGAGCTGAGTAGGGCATGTATATCGTAGCGCAGATAACTGGTGGGCCATTAGAGTTACAGAATGTGTGTGACGGGAAGGGAAACGCAGTCGAGGATGTTAGACAATTAGGTAGGGCGATGAAATTAGCAAGGAGGTCATATACTTAAGCTTTTGGAGTGGCTGTCCCAGCCGCCGCTTACGGGAGCGAGCGAAGCAGGCGGCGGCCATATTGCTGGAGGCAAAAGAACGCGGCTCCAACATGGCCGCCACGGTAAACGCGCAGCGCTCCCTGCGATTGCGGTTCCGCGATGATAAATAAAAATGAACCAGTATGCCAGACCTCAGCTGCGTGTCGCCGTTGTCAGATAAAAAAAAAGTATGCGTGCGTCGATTTATTGGCTCAGGATTTGGGAAAAGATGTCGGCGGGATGTTTCACCAATCGCATTTCCTCGCTTGAACGGTCGCGCCATACAAACAAAGGTTGTGTCCCGTGAGTACTTAATGAACATTCACCGCTGTGTACACAATAATTGACGCGAGAGATTATCAGGCACTTCGCATAAAGACTCAATACAACGCACCCACCATTCCATCTTTCGTGAGCACTGCGACGTTTGTGGACATGTGGAAAGCTGCACTGAATATTTTGTACCGGCCGCAGGTAGATCCAAAAAGGCGTTCACGCAAATGGAGGCGTTGCTTAAAGCGCAATATTAAGATGAAAGCCTTAAGTGGCTAATGCCCTAAATTGCCTTAAAAAAAACACGTCGTCCAGCCCAATGGCACGAAAACCATCAGCAGCAGCAATGGCTTATAGCCCCCCTAAACGAGCAAAAAATGCAACGGCTCACCTCTCTCGTAATGCACAGGCTACGAACACTCATCAAAGTGAAGCGTACAGTGCATAAATTCATTGTAATCAAGCATACAACATACAGAAACGTGGCGTCTGGTCGAGGGGTACAAAAAAAAAGAAATATCAACGTGACCTTTTAAATCGCTCATACCATCGTAAGCAAGCAAAAAAAAACATGCAATGGCTCATATCCCCGTAAGGCTGAGGCTACAAATGCTCAGCAAAGTGAAATGAACAGCGCATGCATTCTTTGGAATCACGCATTCAACTTACAGAACAGCTTACGTTTCAATAAAGAACAAGCTCAACAAAGCAAGCATCCCAACCACATAACTGATGATTAATCCACTCCTGCGCATCCATGCAATGCGAAGCACGTCGCGATCCACGCATATGTTTCCCGGTAAAGATTACTGTTGCGCAAGATGCCTCGGCGATGGCAGCTTGTGACGTGGGGGCGACGTCCCTACCCTTTCGTATATGGAATAACCAGCCTATCAACTCATTTCAATGTTTCTTCAGCACCGCCATAGGCAGTGTGCTGTCAAAATCACCGTTAATCTCATTACTGTCATTACTCTAAAATTGCATTACTACTATTATTCTAAAGCCATAAAGCATCGCATACTCCCATCAGCATTTCTAGCCGTGTTATTCAACAGCTTCGCTGGACATTCATTTTCGCAGGGCCGGAATGGCGAGTCAATTTTTTTATATATACACTGCAGCCAGATCGCAAGATAAACACTAGGAGCCCAATAGCGTAAAACTATTCAAATGTGTTTTTATTCCAATCTCCTGACGTCAAATTTGTATAAACACCGACGCAAGCATCAGGCGGCGACCCGCAGGGTTGTCTGAACAGACCAATCAAACGCTCTCCTTGTTTATAGGAAGCCACTTTTGTTCGCTTTAAAAACGAGTAACATTGCCTACACTGAGTGGCTTGCCTTATTTAATTGGTTGAAAATTAACAGGCGAGGAGAAATAGTCAAGTGGAAAGAGATTCGATGGGGCCGAGCCAGTGCACTCAAAATCGATAAACGCATGAAGAGGGTGGTGGCGGCGTCTCGATTGGCCCGCTATCCCTTACTTAGCTTGAGGTGGTTAAGACGAAAGGTTAAGAATGTCGCTAAAACGAATTTAGGATACACACACGTCTATACAGACGGCTCCAGTAGAGCAACCTCTTCAACTTCATCATTCATTATACTGCACCTTAACAAACAAGAATCATTTAAGTTCTCGTGCGACTTCGTCCACAACGGCTGAAATGTTCGCAATCCTACGTGCGATAAAATTTATATTGTCAGTAAGAGATGCACAAAAATGGGCAATTTTCAGTGATTCACAGGCGGCTCTAACATCACTCTGCAGCACAAAAGGGAAAACATTCAGTGCAGTATAATATACGAAACACTTAAACACCTCACAAAGGCAAGCGAAGCGAAACATGCAATAGCACTCCAGTGGACACCAGGGCATTGCAACATTCCAGGCAACACAGCAGCCGATGAAGCAGCACGACAAGCACACCTCAAAGATGTGGTTCCGCTCCCAATATCAAAGAATGAATTACGCTGCATTATAAGGCCAACGTCTTTCAAAATGTCTAGAAACACTTGGTTTGACCAGAATTCTAAGAGCTCGGACTTATACCATATTGATCCGTTTATTGAATTCAAATTTTCATTGTCATTAGACAGAACTATGGAAACCCTTATTCACCGATTAAGGCTAGGCACTGCCTACACAAAGCATTTCTTACACAGAATTAGTCCTGGGGAAACCCCCGAATGTAATTGTGGTTTTGTAGACGAAGATATATATCGCCTCCTTCTAGGTTGCCCACATCACGACACACCAAGATGCCTACTTAAATCAACGCTATTTAATTTAGACCGCGGACCTTTCAGATTACGGAAACTTTTGGGTCCTTGGCCAAGAACGTCCTTGCAGAAGAGCGCTTTAAAATCACTAAAGACTTTTCTTGAAGACAGCGGTATTGTTGCACGTTAGTAACGCTTTTATTGTTCCCTTCATTTCGATGTCACTGTATATATGCATGTGTTTGTGAATTATGTTATGTTTACTGTTCTGTTGTAACTGTATGTGATAATACATTTTCACGATGTATCTACCACCCGCTGACTAGACACTGTGTTATAAGGCGACAGTATCGTTTGTACTTTTGAGACTTTTATCTACATAACTGTGGAGACATTTACCTTGAATATTGTATGTACCATGTGTTTCTTACGTCATAGTCTTCCTGTGAAAACGTTGCGTGATAAGTCCTGGTGCTTGTGTGAAAAGATTATTTGATATGTAATATTGAACCCTGTTCTATATGCAAAAAAGAAGTGAGGCGTGCAGACAGGACACAAGAACCCTGTATGTTGTATGATGGAACCACTCAAGGGATAAGGAGTAGCCGGCGCCTTAAATTGTGGGCCAACATCTCCTTATATCATATCAATAAAGAAAGATCTTCAGCAAAAAAGAGTTGGCAGAGCGAGGTCATAAACGCGCCGAAAGCGCTCGATAACGTCACTCGGCCACGCAAAAAGTACTATTGTACGCAAATAAACCAATGCTCTCCGGCAGATGCTAGTAGCCAGTGCCTGAGCGATCGGCGGCAGCCATCTTCTATTTCTTTCGGTACGGGGCGGCGTGCGGCAATTCAGAAAAAGAAACATTCAGTTTTGTTCGGCATATAAATGCATCTTTAACGCGTACACGTTATTTTGACGCGGCTAGTTTTCGCGGTTTTGTGACGTCGCGCAGGTGAAGCAGGTGCAGCCTGAAAACTTTTGACCAATAGCCGAGAGGTGATGGCGAAAAGGCATCGAATCAGAAATAACCGTTTCTTTGTTCGGTCCATTCATTCATATTCAATGTGTACGCTTCATATCACATGGGGAGCTATCGGGGTTTTCGTAACGCCGCGTGACAGACAAGTGAAGTGAGGGTAGTTCATAAAAGCTTTTGACCAATGGCGGAGGTCTGATTCCAGAATTGGAATAGAAAAGTTTGGAATAGCTTTATTTATAGCGCCCTAGCTCGTGCCAAGAGCCCAGCCACTTCATTGTCTTTCTTTATTTCATTGTCTTTCTCCTTTATTCAGCATCTGTCGATTGTACCGTAATAATATCATACGTAAGTCGCAGACGTCTTAGCGCAATGTTTACATCATAAAACGTCTCAAGTTGTGCCATGTGGCTTTAATAAGTTTCTGTTGCATAAGAAGATGCATTGTAGGCTGACGTGCGCTACGGCAGTCTTTACATAAATGACCAGATCTGTCCCGGCGAGCGTGCCACGTGCATAACCGCTCACTATATTTTTATCCCAATGGGCCCGTTTCCCAAGACGGGATCGAGTGAGCGTAGCAAAACTGAGAAGCACAGAAAACTAAAAGACAGGCTCATATATAAGCGCAGGAATATACGTACACCAAGAACTTGAAGGGTGAACAATGGCTCACCCACGATGACAAGTGCTCCCGAATGACGTAAGCGCACGTGCCAAGCACTTTCCCACTTCTGTAGGATTGCCCGGACACGTGCTAGTGTCCGTGGCAAGTAACTAACTAGGGAAGTAATGCTGCGATGCGAAGCAACAGGGAAAACAAAAGGGGTGGTGCTACCAGACACAATGTGTAGGGTAGCACAACCATTTTGTTTTTTGGTAGCGCATGAGGGCGATATTGAAGAGGATGGGGTAAGGAAGGCCCCTTGGGGGGTGCCGAAATCATCCATGGTGATGGGCTGAGATTTAAGGTTTCCTATGCGAACAGTGACCTGTCTGTCTGTAAGCAAGTCCCTCACGTATATGTATAGTTTGGGACCGCAGTTAAGCTAGCGAAGATTTTCCGATTGGTAACGTGTCGGACATTGTCAAAAACTATTTTAAAATCGATTACAAGAATGGCCCTTTCCGCTTGAATGGTTCCGCTCGGTTGGTTGACAATCCTATGTTTGAATTGCAGGAGGATGTCTTGTGCAGACAGATGGGGACAAAATTCGTACATGTCAGGCAAGAGGTTCTGTTCTTTCAGATATTAGGTTACCCTCATTTGTATTGCCTTCTGCATCATTTTACCTGGGCATGATGTGAGTGATATGGGATGAAGGTTATCGATGTTGACCACTTTGCCGGCTTTCGATGTGAAAGTGAGCTCGCCGGGTTTCCACTCTATGGGTAGCGTTCCGGAGTCCCAGCACTAGTTGATTTGATCTGTTAGCAATTGAGTCATGTCATCGCTTAGGCTGGAGAGGAGCCCTATCGATACTTGATTGGGTCTCGTGGCGGTGCCTTTCCTCATGCTTTGTATGGCCCATTTGATTTCTTCAACGGTGAACACTTGAGAGAGTTGCGGCTTGTCCGGGCCGCCATACAGGGACATCGGTGTGTGATACCGCGCGGTGTTGACGTATTTCGACTCTCGGGCACGAAGTCCCCGTTGCCGCCAGGGAAGCCATGCATAGCGTTCTGGAGACTTCTTCTGATCGCGCCTCTGCTAGAATATGGGTCAATGAAGTGGCGCAAGTGGTGCCAGGAAGATTTGGTATGAAGGCATCCCGCAAGGTAGACGCATTTTGTGAACGAATTTTCTTTAGCGAGGTCGATTTCGTATTTCTCTGCCTTCATGATGGCAGTGGCAATACGTGTCTTAAGTTGGCGATTGACCCTTTGTCGTTCCAAGCGTTTCGTGAGTTGGCGCCTGGTGTCCCACAAGTGCAGGAGATGGGTATCGATTGCTGGTGTTTCGGGTGTAGCTGTGATTGTTTTGCTAACCTCGGTCTTGAGTTGCAGTAGTGTGCCGGCCCATTTAGAATATGATTTGGGAGTTTAATGAAAGCGAAAATTTTTCGTCTTGCAGAAAGCGGCCTAATCTCTTAGCTTGACTGGTTTGTGATGCTTCTTGTGCTTGTAATATGATAGGGACTTGCGTACAATGAAATGGTCGCTCTCGAGGTTCTCCTGTGAGTTCCACCTGCATGGCTGAGGAAGGTTGATAGCCATTGTTAGACCTGGGCACCTATCCCTCGCAACGCTGTTACTTGTGCGATAGGAGTAGGGCTCGTTAGGTGAAGAGAGTGATACCCTCGAGAGCCAGAAGATCTTTCAGTTTCCGCCATTTGATGCCCTCCTGTGCGTAACCCCAGGTAGGGTGTGGGAAATTAAAGTTGCCTGCTATAAGCAGGGGAGCACTTTGAGCTTGTTTCTTGGCTTTGCAGAATACATCGCGGAAGGATTGTTTATGCGCATTTGGTTCCCTGTATATATTAAGCCAGTTTACTGACAGTTGGGCAAGCTTGAGTGGCAGTAGTTGTATGAAGACGTATTCAAGCTTTGCGTTGCGGGGGTCGAGATCTGCCATAATCGCGGTGCAGGTGTAGTGTACTAGAGTGCAGACTTATGTGTTGTGTTTGTTGGCGTGTGTTGTGTACGGCGAGAATCTGATATCGGGGATTATTGTATCCTGCGGTGCTATGATGTCGGGTGTGTGATTGAGCGTAGCTATGTATTGTTGCAGCGATGCCGCCTTACGGCGAAAGCTCCTGCAGTTCCACTGTGCAATGTCTAGGCTTTGAGGGGGCTGCGCTATCATGGGGTCGATGAGTATATGGCTTCCAGGTCCCCTGTGTTGTGCTTTGTCACGGGGATATCGCGGCGCCCCGTGAGTAGCTTAACGGGTGTTCGTCCGCGTGTCTGTTCCAGCTGTGAGATGCTACGTTTGTATTTCCTACATTTGTAGCATGCGAAGAGAGAGAGAGAGAATAAGCCATCTATTGAGTCTGAAATGAGAAGGTCGGCGAGGGACATGCGTTGTTAATGAGCGCCGCGTAACGTTCATACGTGCTCACTTTGCAATGAAGTTACACCAGGTGGCACACCATGTAGGGGATGTCCACGTAGCGGTACAAGGTAGTCAGAGAAGGTTTGAGGAAGAAAAAGAAGTTTAGGAGGTGTGTATAAAAATGCTAGAATATATATATATATATATATATATATATATATTGTGCAACTGATTTAATCAAGAAGGCTAGGTTACTATGACACCACTGCATTCCAAAGAGGATGCCAATAAATCCTCATCAGCAGCAGCAGCAGCATCATATCGTGCCACTTGCGATGTGAGATGTGTGTCGAGTAGCGTCTATACGAGCGCTATTTGCATTGTAATTGCATATTATTGCACCAGGTGGCACGCCATATAGCAGTTGCTTAGGTTGGAAAAGAATTTTGCCAAGCATTGCAATAATAAAACAAGAGTTGTCGTTCGTGGAAGAAAAAGAAGATTAAGGAGATGTATACAAAAATGCTAGAATGAAAACATCTACTGCGTACCCGATTAAATAATTAGGCTAGATGACTGTTTGTCACCGTGGGGGACCAACAGGGAACGCCAGGGAACGCCATTAAATCCTCATCATTATCATCATTAGCATCATATTGTGCCATTTCTCGCGCAGTTAAGTACCCTACATGCAAGCTCCCTACACGCAGTGTGACATGCTCACCGCGGAGTGTCGATACGTGCACACTTTGCATTACAGTTGCGTTATCTTCCACCAGGTGTCCCGACATGTAGCAGTTGCTAATAGCAGTTATATGCTGCATGTAGCTGGACCTGGCTAACTCAGGCAGGTTAGGTGACTATTTGTTGCCACCCTGTTTCGAAGGGGATGCCTATAAACCATGATCATCACCAACAGTATCGTATCCTGCCACAGGTCAAGGGACGCGACATGTGCACCACGCAGTCTGGATAGCTTGATTAACTCTTCGGTACATGTTATGGCGCCTAGTTACGAGGTGCGAACCACTGCTGAAGAAGCGAATTGTAAAGCTACTCGCGTGGCTGCAATCAGGCAACGTCGGGGTCAGTAGACCGCGTTGCAGAGAGCAGTACAAGCCACAGCTCGCAGTCGATGCAGGGTTGATAGTTCAGATCGTTCTCGTGCTAATGACGCGAAGAGACTACGTCGCTAAGGCCCTGCAGTGCGTGGTGCCGAAAATGGAACTCCATATGGAGCCGCTCCTCCAGCTTACGCTGTGACTGTGATGCCTGTGCCGCGCAGGCCTGTATTTCCTTTCAGTACCATGCAAGCTGATTGGTCTACGCGCGAAGGTCCATTCTCGCACGCGCATGCAAGGAGTGTATGCAACTATGTACGACAATCAGCATGCATTCAGACAATGAACGCCCTCTGTAGGCTGTAGGTTGCAACACCTTCTTTTCTCACTTACTTGTGCGGAAATTTTCGTAAATGGGTGTACGTGCTAGTAGGACCCCCTTAGTGCATGCTGTCGTTAATTTCAGGGAAACTAAGGGTTTCCTAAAGCAATTACATTTTTTTTTGCGATGGCGGCGGCTTCAACGATAACTCTTGTTTTATTGTTGTAATGTCTGACAAAAACCACGTGTTTTCTTTCCAAGTTTCTGGAAACAACCACACTCCCTACAATGAATGGCCAGGAAGCCATTATTCCCCTTCTGTACTTTCAAATTGTCATCCTGCAACCGTGCGTTTAAGTACTTGCTGGTCTGCCCCACATACCTGAGACCACAAGTGAGGCGAACATCACAAACTACGCCTGACATCCAGTCCACAAACCGGTTTCTGGGCTTGACATTGCACATGTGCGAATCTCTTCGAACTGGACGCGTCTCTGCACGCAGCTGGGAATACACACACACACACACACACACACACACACACACACACACACACACACACACACACACACACACACACACACACACACACACACACACACACACACACACACACACACACACACACACACACACACAAACACACACATATATATATATATATATATATAGAAAGAGAGAGAGAGAGAGCAGAAAGAACATTAGAAACACATGCCCGCTGTCTAATTTTTCTCAGCCGATGGGAGATGCGACATCCGTAAGGAATTACTGCTTCATTATTTCTTAGCGTTTCTTGCTTTTTAGGAACGGTGTCAACATTTCCTACCTTCCTGCGCAGCGCCTATGACACAGAAAGGAGCAAGTGGCATGGGTAACGTGATGCCTCCAAACGGGCAATCTGCATGCTAAAGCTCTCGCGAACCGCGCGTAAATAGTTTGTGTGCTCGGATAGAACATTAAACAGAGGCTTTTTGGCTCGTGGCTCGAAGCTACAGCACACATGGTTACTAAACAGGAACAGCTTTAACTCAAGGAAGCTTAGAGATCCATTGTCCGGCAACTCATTCGTAAGCTTGAGCGGATCAAGGGGAAACTATAGGCATACCTGAAACATTTGGCAATATTTGCATTTGTTAAACGGTATTAGGCCTGCTTATCTAAGGGTGCTAGAAACAAATCAATTAGAAGAGGGGGCAATACAACAACCCATGCAAAAACCACTCTTCTGAAGATGCATCCCTCCATTCCACTCTGCAAAATTTGAGGTAAGGGTTAAGTGTAGCAGTTCGATAAAGTCAGCAACAGAAATACCACACTCGTTTTGAAAGGCAACGGTGGCAAATTCGAAGATAGCTTCCTCGACAACAGACAAAAGTTGATGGTGCGTTAGCGAATAATATAGGTCTTTAATGTGAATTGATACACATAGCCTTGTAAGGTGCACGAGTATGCTCACTGCGAAATTGAATAATCACGGAAGAATTGTACACCATAAAGAAGTCAACCCTCAACAGTTTTACACGAGCTTGAGGCCAAACTGCGAGTGATTTTTGCCACGTTCCGTGTTCCCAAATTTAGGCTCGAAAGGGTAACTCAAGCTTATGCGTTTTTGCGAGAAAGAAAACATGTCTTAGGGCAATTCTTTCTTTTCGACTGTCTAGGAAAGCGCAAACAAGTTGCTGTCTTGCGCGAAGGCGTTTTGTTTAGATTTTGCGTCCTTCAACTTCACATCTGTGCCGAAATCATACACTGAATTCATTGTGGCCTTTGGCTTGGTACGGAACGATTAATAGAGAGAGAGAGAAATGCACATGAAAGAAAGGCAGGGAGGCTACCCAGAGTTAAAGCCTCCGGTTTGCTACCCTGCACTAGGGGAAGGGAAAGGGGAAGTAAAGATGGAGAGAAGAGCAAGGACAAAAAGAAAGGCGTGAAGAAAGAAGAAGGACGGGATCATTACAGCCTTTCTAAAAGGCCACTGCCACGTAAAGTGGTCGACAAAGCCTTGACCGACTTTCGGTGCGACGATAGTTCATCTCACCATTCCAAGACAGTCTTTTCAGAAAGTGGCCTGTCGTCAAGGCGTACCAACACGGCCTCTAGCGATAGCTGGCGCGCGCTGTATCGAGGACGTTGACAAAGTAAAGGTTCTATAGTCTCCTCGGCGCCGCAGTGACTGCAGGCCGCGTTCCCGTCCATACCTACTCGGAAGGCAAAAGATCTTGTGAAAGTGACACCAAGCCACAGTCGGCAAAGTACTGTGGTGTCGAGTCGAGAGAACAGTACCTAATAACTTGCATAAGTGCCTATGGCGTTGAGCTCTCACGTGCGAGGTCGCAGGTTCGACTCCAGGCTGCGGCCAGCGCATTTGTATGAAGGTGATATTGAATAAGGACGCCCGTGAACTGGGTGCATATTAAGAACGCCAGGTGGTCAAAATTAATCTATAGTTCCCTACACGGCGCGCCTCATAATCAGATCGTGGTGTTGGCAAGTAAATGCCCCATAATTTGATTATATTAATTTAAAGTGTCCAAAACTACGATTAACTGCCTACTCTTACAAATACACTATAACCCGATTTACATCCTTAATCATGCTTTCTGACTAACTCACACCCTAACGTCTGTGAGGGCGTGTTATAGATCGACTTGCACCCTTAATGACCTCCTAAAGAACGTAAAGCGGATTATATTGTAGTTCCAGCATAAGAATAGTGTGTTTGTGTGTGTGTGTGTGTGTGTGTGTGTGTGTGTGTGTGTGTGTGTGTGTGTGTGTGTGTGTGTGTGTGTGTGTGTGTGTGTGTGTGTGTGTGTGTGTGTGTGTGTGTGTGTGTGTGTGTGTGTGTGTGTGTGTGTGTGTGTGTGTGTGTGTGTGTGTGTGTGTGTGAATATTGGCCTTGTCTATTGCTTGCCAAAAACCAGTATTTTCTATTTCGCCCTGTACGTCCTCATTTCACACATTTATATTTTGACTTCACGCTAACAGCGCATAAAGCAGGCATGAATAAACTGGGCACTCGAGTGGTGCTTATGTGTAAGCGTATTTTGATGCAGGTGATTTGCTCCAAGCTTTCCCGGTAGCACTCGTGCGATATGTGATAGTCGAGCATGCGTTTAATTACAATAAGATGTGCAACTCCGTGAGAGAGTAAGAAACTTCCTCCTAAACCCAAGTTCCTCCTTTGTGGCTCTTCTAAACCAATTCACGTACAGATTATCAAAGGTTTGCTTTAGTTTTTTAGCTTACCATTTTTTAGAGCAAGAAACACGGCCCGGTAGACGAGAACAAAATTAAAACAGTGCTGTTGAGGCGGGGAAAGTCGTACTTCAATGCGCTGTTGGTGCCACAGTTTTGCACGTGGCTTGCACGCATTATTTGTACAGCTGTGCGTCCGCTGCATATGCTGAGAAAACGTCTTACTAGCGTTACTGCTTGTATATTTGAATAAAAGCAAATCAATCGACCATGTCAATACGAAGTAACGCTGCAGGCACATGCTTCTTTCAAAATACAAAAAGCCTGACACGGGAGCCATAGCTCGTGGCGACCTGTTGTTGTGCTCGAATACTGTACCGAGTCAGAGTCAGATGTATCCAGATATGAAGGTCTCTCGGCTCTTCGGGATCAAGGGTCCTATTGTCGTGAAAGTGATGGCCCGAGAATAAGACCTCTGATTTATATCTTGCATGCTGCTCTTTATTTTTCTTACATATGATTTAAAGTGTCGTGGCTTGGAAAACGGTTGAATTCGAAGAACTAAAGTGAGTTAAAAACATACTCCTTTAAAGTACCCCACCGAAAATTCTGCTACCATAGGAACATCTCTGTTAGGCGATTTAGGTCAGCGTCCTACATTTTTGCATTAGGTCTCCTGGCGTGTGTTCCACTTCTTTCTTTGGCTGATATTGAACGCCGAGATGAGGAAATTGCGTGCGGTGCGCTGTGCCCGACAGGTGCGTGTCTTGCGAAAGCTGCACAATGCCCAAGAAAGGTTTCACCGTGCCTGAATGCCGGAAAGAGCTGCGCGCATTTTCAGCACCAGTAATAATATTTCCGCCTATTCCTATCATGTAGTTGTATACCGCAGTGTTGGTATTTTCCAGTTGTCCTTTTCCCATCGCGTTCATCTGTGGTATTTTCTTCTGAACTGGAAATTGACACATGTTTGCGAGGACCGGTATTCCTGAACGATTGCCTTACGGGAAGACTTTCACTTTCGTGAGATTTCGCATGACTAGCACCGCACGCACCCGCGCCTACGAGTGAAAGCTTCCTTGGTACAGTGCCGAGCACGCTGTATTATCACAGTGCCAGAGACAGCGCATCGCGTCGATGCCGACACGCCCGGTGCTAGTGACGCGAAATCTCGCGAAAGTGAATGTATCCAGATATTAAGGTTTCTCGGCTCATCGGGATCGAAGGTCCTATTGCCGTGAAAGTGATGGTCCGAGAATAAGACCCCTGATTTAATCTTTGCTTGTTGCTATTTATTTTTCTTACATCTGATTTACTCTTAAAGTGTCGTGGCGTGGAAAACGGTTGAATTCGAAGAACTACTTCAAGAAGGGGTCGGCTCCTTCTCTGTAGGATTCTCAGAGTGACGTTATGAAAGTTTAGAATTTTCTGCGTCACCAAGTTTAACCCGCACCATTTAGTGCCTCTAAACAAGAGAGAGAGAGAGAGAGAGAAAGAGAGCTTTAATGAGCACCAGCAGTTTAGTCGGCTGGGCCTAGGCCTCCCACGATGGGACGTCGAGGTCTTGCCTCTTCGCCGCTTCGTAGGCCTATTGAATAGCCCAGACTTCGTCGTCTAGATGGGAGCTGCGCAGGGCGGCGTGCCATCTCGACGAGAGGGTCACGGGATTAAGGTCTGGGTATTGATGTTTGCGCTCCCATAGCATGTGGGGGAGTGTTGCTGATTCAGTTTTACAGATCTTGCACGAGTGACGTTATGAAAATTTAGAATTTTCTGCGTCGCCTTGTTTAGCCCGCACCATTTAGTGCCTCCGGACAAGAGAAAATAACTTTAGGTGGAAATAAAAACGGGCTGTTCCCCTTTCCGAACCAATCTTTGTAAGCAACACCATATTATTCCACCATGGCTATTCGTGTTTTAGCTTCCACCAGCCAGAATCTATTTCGGGTAGCCAAAGTCGATCTCTGAAAGGCAGTGAAGGGGTCCCCTTACTCACATTTCGTTTACCGCCTCAACATGTGTGGTCCTGCTTGGCGTTCTTTGACCATAGCTGGCTCTTGTCCCAATAAACAACAAACAACATCATCATCAACATCATCAACAACAACATGTAGGGGTACGCACTCGAATTTGGTAGATGCTCGTTTCTGTAAACAAATAGGGACCCGACGTTCCACTTACGATTTCGTAAAGGCTTTGTTTGAATTAGGAAACGTAAGGAAATATGCATCCGCCAGGAATGACTATCACTGTTTTAGCGTGAATGCGAGGTCATTTAATTATTTTTAAATCGCTACCATAACGCGAGACTCTTAATTTATGTCATGTATGGGATATTTATGTTTGGTTTCATGGTGCAATGTTAATATTTGTTTATGCGTATTACATGCGTGTGTACACGGAGCCTCCCAACGAAGTTTCATTTTAACGATGGGGCCCCCATAGTGCCTTACTTACCCAGTACATTGTTTTGCAGCCAGTTATTCTACCGGCCCCCAACAGCAATGAAATGAGCCTTTTTCTTCAGGAATGGTGCCTCCAATGCAGTTCTCAAGAACAATGCCAAGCGCGTTTGTCTTAAAAGAGCGCATTGCGCAAACCGACACATTCCTTTCCTGCTCAAGAAGATCGTAGAGGTGTGATCGACATATACAGTTGGTCTAGGTGTTCCTTGTAATTAAATTATGTAGAAATAAGAAAATAGGCCTACAGAGATCCGGCTATCTTACAGACATAAAGCAACCACCTAAGAGAATGTGGAGAAATTGCAAAAAGGCGTTAACAAAAGAGGACCGTGGAAAGAAATACAAATGGAATAAAACATGTTAATCCAGGGACACCCATACTTCATACGGTAGCCATTGAGATAAAACGACGCCCAAGGATGTTTGCCAAAAAGACGTTGCACTGTTAAATAATTAAATTGGTTATGTAAAAGAGTGATGGTCATGCACATATGCATTATATATGCCTCTTATTTATTTATTAACTTATGTAATATTTCTTTATATGCCTCATATGAGGCATTTGGTAAGAAGGGGCATCCCAGTAAAGATGAAATAGGTACAAACTAAGACATAATATACACACACCACAAATAGACACTATAATAATGTATACACAACATATTATACAAATATTAAAGCATTGTACAAAAAAAACTAAATGGCAGCATACATATTAGACAAATGAAAAGGCAAAAAGATATATTCCATTCAGCAAACAAAAAAGCAAAGCTCAACAGTACCCACTCCAACGTCAGCAAAAAAGAATGATACAAGAATAATAAACAAGAGAATAAACTCAGAAGTACAAAAAAAAAAGCGTACAGAATGCATAAAGGTGGAAAACAAAAGAAATGGCATCATGTCTCTTGTCGAAGTTACGCATTGGAATATTAATTTATGAGCTGGTGGAATTTATCAGGATTTGTTTCGGAGACGATTAAATCAGGAATAGCTTGCCATAACCGAATCACACGAGGAAGCACCGACGAATTGAATGCATGAGTGTTCCCGTAGATGCGCTTGAAGCTGAGGTGATTATGCAATCTGCGTGATGTGCAAGTTGTGACTTCAAGGTGTAATGATTTTCTAGCCATATTAACGTACTTGCGAAGTAATGACAAGAGTGCAAAATCACAACGAGTGCATAAGGGCGGAAGTGAAATATCAAGTTTTACTTGTGAGACGTTTGAATTGAAGGTATAGTTACGTGAGACAAACTTAGCGACCCTGTTTTGAACTGAATCTAATAAACTGATTGGCTTCTTATGATAAGGTGACCAAATTTATGAAGCAAATTCGAGCTGCGGGCGAACGAACATCTAATAAGCTAGCTTGCAGATGTTTCAGGGTTAATTACATTGGTTTAGGCCTAAGTACCCCAGTGATTTTGAAGCATTGGCACGCACGGTAGTAACGTGAAGGGTGCAGGAAAGGTCGTGTACGGGATTAATACATAAGTACTTATACGAAGTAGATGAGAAAACCAGGTGATTATTTATGTGATAAGAGAAGTTAGAAATTGAGTATCGACGAGTGAAATACATTACGTTGCATTTAAATGAATTTAGAATTCTTAACCAATTGTTACCCCAATGCAATGTAAGCTGAAGGTCGTTTTGAAGAAGCAGGTGGTCATCGGAACTGGTTATGGGACGATAAATAATGCAGTCATGTGCGAAAATTCGCACTCGGGTTGATAAGGTATCGGGAAGATCACTAATGTACATAAAAAATAGTAGTGGCCCAAGAAAGTTACTTCGTGGTAAGCCGGAGGGGACCTAGAAAAGGGACGTGTTATACTTGTACGGGCATGTTAAATGTTAATACCTAAATGTGCGCTACTGCTTATTTATATGTTACATGCGCAAGAGTACATGGGTTATGTACGAGGGAAATACATACGAGGTGGTGGTGCAAGGAACCCAGCGGCGATGTCGCGAACGTCGTCCGCTGTGATCGCGCTGTAAAATAATTTACACCCTTAAACATGAGAAAGGATGTAAATGTGTCTATAACTCCCACCCTTAGGGCGTGATTTATATAACTGACACTCTGAGCGTGTGAGGCATAGACACAGTTACACCCTTTTTCACTTTTAAGGGTGTAGATTATTTTACAGTGCAGTTGGCCTATTCGGCTACAGAGAAAAGTCACGCCGCAGCACACACGGTCAAGAGAACCCCGGCGAGGTTCACAAATAGACACTTCGCTTTAAAAAAAAACGCACTCACTCAAACGAGCACTTGGCGATCGTACTGTTGTGTTATCCCGCCAGGTGGTTGCAGGTGGGCACTTCACAAGTCGGTAGGCAAGCCGACATTCCCCTTGAAAGGTTTACGCTGAAGTTCGCCCAATGATTGGCGCACAAGGCTCGCGAAATCGGGACGCCTGTTCGTAGGAACTATACGAGTATATATGTGTAAACATGATCACTTTAAGAAACAAAGGGTAGATGGCGCCGTATTCATGAGCCAACACCTTTTTTTCTATCACGTAAATGGAAGAAATTATATAAGTAATCAAGCTCTTGATTACTTATCACTGGTATGCTGTTCGTGACAGAGATAGTAGCAATTAAGTGAGTGGCCATTGTTCGATGGGAAGCCAGAAAGTTATGATGTCGCTAGTTTGGCTCTTAGTCAACACCCCGTTTTCTTTTTTTGCATCCGTATTTTTTGCAGACTCAGGTCTTCTTGCGCGATATGTTAACGACAATCTATTAGCAGCTCTGGATGCTTTGGGCGGTAGTTTCGAGTTCAAGATTATAAAAAAAATGTTAGTCGCGCCATGCTGTGACTGGCGACCATAATGACCGATTGAAGCTTACAAAACGTATAAGAAGGCTAACCAGATTGGTCCCGACAGCCTGATTTAAGCTATAAAGATGAATGTGCTGACACAGCAGATACTTCGCAATACTATTTAAAACCTCATTTTACAGAAAATATTATTTAATATTAGATTACTTGCAGAAACTGCCAGATAACATTTAATACTAAAATTTCAAACCTGCCTTGCTATTTGAATATTTAATTTAATATGAAATGCTAGCTTCATGACTTTTATCTGCAAGTCCATAGAGCCAAGTTTAACTAGATTATTAAAGTTTCCAACATTTATTTGTTCTTAAAATACTTTTTCCAGTTTGTGTAGCGATCCGGAATAGTAGACCTGAGCCAGTAGTGCCCGGATAGCGCAGTCGGCAGAGCGTTAGGATTTTAACCTAACGGTCCCGGGTTCGAGTCCCTGTTCGGGAGCATATGCTTTTTCTCTTTCCTAGTGAATAAGTTAATTTATGAGAAACTATTAAATGACCTCGGTTACGTTTAACATGTACCGTTCGTCGAAACGCTGATATTTAATTATATTTCACAAGTTTTAAGCAGTATAACGATGCACGGAGAGGACATAGCGCAGCCCGCGTAGCTCAGTCGGTATAGAGCGGGGGTAGGCTTTTAATCTAACGGTCCAGGATTCGAGTCTCTCTTCGAGCGAATGCTCTGTTCATCTTTCTAATTATTAAGGTAATTCGTGAGAACCTATAAATGATCCCGGTTAAGAAATACCGGTTATCATTATCATCAGCCTATTTTATGTCCACTGTGGGACGAAGGCCTCTGTCTACGATCTCCGATTACCCTTGTCCTGCGCCAACCGATTCCACCTTGCGCCCGCGGATTTCCCACTTTCATCGCCCTACGTAGCCTTCCGCCGTCCTCGACTGCGCTTATCTTCCCGTGGCACCCATTCTGTAACCCCAATGGTCCGCCGGTTATCTAATCTACGCATTACATCACCTGCCCAGCTCCATATTTTTTGTTAATGTCAATTAGAATATCAACTATACCGGTTTGCTCTATGATCGAAACAGCTATCTTTCTGTCTCTTAACGTTATGCCTAGCGTGATGATGATGACGAAGCCTCAATTAATGGCACAAACCCACTATGGGAGATATGCCATGAATCGGGTGGTAATATGATTGAAAAAATAAAATAAGTTAGTTAATAAATAAATAACACGAGAAAGAAAGGAAAATAAATGTATAACCCAAAATGAAATATAAATTGTGAGTACATGAGATAAAGTAGTGATCAATACTATAGTCAGCCTTACATTGCTAACCCGCCGTGGTTGCTCAGTGGCTATGGTGTTGGGCTGCTGAGCACGAGGTCGCGGGATCGAATCCCGGCCACGGCGGCCGCATTTCGATGGGGGCGAAATGCGAAAACACCCGTGTGCTTATATTTAGGTGCACGGTAAAGAACCCCAGGTGGTCAAAATTTCCGGAGTCCTCCACTACGGCGTGCCTCATAATCAGAAAGTGGTTTTGGCACGTAAAACCCCAAATATTATTATTAGCCTTACATTGCTAGGAATACTAAAAGTTGTTCGTTCCATTGCTCTTCGCGCGCTCCCTAACTTATTTTCAAGCTTCTTTGTTAGTCTCCAAGCTTCTGCCCCATTTGTCAGCGCCAGTAAAATGCACTGATTGTACAACTTCCCTTTCAATGATAATGGTAAGTTCCAATCAGGAGCTGACAATGTCTGCCGTACCAGACATTGCTAATTATGTTTTCTTCTTTTTCCTTCCTTTTTTCTTCCTTTTCTTTTTTACCGAAGGACTCTGCTTACGCCAACGTGATTATTCAGCAAGTTGGTATTAAGCCACGAAGGGAGGCTTCCGATTCACACATTCACTTCCCGCAAAGGTTCCTTTCAGTCTTTCGCCGTGGCTCGACTGGTCTGCCACGTCGTTTCATTAACACATTTTCACTGATTCACTTGCTTACGCATTGAATTGTACCGGTAAATAACCTTTGCGGAGTTTCAATTCGATATTTGGGCCTAATATTGAGATCAGACTTGTACTACCAAATTACATGCACTTAATTATTTATAATCTGTCACATTTCTTGGTAACGTGTTTAGTTTATAGATTACATTTTTTGCATGATAACGCTCACTGTAGTTCAATTACCTTTTTTGGCAACCAATTACACGCAGACACTCACTTCATTGGTGAGACAAAGGGCAAAAGATGACACAGTTTTGGGCACCTGAATTTGACGGGAACTGAATAGAATTCCTGAGATCGTGCAACACCGCTGCCTCGCGTATGCGCATGTTCAGATATGCAAACCCGGCAGATCAGTATTTGTTTACATCTGTCAACGGCTACACTAGAAGTTGATCGACCAATTGAACCGGTGCTGGTATGTCTCCATTGCGAAGACCATTTGGGACAATAATACTAATGTATCACCTACGGTTGACGGTTGCAATTTTTCAATGGCCTGACCGGGAGGGTCTTCTTCAAGTGCCAGCAACACTGGAGCACTGAGTTTCACAGAAGAACCAGATGTTGAGAAACGACAATCTTGTGCGCGAGATATGTCTGTACGCTACAACACCATCCTGTCTCGCAGTTAACACACTAAGCAAGTTTTCGGTGTCGCTGCTGCTGTTTTCATGGCAGATGGGAAGGAAGATGACAGATGAATTTTTTTAAAGGAGTTGTTTGTAAAGACAAACAATGTATAAATGCCTGCCGCGGACGTGCTGGGTGGCCAGGCCAGCTCTTTCTGTTTACAGCGTCTGTACAATGTTATAAAAAGTTCGGAGGGAAGTAACTGATAAGTAGTCGATTACTTTTGAGTAATTTCTCAATTACTTTTGTGGCGCAGTAACTGGTATGTGTAATCAGTTACATTTTTGAATCAAGTACTAGTATGTGTAATCGGTTACTTTTTTTCTCTGACCCGTACAAGGCTGATTCAGATAAAATAACCTGAAGCTTAGGCCTGATTTGTTTTTGTGTGAAGGAAATAACGCTGTTGATATCGCAGAATAAGTTCACCACCTCTCGGTAGACATTACTGCATAATGAAAGGGAAAGAAGAAGAGGAAGAAGAAGGCGAGTGAACAGAAGGCGCTGTCATGCTGGTCTCCGGAAAGTGCCCCACTGACAATATTCTGGTAAGCTTTCTTTCTCCTTCCTTGATCGCATTTGATTGATCGTACCATGATGAATATTCTAAGGTAGGTCCATCTTTTTGAAATCTCAAACCGTAATCTCAAACCGGTTTTTTTTTAGCAAGTGAAAGTCCTTTACTTTTCTTCACATAATCATGGTTATACATATATCTGGACCGATAGCCTCGGAAGGCTGGTCTCCGGTCTAGTGTCAAATTATGACAGACAGGTCAGGAGCAGACTTCAACAGCCAAGTATTCCGGAACACGTCGTGAGTTATAACAGACAAGAAACGTTCTGAAAATACTCCTATATAATTAATTCAAGTAAGTTAGAGATTCTGCCTATCAAGAAAAAAGAATTTGCTACACTGCTTGAAATCACGTGCGATTTTAGCCTCTAGGGCTAATATATTCCAGATTTTGGTGCCACTGAATTGAATTAACCTTCCGCCGTATACGTTGTAACATTTCGGTAAGTTGAGGTTACCTTTTAAAGCTTGTCTAGTACTGCGAGTGGGAAAGAAAATGCGTTTCGAGGAATAGGAAAGTTAGTGCACAAAATATTATTAACTGAAATTGATTAAATTGAATGAAATGAAATTGAAACTGAAACTATTTACGTGTTGCTGCTGCAGTTGTTCAGAATGCTGAAGCTGGAAGCTGATACCATGAGTAGATTGCCGAAACTTCCCTACTAGAACGTCACTAAAATGGTCAGCTTTTTTTTTCTTTTCTTTTGACACATGCCTTCATATAAAAACTCTCGAACAAAGCGATTGTCGCATGGAGCTGTCGTGCTATTCCGAAGCGTTGCTGGTAGTCTTAACCATATACTACACCTGATGGTGTTTAGATACACTTAAATACGTCGCAGTATGCATATAACAAGTTTTTTTCTCTATTTGTTAGCACGCATTAATATCTCACGTAACCTTAATTCAAGCTAGTTTATTTGGTGGAGCAAAACAAGGTTACGCCCAAATATGTAGGCGATATAACGTAGGGGATGTACCTACCAACTGTAAAAATGAATTTACATCGTCACCTGCTTCTAGTGTATGTCTCTTTACTTGAAAAACGCAACGTGTCACGTCTTGTAGGAGAATGTACAACTTCTCTTTTCAGTTTTAAACATGCACCTTTTGCACTTTGCACTTAGTGCGCCTGAATGAAATCACAGTCTTTTGGATGGACGTAGGTCACCTGAACAGATGCAGCGATATACGATATCTCGTCGCTTTGCAGGGCTTTGTAAAAGCTCCACAAGGTTCAGTGGCATTATTACGAGCTGAGATGCCGAAGAGAATGCCACCGCACAGCGTTGACGGCAAAGTGTTCATTTGGAAGATGATGGTTGCGGTCGGCCTAGCATCGCTAGAGGCGCATGCGCTGTCAACTCGGCCAGCGGGAAGCTCGAGCCCGCTGGACGAAGTGATCAAAGGCAAAATTCCGCTGTTCCGCCTGGACAACCACAACGGTGCCGTCATGCCGGGTCAAGCGTCGAGTTACACGTGCTTCGCGGCCACGCGTTTGCCGAACAGCATCAACTGGAAGGTAACCGGTGTCCAGGCCTTTGACAGGCAGCACTTCGAGATCTACTACAGCCCGATGGCCACCATGGCAGCAGAATCCAAGAACGTGTTCGCCCGGTACAGCACGCTCACCATCAAGAAGATGGCGGAAAATGTACTTGTAAGCATGCAACACACAAATACCCGAGTTTCCTTCGTCTTCTTCTTTTTTTTGATATCATGAGTTCAGGATGAACTAGAACACTGGAACTTTGTGTTGTACGCAAGTGAAGTGGAAATATTTTCTTTACTTCTGAATATTTCCCTTCTTTGGTTATTATGTTAATAGAGCAATACTCTAGGCATTTCTCCTACACTTCTCTAAATTTTGTGTTTCACAAGTTATCCTAGATATTGCACCATGACATGTGTCTTTCAAATTTAAAAATTTGGAAAGCACATTTCTTTAGGGTTATTTTGATATATACCACGTTATTTGAACCATGAATGATCATCTGTTGAGTTAACATAAGTGATAAAACATTAAAAACGGTCATTGTTTCATCTATTAAAAACGGTCATTGTTTCATGTAATGAGGAATTCACGTAATGTACACCTTCACATAAAGTATTCACATTAAAGCTTATCGCGAACAGGACGACACGACAAGAAGATAGGACAAGGTGCAAACGCCTTGTTCTCTCTCCCTGCGTCGCCCTGTTCACGCTACAGTTTCATATCAATACTGACCAACTAGGCCCGTCGATGCATTCTGCGGAAAGCACTCACTGCTTCTCACCGACTGGATTTACTCACCGATTCGCGTGTATGCCACCTACGGCCTAAGCACCGCAACAAAACGTGGCAGGAAGGTTCGCCCGTAATGTACAGTCACAAAACGCCCCTGCGTTTTAACTCTTTGCTTATCGCGGTCATTGAGCACGGGACATGGGTCGCTCACGAGCGTCGCGACCGATTTCCAGGTTCCTGCATGGAGTCCTTAGAGCTCGGTTGCGCGTTTAGAGAAAAGAGGAAACTTCCATTTCCTGAGTAGTTTGTTTTGTTGACATGCATGGATGTAATATTTAACAACCGCTCGCTGAGGCGCGCAGCATGTGATCCTGAAGGTGGCAGGCCCTGCGTTATAGCTGCATGCGCCTTCGCGTGCCTCGCAATTGTGTCGCTTCCTCAAATGCTTTCTTGGACCCGACTAGTTGACAGGAGGCGTGGATGGCATCGGATTGCAGAACTTTACCACATGGAAGAGATAGTGGCCCACAAATCGGGCTCGGACAGTCATCAGTATACGGGAGCGAATTTCGTTTTCTGCGTTTCTTACGACTCAATAAACAATTCTGCCAATTAAGACGTCGGCCAGTTAGGTGTCGGCATTTTTTCTCTCTATAAATTTTTTCAGTGTGTCTCTAGGGCATGTCGTGACTTTTTGCACCCAGACCAACAGAGTGGGACGTTTTACTCAATATGTTGTGGCACCTATACAAGAAAAAATCCGTTTTCCATAGCTAGAAAAAGAAAAGTTGTATAGATCACGTCGCTTATATGATCTAAAACATTGGAACTATTGTTGGGCGCAGGAAAGTGAAACTGTTTTGCATATATAAGATCTCTTACTTTATTTAATTTTATGTTATCAGCACAACTACATCGCAAACATGTTCTGAACTTTTCTGCGAAATTCGTATTTAGTTTTATACAGTACCGATTAGAACGAACATATGTTTGTCACATTTATATCTATACCCGCCGTGGCTGCTTAGTGGCTGTGGTGCTGGGCTGATAAGCACGAGGTCGCGGGATCGAATCCCTCCCACGGCCGCCGCATTTCGATGGGCGCGAAATGCGAAGACACCCGTTTACTTAGATTTAGGTGCACGTTAAAGAACCCCAGGAAGTCCAAATTTCCCGAGTACCCACTACGGCGTGCCTCATAATCAGATCGTGGTTTTGGCACGAAAAATCTCACAATTTGATAAATTTAGTTTAACATTTGTATCTTCGTAAAGTACATTAATAGCTTTCTATTGATAGATATAATGTTGTTTTAAATATAGCTAACAAAAAGCTCTTGCTAATCCTTCAAAAAAGGGCCAATTTTCGCCATGGTAAGGAAGGAGTTGGGTATAGCGTAATTGAGGTGACTGCAGCGGCAACGTGTGAATGTATAACGAGCGTCGTATAAACTGTCTGCTCTACACGTAATTATGCACGTTCGCTGGAATGTTCTTTCTTTAATGCTACTGCACCGGCAGATCAAGAGTATTCTAAACCGCATAAAGCTATAGCTATGCTCAAAATGCACGAATCGCTTCACAACAACCGCTCCTCTATATCTAGTTTCTCCATGTGAAGGTGTTTGTATTTAAGTGGTTCAAAATCCTTACTCGGGGCGCAGAGACTGTATCGTGCATTAAGAGTACATGACATCCTTTATCTCCGTCATTTACCCCATATAAGATCAAGAGAGATAACATAATCCATGCTAAAGGCACGTGAATTATATTGGCAGGTAATATGTATGTTGAGTTTCGAGGGTAACTTATCGTTGCCGAACCTATCGAACCTGAGAATTTCTTTGTCGTGGCAATGCTAGATTAAAAAAATAATTATAGACATTGAGGGCGTTTTTTTTAATTTTTTTTTCTTTAGTGTGTATGAAAACTTCATTGAGTCATTTGACAAATATAGAGATAAATAAAATAAGGCTCTCTTCTATAGCGAGGTAAAGCGTGCACAAGGATGCATATTTTAATCCTCAGATGCTTCTGATACCAATATTTTAAATTAAGTGGAAATATTATATTACGCGTATCTGAACGACACGAGTCAGGGATAACAACATAAAACATACCACTTGGGGAAGGTTTTTCGTCATAAACTTGCTGGAACTCAATATGTTGTAAGCGGCATGTGGTTCTTAAAATTTGGTGATTTACAATGGTACTCGCGTGAAATTTAGCCACAGATTATTTGAAGACCCTTTCTGTGCCATTAAAGGCAGGGTATATACATTAGGCAGCAAGCTTCAAGAAGTAGAGTGCTTGGGCCTAACCTGAGCATGATGCAATAAAACAGCATTTTTAATATTATTGGGAGAGCCATATTTATCTGCCGCACAAAGTCAACAAATTATGTAGTTATATGCTGACATGCACATTTCCTAATAAGCTTTATTTTCGACGTTGTGTATTTTCAGTGAAACTTTATGATTACTAAAGGAATCATTGCGGCAGAAAGGATTAGTGCCGCTTGGTACATACGCGTTCTGTCGACTGTAATAAGAGGTCGATCAGCTCAAGAGGCATCAGCAAGAAGTCGAATGAATATTCTGCGCCGATTACGCGACTACAGGCGAGCTGTTTGGTGCATGCTTTAGGAGCGCACAGTGCTAAAAAGTAACTTGGTAAGAAGACGCTATATATAGATCAATTCATGTAGTTTAAGTTCAAAAACAAAACTGGGGCTATGCGAGATGCACTAATGCGGTGCTCCTTATTAACTTTGACCATCTGCCAGTTCTCTAATGTGCCCCTGACTATAAGTACACTGACGTTTTTTTTTAATTCACCGGAACGCGAGTTCAGCTGTCGCTGCTAAGAATTGAACCCGAGACTCGTATTCAGCAGCTACAGTCACTGAGCCTCCCTAGCTGATATCAGATAGAAATATGTCCAGTGCGAGCACTCACGTTCGGCTTTTTCCATTAGCGCGTTCAGCTCTTCGCAAACCTTTTCAGATGGGCTAGCTACCAAGTGTCATCTTCTTGAAATTGCTCTTTATGAAGTAAAAAAAGTTGTTATCCACCTGACTTCAGCACGAAGCTGCACAAGAAATGCATAAGGGTTTCTCAGAAAGAAAGCTTCGCAGTTGAAGACTACTTTGTTCTGACACGGGTGATCGAAACCGGGACCAATGCCTTTCTGTGGCTGTCGCTCTACCATCTGACGTAACTAGGAGGCTAGCAGATCACCAGAGCGAGGCTGCGTGTTATTGGACAACTCGAAGCACAGGGACACTGAATATGGCAAAGCAGCATACTGCCAAAACACGCAAGGTGGAGGAAAAGTTCCTGAAATGAAAAAAAAAAGTTTCAGCTTCGCTGAAAAGGCGAAACATCTATTGCGAGAGGAAATTCAGCAGACAGCCACAAGAAGTAAGGATAGCACATTTATCGGTAGTATCAACTTCTAAACATTCGCTTGCTAACTAAATTAACAAGCATATTGTCAGCGCGCGCAGCAAACAGGAAAATGTCACACTCGATGACCGCGGACACACGCTGTCGAAACGCTGGCAGTGACAGCAAGCGAAGTGGCATTCGTGCTCTCTATTGCTTCAACGCAAACTCAGCGCCGAGAGTGCACAGCACGCAAAAAGCTACGAGCCGTCGACGCACCTAGACTCTGCCCTCAACGCAGTATCTAAGATACGGCCGCGCGACCCAGTGCAGCTGCCGCATACGCAGTTGCAGCCGGAGTGGAACACCGCCCCCCTCCCTTCCTTCCTTCACCCGGTGCCTCGCAACGTTGGGTGCTTCGCGCGCGACGGAAAACGCCGCGCTTCCTTTTCGCTCTTCTCCCTTTCGCGCGGGCGAAATTGAGCCGCGATTATCGGCCACCCTGGCAAGCATTCACTCACACATACTGCATAGTGCGTGCAGACATTGTGTCACCGCCCTTGGAAGTTATACGAAACATCACGGCGATGGCGACGGCGATGGCAGAAATGCGCCTGGAGTGTCCATATAATTGCTATCGCAAAAAAAAAAGGCATCCGCCTGATTTGATGTTTGCAGTCAGGTGGATGACAATTTACTTTTTCATGAACCTTCGTCCACCTTGCGGGCTTCAGCAGAACTGATTTTATATCTTAGCTCTTTCCTTCCTTTGCGTCTACGTACTGCGGACCAATGTTCAGGCGTCAGTGGCGTTTTAGACAGTTCAACAGTACGGCCACCAGGCCTCCATTTCTACATTTACATAATTCTCTCGCTTCATGCCTACCAGGAGATTATGGTGCACTGCGTCGTCGAGCAGCACGACTCGCAGAACCATAGCAGCTCCAAGCGTGTCATACTGAGCACGCTGTCGACGGTGTCCAAAGGGAGCGGCGGCTCCCTACACGTGACGTATGGTCAGCCCTGTCAGCGGCGCACCTACAACTGCGTGCCCGAGCATGCCAGCTGCGACATGGGCCGCGAAGGGCCCATCTGCCTCTGCAACAATGGCTACAGATACCTCGACCAGGCAAGAGTCATTGTGTAGGAAGATAATGCGACGGAGGCTAGTTGGTTATCTGTCATGTAATTAAAGAACCCCTCGTTTTCAAAGCGGTATTGGGAAATGTAAGTTAAAAACAGACGACTACGCGGCTATTAACGTTTCATCAGCGCTTTGCGTAGAACATTTAGCCCCGGTTAGTTATAAAAAAATTCCAAATAGCTTGTTTAGATATCTAAATGATTGACCATTTCCCGAAATAATCCTTGTGTACATTACCAATGAGCCAACTTATCTATAGTAGCTGCCAAAGTGGTCCCGGCCGCTCTTTCAGTGAAACAACGCGAATAAATTAATGAAGCTGAGTGTAATGGGGGTGTCAGATAATGAAGACGGCCCAAGTTTATGCTATAATATCATAACGGTTAAAGAAAAAATCACGACATAATTAAGAAACTTACGACATAATCGAAAAATAAAGTAGGAAACGGGTCAAAACCTGCGAATCACATATGTGAGGGTAGTTTGATTACCTTGTCGAGGGAATATAGAAATTAGGAAGAATGGGTCAAATAGAAAAGGGGAGGGTGTCTTCATTAAAGCGCATCCAAAGTCAGGACTGTGCCTGACGAACACGTGTCTATATTCTTGCTTGCTTGTATTCATGTTTTTCTGGCATAGCTGTCTCAGTGCCTAACAACGCTGTTAATTTTAGCATGTTGACTCTTAATGTTGCCGTCACATACTACGATGACCTTGTCTTTCGTCATCTTCGACGTCACTGCGTGTCATGCCGACGTGTTCGTACCCCGCAAGCCAACGTGCACGCAACATGACATGCACCATCGTGCCACATACGACGAAGGTTCACCAGAAGATGAAGTCTTGGGTCGAGCAACAGTAGTCGATCAAGGAATGTCTCGGGTTCGAACAAAAATGATGACAAGGGTGCTTGTCTTCGAAGACTAGTCCTCATGTCGCAACGTTGGTTTCAACCTGAGACATCCCTTGTTACGCGGTTGCAAGTTCATGCAATCACACGAGAAGTTTCCTTTTATCCAAAGAATGAGGCTAACGCATTGCACGACTTTCACATTTGCTGCTTTTGCAGCAACGCGGCCGCTCAAATTTAATCGCTGCTGGCATAATAACTGCAATAGGCAGGGTGTCCAGGCTTCTATTGCCTTTGTCTGTCTAAGCGTTACGGATACTACCCATGCGAATTTTTTTCGCGCCAGCTCGTAAAGTGCGGCTGAAATTTGTCTAGAGTGGCCACTAAGGCCGATTAAATTGCCATCTCTCGTGAAAAAAAAAGTATAACCCGACGCCATAAGAGTGCCAAGCATGACCCTTCCACACGCGCGTTTCAAGTGCGCCTCACCCGCAGATATCTAGAACCCAAAAGCTATCTAGGCCTCACGCGCACAGTCCCCAGCCGGCCGCTCTAGACAAGTGTGCTTCACACTGTAGGTTTCTTACAGCGTGGTTAGGGAAGTCATTTTCAAAGCATATTCCGTAAATATTTGCATCTTCTTTATTGTTCCGCAGTCACGGACGTGCGTGGCACTCCGGGAGCACAATTCACCATGCATGCTGGACCACCCCTGCGCCCTAGTGGTGGACAAATGCGACGGCCGTTGCCACTGCCGCGCGTCCTTCCAGCAGGACGGCGCCGGCTGCCGTGTTAACGTCACGCTGAACAGTGGCTGCGACGCGTACCGTCTTTGCCCCGACGGAGCGCACTGCGTGAACAACGTTTGCGCTTGCAGGTATACTACGCAGCCTCGGCAGCTTTGTATTAGATACTATGTTGCAACGCTAAAACTTGCCGCGCAATGCTTTGTACTTTTCACAGAACGGGACAATAATAAGGAGTGGAATGACAAAGGTTCAGACCCTTCTCAAATGATCGAGGAAAACGGCTGTATTCTTTAGTGCAACAGGTCAGCGATGTAGGACCCAAGCATCTTTATTACTTAGGGTTCGTCTCTTTCTATTTGGAAGACATGATACCATTTGTTGGGGTTGTAGAGGTCGATCCCACCGCTGTCAACCAGACGTTGGATCTGGAGGACAATCCCAATTGCTGTCACCCAGATTTTGGACCTTGCCGTTGGGTGCGGGAGTTGGCCGCGGTTGAGGAGGACGTCGGGATGAAAACTGGAGGTTTATTTACATTATTTACAGTGAGAGTACAAAGATATTAACAGTCATAAAGTCATTACGGGCCTGCAGCAACTCGGACGCTGCGGCCCGTGGCAAGAAGCTCGAAAGAGATGAATGAAGGAATGCACTCTTGCTGCTCCCGGTCTCTGGCTTTTAAGCCCTTCGGTGTCTCGAAGTCACGTCACGTTCGGCCAATCGGCGAGCCCGCTCAGGTGACGCCATTTTCGGCCAATCGGCGAGCCCGTTCAGGTGTCGTCATTTTTGGCCAATGGTAGGCGCCCGTGCCATTGTGTCACACCCGGCGCCGGGGGTCGCTCCTTGGGCCCCAATTGTCCGAGTGCTTGCTTCTCTCTGCCGTATTGCCTTGCTGGCTTGCAACGCCGACACAATAGGCGGAGGGGGGCGACGTTTCAGTGCTGCAAAGCAGCTTTGTCGGGACCCACGTTACCTGGAACCGTGCCAGGCTCCCGCTACACTTTCAGGAAGAGTCAAGCAGTGAATAGCCCCACCTGCGGCGCACAAGATGGGGGACGCCAACTCGTTTGCACGTGCCGCGCCTCGGGAACGGGGTAGATGTGCTTCTGCCTCCTTAATTAGCTGTGGCGCGATTCGATGTGGTCTGGTGAACTCGAAGGAGGCTCAGGAAAAGGTCCCGTATCCAACACATTCTCTCGTATTGCCGCCTTTCTTTTTACCTCCAATTCTCCGAATAGCGTGCTGTTACCTTTTGTCGTTACCGATAAACTTCTGGCCTGGACCGCTAAATTTGTACACGGGGTGAGCAGAAAGGCAGTCCGCTACAATCCAGTTCGACTCACGCTGGCCGTCGACGGAGCTTCACGAGCAGAATTTTCATGTCCTAACCAAGTCCTTTCACTTAAATATAGCAAAATTGACCTGCTTGGAACACTACTTTAAGGGACACTCGGAAGTAAAGGTGACACCTAATCTGGAATTGATCCGAGTGTGACAAAACACGCGGCGCCGTTTTGGGAGGCACTTCTGTATTGCACCGCGCAGGCATTTTCGAAAAGTAGGTCATTTTTTCACGGTTTGCGGGTGTCTGTCCTGCCTATGGAGTGCAACGGCAATGTACCTGTTCACCATCACAAGTTTAACCCCACTTCTTGAATGCTAGGCAGATTAGAGTTGTGAACCAAGCTAGTTCCATTCCAACATTTAGATTCGCTATCAGAACCGAAGCGTTTTCATAATCCGTAAAGTTGGCAATGGGAGTGTCACAAATGCATTGAACACACGATGTAGCAGTCCTTCGTAAGCCACGGTATTGATCCATCGTGGCAACGTGTTGGGCGCGTCTCGTCGAAGACCAATAGTGCCATCTAGCTGGCGGCTCGCGAAGCTTCCTGCATAAATATTTTTGTTTCCTCTACGAGTTTCGTACTACTGCCACACATGGCGCCAGCAGTCCAGTGACAGCAGTCAGCCTTCATGCAAGTGCTTGCATGCAGGCTTTCCAAGTGACCATTCCTGAAAGACAGCTCTTAAGCGCTTGTAAGGCTCTGTTCCTGAAGCAGCTGACCTAATTTCATTATTCGGGATTTACGCTGTTGGCGTGTTGTATAGTGACTCCTTTTTAGAAGAAGCTCGTATTGAAGTACTCATCCTTAAAGTGAAAGTTGTTACGAAAGGAACTATAATTAGTGACTATACGCTGATGAGGAATATTTTTCACTACTTTGATAAACATCTGAAGCCTGAAGCAGGTCCACCGAATAGTGATGAAATAAATTGGGGAGATGGTAAATATAAAATACGGATTGAATATAAATGAAACATGTTATTTTGAGTTCTCATTGCATGGTTCGAAGCTCAAAGTGAATTGGAGAAAGCTGGGAGACAAAGGTAAAGGAACGAACATGGACACAAACTGAAAGCAGATACAGCTGAATTACTGCAGAGTTGAAAACAGAAAAATAAAAGAATTCCCACTTTTGAAGAAGTACGACGTAGTTAAAGCACACGACTGCTAAATGTTGCGTACTTAAAGAATCGAAGTATCGGTTGCAGTGAAAGCTCTGAGCGGCATGGGAATAGCGTGGATTTCACTGTCGCTGCGACGTAAAATGTTGATATGCAGCCCACTGTCCGTTTGCAAGGATAGCTTAGTTCGGACGCGTCGCGAGCCCAAGAGCAAGGAGTGCCGAATGGCCCGCGTCTGGCCTGCAAACCAGGTTCGATATGGGCATTTGGGTTAACATAAGCTAGTGTACCTATGTGCATTGTAAGAATGAATATACAACTGGCGCAGTCTGTAAGCCTTGCTAAGGACATAGATATCTTGTGATTCATCCTGCTTCCTGCATACGATCTTGCACCGCAAACGTTCTGCTCTGGCGGACTTGCTATTTCCTTGAATATATATATCCGGTGGTTATGATAGGATATTATGATAGTAACACTGGTGAATATGGCCGTACATATTGCGATAATTTATTTACTCATAAGTTTCAGTTTTCGTAATCTCATTGACGTCCCAAGCTGATGTAGCATACACGCATGCTACATCAGCAGCTTTACTTGGCCATACGTTGACTAACACATCTATTCGTGTCGCTGGCGGCGTCTATAATGAAGGCATATTGGATCAGCTTGACCTTTTTGTTTGTTCTTTTTACCTACTACCAGAATTCCTTGTAACAATGCGCAAAGGACCACGATAAAAACGACTTCGTTTGTAAAATGTGTCAAATCATCTTGTCACCACACTCAGGTTCCATATTTAACGAGAACATCGAGACAAAACTGTCAAACCTCACTGACACCCTTACAGGCCTTATTGCCAAATGCCGAGTAAATGTGCCCAGTCTATTATATGAAGCTCCAATGTATCCTTGGATGACGAATCGGCTATTGTATATACTCAGAAACAGACTTCTTAATTTCATAAGTGATTGCAATATATAAGAAATATTTATTACCTAAGTCAGTAAAAATATATTTCGAAATAAATCAGTCACTGCGATGACGTTGCCTTAAAACAGAATACTACAGTTCCCTCATTCAGAAAACCGGAGCTTGATATTTGCGCTGCAGAACGTTTCCATTCGCATATCACAAGTATAAGGCCAGCTCTAGCGACTCGGTTTCCGAAGTGCAACAGCTACGAATTGCGTTTCTACTTCTCTTGTCAACTTCCTTTTTATTCCTGAAAATTCGGTTTCTGAACTGTAAGCTATAGTGGTTACTATGTCTACTAAGAAAGCAGTTGGTTCAGACGGTGTTACAGTGCGTCTCATCAAAGATAACTTTGACAAGGAATAGTCGGTCCAATTCGGTGCCGCATTCTTAATTTCAGAATCTTCTACATACTCATCAGTGCTTAAATTAAGCAGGGTCGGGTCTGTATTCAAGTATGGGGACCGGTCCTGCCCTGCTTATCTAGGCCGATATCCGTCCTTAGTGTTATTAATATCATTTACTAGGAAAATTCTTTCAGTGCAAATGCATAAATTTGTAGAGAAGCACGAGGTAACTGGGCCACAGAAACATGTATTTCGACCTCATTTTTTAAAGTCACCCACAGTTCTGTCCTGAAGAGAGCTAGTTGACGCTTCACTGAATAATAATGAGGTAGCCGTTATTTTGCTTTTTGGCTGAAAAAAAAAGCATTTTACACAGTCGGCCCCAATATTTTACTACTCAACGCTGAAGACTACGTTATCGGCGGTAAGGCACAATAGATATCTATCCGAATATATTTTTGTCCTCCATCCAAGTAGTAGTTCATAACAAAACAGCATCCACAGTCCAATTATTCAGCAGTGGTGTACGCATACGCTAATTTCTAGGGTATTTCTCATTTTTATTCTACGTTAACGACTTCCACGTTTCCTAAACGCCACAGAAATTGTGATGTATGTAGATGATGCAGCTAAAATTGCGACAGGCGACAATGCAGAAGCGATTGAAAGTGAGGCAAACGCAGCGATAGTAGAAATTCAAGAATCGTTTTCAGACAAGAAGTTACCCATTACCGCTAGAAAAGCTAGGTGCATGACAATTCATTCGCATAACAAGACAGTTGAAGTAATCTCGCTAAAAGTACAAAATTAGAACACTACAACAGACTATATATACTGCATCTTTCAAACAGATTAGTGTAATTATAGACAGCACCGTCGACTGTCATAATCAACTTATTCCAATTGGCTCTAAGTTCTCTTTAAGGCTGCCATGCACTGTTACAAGCTTGTCAATATTTTGGTCCCACTGTACTACATAATCTTCATTTTGCGTTCATTCACTCTCGCTTAGCGCACCGCATAGACTCGTGAGGCTGGACTTATGACAGATATCTTGGTTCGATTTGTAGTTTACAAAAAGGGCGTTAAAAATAATAACACATCTAAGATATCATCATCCAAGTACAGCTTAGTTTTACAGCATGCAACTACTGCCCTTTAATCTCTTGAGTTAGTTCAAGTCAGTAATAACTGTTAGTAGTGTTATTAGATTTAATAACCTTCTTCATGTAAGTAAATTTTAATTTACCTTTTATTCATAACAAATATGGGGATCACCAGTTTATAATTCCTGGAGCATTTGAACTGTATACCTCTTGATATGAAGATACCTCAGAACCTCAATCCAGTATTAAAACAGTTCTATATGAGCTCAGTTTTATTATTATGATATTACTGAGTATTGTCTGCGTGCTACTGTATCATAAAGCACTTATTTGTCTTTTGCATTGCTTATTGTAGTTGTTCTTCTTTTTCTGTATGGACCTTTAGCGCCAAACGATGAACCTCGGCGTGGTAGGTAATCATTGTCGCTAGTGGAGTGACGAACAAACGCATACGTTCAATCCTTTTTCATGTCCCATAACTGCTGTTAGCATAAAAAAAGGTCGCAGATTCGCCCGGAAAGCGAGGCATAGATTGTGACAGCAAATTATGTCCAGCTATACAAAGTAAGGATAGTAGTTTTATCAGCCGTATAAACTTGTAAACATTCGTTTAACTATCTGGTGATCACTTTTAAGTTTTATGGAATTTTAAAACATCGCCTGTGGCAGATAGCATAATTCCTGTCCTTGATGATGGCCAAAGAGCGCCATGACAAGTGGTAATGTTGGCGATGTATTACGGATAGCGTGCACAATGAATTCCTCATGGTAGATGTCACATGGCTGTAAAAGGGCCTAAAAACTGTAGCTGTAAGTGGCGTAGAATATATAGTAGCTAAAATAATGACGGTGACTAGGCAGTGATGTGGGCTATAGCAATGTGTTTTCGTTAGTTTTATGCAATAAAACAACACTGACACCAATTCCTGTCCTTCAGCTGGATTAATCGAAGAAGCGGACATTACTAGCACGAGAAATCGAAACGTATATTCAAATAATTAAAGAAAATTCACTAATGAACTTCTTAGCTCCTTTACGGCACAAATTGCAAATTACGAGTTGTATAGCCGGTGAGCTTACAATACGTATCCACTTGATATGAATTTCCAGGATGGCATAAGTTTTGAGATATTATTTCCCAAACTATACAACGAAATACATGGGCGTTCCAGTAACTTTTGTGCTTAATGCACAAAAGAGCGTTTTGTTAAGAAAGGAAGTGGAACAACAGTGCATTTTCACGGCAAGTGTGATGGCGCATATGTCCAAACTGGCGTTATTGTGGAAATTCATTCCAAGTGGTTATGCTCTGCAAACTCACCGGCTACGATTCGTAAGTTGCAATATGTGCCGTATAGTAATTCATTCAGAAGGTAATTAGTAGATTTTTGTTAACTAGATAAGTATGTGTTTTGATTTCTCCTGCACATAACGTTCGCCTCTTTGAATAATCCAGCTCAAAAACCAGAATTATGCTATATGTAGCAGGCTATTTTTAAACATTCCATAAAGCTTAAAAATTATCACCGCGTATGTTAATAAGCGTTGCGTCACTCGCACACAGGCAAGCATGAACACGTTTCTCTCGAAGATCGCAGACACTCACTGTGAAAACACTGACGTGAGGAAGAGCGGCAGCAGCAGCGAGTTAATCGCCCTTCGTGCTGAACCCTGTTGCTTCAACGCGAACTATGTGGCGAGAACACAGCGCCCACGAAGCCATCAGCCATCGGCGCGCCAAGACTGTGTACCTACTGCAGGTCGCCTTTAATACAGGGCCCACTCGGCGGCGCTCGGCCGCGTTATAGGCAGCCGCCGCCAGATTTGAATGCCCCTTGCTGCCTTGTGCGCCATGGAAGACGGGGCACTTGCTCCCCGTCTTCCTTCCTTGCGCGCGCGAGATCGAACCACCATGCTTTTCGGCTCACCCTCGCACGCTGTTAGTCGCATCCACAGCATATGGCATGCAGACGCGATGTTATCGCAGCTGGACTTTATACGGATCAACACGACGATGGTGACGGCGGAAATTCGCCTGTAGGGTCCACACAATTGGCATCTTAATGAAATTTAAAACTGGGTCCACGGGCTTCTTTGCTTTGCGCACTAAGAGCACAGAGTGCCGTGATGTAGCGTAGATGCGGTACAAAGTGATACCGGGGAGGCCAAGCGACGACCTGGGAGTCGCGAACACCGGTGTTGGGGCACGCGAGGCAGTGGGTTCGGAGGAAGGAACACATTCTCTTAAGTAACCAGCTCACAACGGCTGTTCACAGAAAAAAAAACTAGTAAATTTACAGGTTCCTGTGTCTTCTTGATTTCATTGAGATATTTGTTACTGCGAACAACAGTTCCAGCGGCATCTCAGCAGCAAGGCGAGTCGGACGCAGAAGGTATTAGTGTTGTTCCCGATAGAAGGAACATGAAACACGAAAACACAGTAGCCATTCGACAACGACAAGCTACGTTGCTCCCAACATCGGGAAGTAATCCTTTTTTCTAAATTTCATTAAGGTACATACCGCAGTGTAAATTACACCTAACAGATTTTGAGAAACTATTTCGGGATAGAACTTGAGGATTGGAAGAACGATTACTACAAATACGGATATACGCGAAGGAATATGTGTAATTCCCCGCCTACCTTCTCTTGGGACTGCTACAAGCACTGGACCATGTTTCCGATGCTAGTATAGCCACGTTAACTGGGTGCGTGTGACTTGTGCTCACGTGACTAGTGTGTGGGATATTTTCTTCTTGTTAGCTTTTTTCTTACGTATTTTGCCTGAGTACTGTATTTCAGATTTCTTAATATCCGGCCTTAAAGAAGTCTATCTGCCCACTTTTCTACATTTAAATTTAATTAAAAAAACACGTTTTGATGATAACAATACTGCTTTAATATTTCAATGCTTGGAAGCTTTAAGAATTTCCGAACAACAATAACAAAGACTACACCAAACACGACAGTAACCACAACAAGTAGTTGTTGAAATTGCATTTGTGCTTCGAGAAAAGTGTCCAGAAGCCCGGAAGCGACGGGGCTAAATGAGGTGGGGGAGGGGGGGACACACAAATATAAAACCTCAGCTTAGTGAAGTCGCCAGCGTCGTCAGATGCCGGAGACCTCAAGCCTGGAGGGCATTCTCTGCTGCCCGCTGCGCAAGGCATCTTCTGATTTTCTCTTTCTGTAAATTTGTTTCCTATTTTTTCTTCCCCAGCGGCTCTTCGAACTGTAAGAACGTGTGCGCCGCCGTAGTTGCATCTTTTCGCTTTTGGATTCGCGTTGGAACTTGCTATGCCAATTGACTGCACCTCACATTTTCATTTTCTTTTCTTTCTGTTTTTTTCTTCTTTCTACTGGGTTCTCACTTCGCTGTGAGTTTTGCTTTGGCAGCGAGTCTTGCAACTGAATGAACACTGTGCAGGCCGGGGTATGTCCCCTGGGGCTATGGCTGCTTGCGGAGGTTCCTGTCGGGTGACGGCATGCGCAAGGTTCACTCGGTGATCCGGTTCACCCTGACTGTGGTGTTCACCGTCGCCATGCTGTTTCTCGGCGTCTGGCTCTACCACCACGCACACAGCCCTTCGCTCATGCGAGAGCGCTCGGTAGCCAACTGGGAGTACATGCCCAAGATGGACCAGACATGACGCGGATGCTTTGCTGAACAACGAGCACCCTTTGTTCCCTTTATTTTTTTCTTACCCTTATTTCGTTTTTTCTTTAAATACAACACAGAACGCGACTTGCCTTTTGGAAGACAAGTTTAATCCAATTTTCATCCGATGACACAGCATGGAATCCAATTTCCTTTCTATGTGGTTTAAAGGGATTTGTTTATTTGGTGTGTTCTAAACACCGTATGGTTGATGTACACGTGCACCTGACTTTCTGTTTCATTTACCAGTTTGGTTTGGCGGTACGACGCATAATCACTTTCATTGCTCTTACCCGACATTTATAAAGCGGCAGTGTTCGGTTGAATGTAAGGGTGGCTTCAATTTTCTGAACCATATATATATATATATATATATATATATAATTTTGTTACAAAGAAAGCCGAAGCGTGTTCTTTTTTTAATCATGGAATTGAGTACCTAAGAGCAACCTATTATTCATAAATACTGTAAATGGCTCGTCCGTTTAAACCTAGGCAACCACTCGTGGGTAAAAAAAAAAGTCACTCAATGAGGACTTTTGTGTAGCGAATGCAAGTTTTGCATAAACTAAAGCACAAGTAGCTAGAAAGGCAAGGAAATCCGTTACAAATTGATTAAAATTTTTGCAGACTGTAACAACTATATTTTGAAAGTAGATGTAGAAATGTCAATTAACCTCGATTAAGCCAGTCGTAATAGCCAGTCGAGTGCACGGTTGCCTTCCACTTTGCGGCTGCAAAGCTAATGGAATTAATGTTAGTAACTAATTATTGTACAACGAGGCAATCTCAACTTTTTTTGCTGTCTCGTTCACAAGGACTGAGGCGTCATTCTACCGTGCATGGGGGCTTTCGTCCGACGTAGAAATTCAAAGTTATCTTGACCTTATTAGCAGTTGCTGTAGCGCCCGGCTAATGTCGCTTAATCCAGATAATTTTAATGTCTTTCACTCGCAAACAGTTCCTTTCCGACTTCTCATACTACATTAATAACAATCCTGTGTCTGTAGGTACTTCTTTCAAATACCTAGGCGTAATCCTGACAACCTTTCCTGGACTACACATAACATGTGTGGGAATGCCTCCCGATCCTTGGGATATTTACGCCGAAACCTCCGTAAGACGCCGACAAATGTCAGCAAATCAGCCTACCTTACATTTGTTTGCCCTAAACTTGAATTTGCTTCTTAGATGTGGTCCCTCATTACATTTATTTAACCACTATGCTAGAATCAGTTCATAATAGAGCCAATAATTTTCACAAGATTACAACTGCAACGAAAGTATAACGCAAATTAAAAACAATCTATCAATTCCTTCTTTGAACACTCGTCGTGATGTAGCACTTATATTGCTGGTTCACAAGTACGTTCACGAACCGAGGCCATCACCAATCAATAGCTCTGCAAGTTTCTCCATGCACCTCACGAAGATTGCATAATCTTTCTTTCACTCGCATCTACCGCAAAACACCCGCCGTGGTTGCTCAGTGGCTATGGTGTTGGTCTGCTGAACACGAGGTCGCGGGATCGAATCCCGGCCCCGGCGGCCGCATTTCGATGGGGGCGAAATGCGAAAACACCCGTGTGCTTAGATTTAGGTGCACGTTAAAGAACCCCAGGTGGTCAAAATTTCCGGAGTCCTCCACTACGGTGTGCCTCGTAATCAGAAAGTGGTTTTGGCACGTAAAACCCCAAATATTATTATTATCTACCGCAAAACAGACGCTTTTAACTCATCTGCGCTTCCACGTGTCATCCGCTTGTGGAACGACCTTCCCAATATCCTGGTAGCTGAAGCTAACAAAGAAAAATTCCGTCACGACATAAACATTCATTTCTTACCCTAAAAAAAAAAGATTGTCTGTGTTGCTTCTTGTATGCTTTTTTTTCTTTTTATCTAAGAATTTTGGAGTTTGTGTACACTTGACTCTTCGTTGTGTTATTATTGACAAATCATTGTATAATTGTATAATTTTGCATAATTGTTTGCTCTTTATACTGTGTAAATTTTTTTTCCCTTACCCAATGCCCATTCTTCGGGCCTGTAAGGTATTTTGAATAAATAAATAAATGCGTTGGAGGCGACACCCCTAACGTTCATAGGTGGTTGTAATAAACAAAACGACGAATTAGCGACTTGAGCTCACACACTTCTTTCTTTTCACCATCACTTTTCTTCTGCTCCTTCCCCTTTCCCACTGCAGAGTAGCAGACCAGAGCAGCCTATAGTTTAGTCTACCATTCTGCCTTTCTTTTTTGTAAATTAATCTACTTCCCTTTTGGCTAATAAAGAAAAATTTCTGTCTAGTTCAGATAGCTAATAAAAGAAAAGGAAACGTGAGTGCCAAGTGGGCTTAGCAAGAACATATTGCCTATTTTTATACCTTACCCCGATGACCTTTTTGTGCGACTTTTGCAGATGAAAGATAAATTGCATCAAGTCAGTAAAAGAATAAATTACGTGGTTTACATGGCAAAACCACGATCTGATAATGAGCCACGCCGTAGTGTGGCATACCATATTATTTTTGACAACCCGAGGTTTAATAACGTGCGTCTAAATTTAAGTACATGACCGTTATTGCATTTTGCCCCCCCCCCCCACACACGCACACAACAAAATGAGTCTGCCATGGCCAGGCTCCAACCGACGAGCTCGAGTTCAACAGTGCAACGCCAAAGCCACTAAAGCTACCGCGACGGTTGCATCAACACAGTGATCATTGAATACAGATGTTAAGTTATTATGCTAGCCAAAGCAGAAAGCACAATACCGTATGTTAAATGCTTTTCGTGCATGTGGTATTTTTGAGATACTTCTTAGCTCCGCTTCGTATGTTATTGCTATATTAATACAATGTTTTAATGGCGTTCTTTCGAGGCACTCTCACAGGGAGGTTAGCATTTCCAGCGATAGTAGGTTAAAAAGCAATTTGCATGACACACCAAATTATGCTTGCGTAACGAATGCAATTACATGATCGTATCCACTCATTTTTACACAATGACAATGGTAAACCTAGACAATCCGCGTATCACGGCCTTTACCAGTACAGCTACCACAACTGCCACCATTGTTATATTACTTTCACTACTTCTGGCCATAAGGCTGAATGCAGCGCATGAGATCAGGGGCTTGGTATATGTTTTTCCCCGTAGTGCGAAAAAGAGGGCCAGGTATGAGACGAAAAGCGTTCCATGTACTCTCCTGGGATGGCGCCACGCTTCAAGGTTGCAGCGCGTTTTTTTCTTTTTTTTTTGTGATTGCTGCAATCCGCTTCGCTCTGCTCAACGATCGCCACCTCCATAAGCAAAGCAAGGCAAACCGAAAGACGAAATACAATAAACCTTACGGCGAAGCGACACGCGCGACTGGGCGATCACGTGGTGTCGCGTGCGCGAGAAAGAGGGCAGCACTGTTCGGCGCGCCAGTGCCTCCACACCTAGCGGCGTTCGCGGCAACTAGATCGGGGCGCGGGCTTGCGGTGAAGCGGCTGGCCAGGGAGGGCAAGCTCCGGGGCTGGGGCTCTCTCGGTCGGCGTGTGTCGCATTGGTGCGCGCTCGACCTCGGCATGGGTCCCGTCGTAGGGCGTAGCTAGGACTCGCTGCTAGCAGCACTCGGTGCCCCGGCCTGCTCGAAGAAGGCGTAACCGGAGGAGGACCAACGCAGTTTGCTTTCTCGTGCGAAATAGGGAGAGAGCAGAAACAAAGGAAAGGCCGCGATGACGGTGTCTACCGTGCTCACGACGACGGCATCACCGCTTTTTATGATCTTGCTGCTTCTGCTACGGGCAGGGCGGCCGGACTCGTCGGCTGCGTTTGCTGCACCATCTCCGGCCCCCGGTAATGATACAACGACCGGTGAGTGTTGACGGTATAGCGCGTGCGCACATGTTTGGGACATCGCGTGTAGCCGTGTTGCAGGGAAAAGAAAGATGGTACGTCATCGCCACCAGGTGCAACTGCCTGTACGCGCAAGTGCTTCTGTAAAGGAAAAGAACGCCTGCTGTATGCAGACATCATTGCTTCCAGGTTTTTTATTAGTGCGATTACGTGAAGACGATTACCAGATATGTGTTGGCCGTGTTGGTAAACGTACTTCAGAAGCACTTTAGGGCTAGCAGACACGTACACAGAAGAGCCGCAGACAATGTAGCGCGCTCCGTACGTCTGTTTTCTTATTGCACGTACCTGCCTGCGCTAACATGCTTTCGAAGTGTGGTTAGGTCGACTGTAAAACGGCGGTTCTGAGCGTCCTGGAAGAAGTTAGTTTGCTTGTCATTGCGTGTTTATATTGTGACGTGCTTGTAGAAGTTGGACTGTGTTCACGCGTGGCGAGAGACAGCGCGTGGCAAGAGAAGCTTGGCAATGTGCTTCAGAGTGAAGCCTCGCAGACCGACAAACAACCAGTCAATTACGAAGTTTCCGGCAAGCCTGTAGTGCAAACGCTGAGATATTAGCCTTCAAGAAAGGGCGAAATCGACTAGCTCTATTCTATCTGTTTCCTGCTAGTTCGCGTGGCAAAAGCACAGGAAAAATAAAAATTAAAAAAAAGAACGCCTGATGCTGTTTTACATCCGTGTGCTGTCACATGGGATAAAGAAGACAGCCCAACGCCATGATGTTCATGTACTGTTCTCCACTCCGCAAAATCTAAAAAAGCATGTGCAAGAGGGTGAACGCACGATCCAAAGAGGGCAATTCAAGTGCTACGGTCTGTCAGACTAAGCACGTGAAAAAGCATGTGGAATGTGCTACTTCAGCGGTTTACCAAATCCCACTAGATTGCGGGAAAGTGTACATTGGGCAAACTGGACGTTGTCTAAATGATAGGGTACGGGAGCACAAATACGCGTGCCAGCTTCTGACAGCACCTAGCAACTTGGCTGCACACTGCAAACAATGCAAATGCTCCCCGCTACTAAAAAGCACCGCAGTCATTAGCACATCAAAAACAAAAACGGAGCGAGAAATATGGGACGCACTTGCGATAGCTAAAGAAAAAGAGATGTGCGTAAGCACACCGTTCATCGCGCTTATCGAAGCTGAGGTTGAGTTTGCCAGGGCGAATGGGTGCAAGTGAACGATGCATACCTGGCCCAAAGTATGATCACCATGTCGTCACCTTCTCGTATCTTTTTGTATCACCCCCCCCCCCTCCACGTCATATCTTCTTGTATATAAGCGCGTTCTTTAGCACCATTAAACAGTTGGTAGTTTGCGCTACGTACGTCCGCGTACTCTCCTTCACTTAAATTGTCAGTGTAACACTAAGCGCAGTGTAATCATGGACTGTCTCTGTATAATCTACATTGTTTTTAATTTAACTTAATTTCATTTTATCTATTTACTCTCAGGGCCAAACAATAGTTGTCGTCAATATTAATTGCCTTTCCTTTAACGCTGCTCGCCCTGTAGTTCCAGGGCCGTTCGGCGTTACAGAAAGTAGTGGGTAACGGAGAACAATACATGTGTGGAAGGCAGATTAATAAAGATGCTCATATATAGCAGACTTGAAAGCTTCGGGTACTGTCATGGAGATGACGGAGGCGGGAAGGTGGTTCCCGTCCACGCTGGTCTTCGGAACAAATGAGTCAAAAGAAGGATTACTCCAGCAGTTTATCACGCCAACTTTGAATCGGTGGTCCATGCGGGACGAAAAGTAAGTAGGAGTAATAAAAAGTTATTGCTTTAGAATTTATTGGTGAAATATACTTTGTGAAAGAGGCATTAACGAGAAATATGATGGTGTAAGGAAAGGTCAGAGAGATTTAATGTTTTCTTCATGAGCGTAACACTAGCTGAACGAGAATAATTAGAAAGTATAAAATGAACAGATAGATTTTGGATTGACTCGAGAACTTGGATGAGTAATTTGGCGTGGGATCCCAAAGGGAAGAGGCATACCCTACTTTCAGGCGCACACGAGTCTTATATAGAAGGAGTTTTATGGACCAGGAGCCGGGGAAAAATTATGACGAAGGAAAGTAAGTGTTCAGTTAGCATTATTAGTGATATGTTTAACGTGCACTTTCCATGATAGGTTGACGGTAATGTAAACGCCAAAATACTTATAACCAGGGACAATAGTTAAGGGGGAGTTATTAAGGAAGTAGGTGCATGAAGGCTGGTTAGGCGTACGCGATGTTCTCATTGCTTTGCACTTATCAGTATTTAGTTTCATAGACAAGGTGCGACGCAAAGCGGAGATGTTATCCAGATAAGATTGAAGCGTGACTGCATCGGAATGTTTAGACATTAGTCTATATAATACGCAGTTATCAGCATAGAGTCTAATTTGTGAGTCAACGGCATCAGGAAGGTCGTTAATATAAATTAGAAAAAAGCAGAGGACCTAGTGCAGAGCCTTGGGGAACTGCGGATGTTACGGGGCATACAGGTCGGTCACAGTTATTAATTGAAACGTACTGGGTACGGCCCTGCAAGAAGCACTCGATCTACCTCATCAAGGTAGTACCAAGATTTAGTTTACTGAGCTTGAAAAGTAGTAGTTGATGTGACACAGTATCAACTGCCTTCGCAAAATCTAAAAAGATGCAACCCACAAAAGATGGACAATGCAAAATGGAAAACAAATCATTAGTAAAAGCGAGCAGTTGAGTTTCACTTAAGTGGTATTTGCGTACACCATGCTGATTAGGTGTGAATAAACAGTTTGATTCTAGGTGTGACATAAGGCTAGAATATATTATGTGTTCAAGCAACTTGCATGGAACTGACGTTAATAAGATAGGTGTGTAGTTGCGATGGCTATGAATGTCGCCAGATTTGTGCACCGGAATCACTTTTCGTATCTTCCAGTGGTCCGGCAACGTGGCACTCTGCGATGAATGCGAAAGGACTTACAGCAGTATAATGGGTGAATATGTCTGTGTGCTTTTCAAAAACTTCTGGTTAATACCATAAGTACCAGCTGACGATGAAATTTTCGCCAGTTGAATGACTTTAGAAATGCCTACCCAGTCAGGTGAAGAAATAATAGGAAAGGTTATTGACCCAAAATATGAAAAACATGACGAAAATGTGCTATCGAGTGGGATACAACATTGTTTATTCGGGACAAAAATTCCTCGATCGTTCTTCAAGCGAACTTCATTGGATTCATGCGTGTCTATAATATTCGAAAGCTTGCGTGGATTTGAAGTAAGTAAAGAAGGAAGGGGTGAATGAATATAATTGGTTTTGGCACGGATGAGGGCAAGTTTATGCTCCACAGCGGTAGATTGATAAGCCAACCTCGCTTTGTCATTGTCAAGATATAATATATATATATATATATATATATATATATATATATATATATATATATATATATATATATATATATATATATATATATATATATATATATATATATATATATATATATATATATATATATAGGTTTGCATCCTTTGATGCTCATCTGACCCCCAAACAATAATTGTCGTCGATATCATGTGCATTTCCTTTAACGCTGCTCGCCCTGTACTTCCAGATCGTGAACGGCATGCGCGTTATCAGTGTGACATAGCATTCTTGACAAGAAAGTAACGAGTGCAGAGTTTTCAAGAAAGAAAACGCAGGAAAGATGGATGACGAACATTTTTGGGGGAACACGAGACGCCAAGAGACACGAAAAGACGGTAACATTAAGCCTTAACAGTGAGCACAGATTTATCAGTTATATATTTACTGACGTTTATGACGGGGACATGAAATGTAGACGAGTGGAAATCAGCACTTCTGTGGAATCTCAGTGATGTTGCTGATCTTAGATAGACAATGTCACTTAGTAAATTGTTTAAGTGCAAAACGTTGCCATGAGAAAGGAAAGTTGTTAGCCCGTAGCATTGTGTCAGTATCATCACGCAGTGGAAGTAGCCAGGTTATACAGGATGCTCAATTCTAAAAAATAAGTGTCGGGATAGTTCCGCAAGCGTATTTAATTGCAATTTCATGCTCTTGCTACCCGGAAATGTATTCCATGTCAACGCAACCATGGTCCACGTTGACTCAGCAACAGCATAAATGCGAAGGTTGTGGGTTCGGTCCCCACCTGCGGCAAGTTGTTTTTTCATCCACTTTCATTTCCATTAATTTATCGTCACTTTATTCCATTTATTAAGCACGAGTAATTTCCTCTATGTTGTCCTTGGTGTCAGTGTTTATTGGCTTCTTATGATATGACTAATAAAGATCGGGCCACTCGGTTAACCCCTTTTTTCTCCTTTATAAAGATACAGGACACTTCAAGGAGCCCTAATGTCCAGCGACAAATAGGCAGAGTCTACTAGCGAGTGAAAAGAGAGAAAACAAGAACAAAGGACGAGCCCAAATAGTAAGCGTAGCCGCCATTAAGAGTAGCCAGCTACCCTTAACTTGCCGTAATGTCCCTCATCATAATGCTGCGGATTAATAAAAGGACACACTCTATCCTTGTGTTAAAGTCAAAGAGGCGGGAACGCCTTCTTTCGTAGATATTTGCTACCTAAGTCATTACTTCAGCGCCCCTGTGCTTAATGAGAGAACTAATGAACTTTCTCGCTAAAATGCTAATCTCCAGCATTCTGACGCTAACGTACTTTTTCTGTCTTGACGATGTTAATATTGAGGCTACCCTACGTAATTTAATATAACAAAAAAGAGCGAACCCCTAATGGCATGATTCCTCCATGAATGTCCGTTTAGATTAGTTATCTTGGCTCCCTAGAGCATTTTTGGTTTATGTGATTTTTGTGACATAAAGCATCGATGTTGGAAATGTGAGGAAAATTCTAAAAAGCCAGCATTACAGAAGCAAATGAGTTCAGTACTTTGCAAGTTGCTTGCAGAGCAGCGAAGAAACGCCAATAACGAAATAGCAACGAATTAAATAACCAGCCGTCCTCCAGCTATGCTTACCAAAATAATGTCACTATTATGTCGTTATATTACGACATATGATGTGTTGGTTGGCTTTGGACATCATATAAGTTGACCTAAATAATGCAGCGCACCGTGGAGAATAACGAAAAATGGCTGTGGCTTAGCTAAGGTTAAGTCCAGGATGCGAAGCATACTAGCCTTTATTTTAGTTGTTGAACCACTGTTTAGCCTAGTGAACTGCTGTTGCTTGGCTATATTTGGTTCGGCTAGACGAAGAAACAACTCTTGCAGGCGAGCGCACGAGCTGAGGCCCGGCTATGTAGCTACGCGGCCGCAAGCGAGCGCACGAGTTGAGCCTCCGCTTTTGCAGCTGTTATGACGTCATATGGTAGCTACGCGGCCGCGCACGGCGCAGCAAGGAAGAGCGTGGTTGTGCGGCTAGTATGCTTCGCATAAAAAGTCTTATCGGTTTGTTGGCAGCACTTGCAAGAAGTTTCCGTACAACTATACGAGTTTCTAACTCTCCACTGGCTCCAACGGCACAACTATTTTCCGTGGTAACGAAAGGCCAAATGGCACCTCGTAATGTCTCGAAAGACGGCTTTGCTAGGAAGGCCGTTCGCAAAGGGTTGCTTGAACGGCCCGGCTAGCTAGAAGAGTTGACTGTTGGGCTAGTTGGTCGTCCGTATTTGAAGTAGTAGCTTAGCGCGAATAAAACCACGGACACAAGGAAGACAGACAAGGACAAGGATTATACTTTCGTATTGATTTTTGCCGGCTAGCTGCCTGCAAAAATCAATACCCAAATTATAAGTTGTGTTCGTTGGCCGTGAACGCCTTCTGGCGGAAAAGGAAGCATACGGGAAAGCAAGCTAACAGGAAAGCAAAAGTGAAACTATGTTTTCAATTTGCGGAAACTGTTAATTATTCATCAATTAGCCAGGCCTCCGTGAGTGTTTAAAAGCGGTGAAGGGCAGCGAGATTTTCGAAAGATACGGCAGCAAAATAAAAGGTAACAAGCCTAACTAGTCTCGGTTAGTACTGCACTCTAACCATGCCGTTTACATCGAACATCATGCTACTAGGATGTGAGTCTGATAGCGCGTGCTCCTGTAATACTGTGCTGAGTGTATTTTTTCTTTAGGTTACTAGTATCTCCGGTTCGATTCTTGATCACATCCCATTTTCTTTCCACAAAAGCTTAAAAATAGAAACCCCTCTGCTTGGAATCGTGGGCACAGCAATACAGAGCTGTGTTGTTAGTTTTGCCTTTCGAAGTGTTTGGTCCAACTCGACAGTTGGAACGTAAGTGGCGTAAGGATAGAAAATGTTCCTAGACGAAGTTATTGGGAAACCCCGCGGTTGTTCAGAATGTCGAAAGGATCTCGGCCGAGAAACCATTAAAAAGGGACGAACCACTGAACAGAAGATCCTTATAGTCCAGACTATATGGTGTGAACTCATCAAAACCTGCGGCCACCCTTTTCTCGCACGTGGCACGATTTCACCCCTTCCCGTAAGGCTCCATCTAGCGTGAGCTTTGCTGCAAATGAGTACGCCATGCTCTGACTATGTGGAAGCTAGCTCCGACGGTTCTTTCGCAAGGGGATTTCCCGAGCCCAACAGGAAGGCGTGCGCTCCGGGCGTCCTAATGGCGCAGTGTCCCTTCACAGTGCCTCGGTCGCGTTCCCGCTAAAAGAACTGATCGATACTAGTGGGTCTTCTCGCCTGGCTGGGCTCTCCCTGTCGCTTGTGTCGGCTTTCTGGTCGCCGCTACTGTGGAACACGCGGGTCTCTCCGGCTATTCGGTGTGTCAGGGTCACCGGCGTGATTTAAGGGCGCTGTGCGTTACACGATGCCCGACAGTAGGCAAGTAGCAGTATGCATTCATCACTATGCGCCTCTTTGGTGCTTGCAGTTGGCAGCACAACGGGACCCGCATTTCCTTATAAAAGGTCTTGGTGGAATCTCATGCATGTTACTTAAAGAAAAAGAAAGAAACACACGGGCATGCACAGCTTACGTCTGCTTGACAGGAGGAATGGAACCATCACTCAAATGTTTTCGTTAATAGAGCTATCACTGTCTCCCATCTGTTAAGTCTGGCTGCTTTGTTTCACCCAATTTATGACGGGAAACCGGAATGGGGCTTCACTGTATTATGATTGTTGTGAAGGAGATGCCAACTTTACACAACGCTTATGGATCAGCCGGCGTCATTGATTCATTAATTCATTAATCCAGTCATTAATGTGCTCATTCCGTTATTCAAGTATTCATTCAATTCATTAGCATGTGCACTCATTCAATTAATTAATCATTAAGGAATAATTTATTCTTTCCGCTGCTTTACCTATTATTTAATTCATTTTGTGGCAGGTTGAAGCAACCATGAGCTTGTCAGCCACAAGAATAAGTTTATCATAGAAGCGAGGAAATATGCAAGGGGAAAGTAGGAAAGGAAGACACTATGAAACGAAGCTTACGACATACAGTAGCAATGGACATGGCCCTCCAAGCTAAGTAACTTAGTAAAGTTTTCATTTTTCATTCATTTCATTGCATTTATTAATACTGTCATCCTCATTCAGGGACTGTAACAGGAGTGGAAGAAAGAAAACAAAACTGAACAGCAAAATAAGTAGTACAGAACATATTGAAAACCATAATTATACATTAGTTAAAGAAAAAGAAAGATAATCTCGTGAAATGCACACATAAACAAAAACAAAAATGCATCATTCACAAATCAGAAAGGCAATCTTATACAGCAGCAATCTGACCTCATCGCCCTATGCTAGTGCCATAGATGAAATTATCTAAGTGGCGTAGAAATTCAGCTAATGATATCGACCGAACAGCAAAATCTGGAAGAGAGTTCCAGTCTCTACAAGTTCGGGGAAAATAACTAAACTTGAAACAATTATTTTTTTATAGTCGGTAATGGGATAAACTTACTATGATGATGCCTTGATGTTTCATTAGTTTTGATCTCAAAGTAATCTGATTTATTTATTTTACGATAATTATTGATAATGAGCTAAAGAGTTTTTAGTCTTTCATATCTGGTTCTGGTTTCTAGCATAGGTAGTCGGGCTTGTTGGCAGAGTTCTGTTGAAGAATGGTTCCGGCGGTATTTATTAAAGATAAACCTTACAGCGAGTCGCTGAATCCTATCAAGCTTGTGACGATTAGTTGCTGTGTGAGGATCCCATATTACTTTAGCATATTCGATTATCAGTCTGACTAAGGTTTTGTAAGCGAGGCACTTTACATCCGGAGTAGCACTGTGCATAGTGCGTCGCAGGTACTATAGTGTTTTAAAAGCTTTGGAAATGACAATTTCAATGTGGGCATTCCATCGTAGATCTGATGTAAATGTTATGCCTAGGTATTTATACTGATCGACTCTTTCTAGCATATATCCGTTGATTTAATAATTGTAATCAAGAACATTTTTCTTTCTAGTTACTAACATGAACACAGGTTCTCTAAAGTTTAACTCTAGAGTTAAATTGCGTTTTAAAAAGTGAAAGTTCTTTTTTGCTTCGTGAACCGCTGCGAATCGACACCAAGACATACATTTTACTGCAACAGCAGCTAAAAGCTGTAAACTGGGTTAGCGTTGTCCTCCTCCTCTCCGTTACGCTAAATGGGACAGCGTTCGTTATCGTCGTCATCAAGTTGCCGTCATGCGTAGTCGTCAGGCCACATCCTCTCTTGCTAAGCAGCAAGCTCTCCCATAAGGCGACGAAGAAAAAAAACCTTCACCAACGTTACTGCACTGCTTGCGCTGCGGACACCCAACGCTCCAGAAAACCGAAAACCGACCTATCCCTGTAATGCTCAAACACTGTTCCGGATAAAGGAAAATTAGAAAAGCTTTTTCACTTTTCCTCTTAGATATTGAATGTACAGTCATGCTCCTCCCGCCCCCCTCCCCCCAAAGAAGAAGAAAACAATAAGATTTTATTGTCTAAATAAGTGTTACTCCAACAACAATTAACTAGCGATCGGCCTGCTGAACTAACCACAAATGAAAGGTCCATCCAGCGTTACTAAAAATGCTAGTATCTTCTTGGGTTAAACTTCGCGCTCAGAAATAAAAATTTTGTGGTACGAAAACAGCGTAAAATGTGACACACTGGCCATTGCAGGGTTATATAGCAACGAACTGTGATTCACAAGGTAGCGCCTGCGAGATCATCGTTGTTCTGCATAATGACAGAGTAAACCACGAGAGAGTACCTGCGTACGCATAGTCAGCTCATGGGTATCTCAAGAAGCCCACGTACCCGCTTTTAGATAAGTGCATTAGGGGATAACGGTTTTATTGCGGAGTTGGAACATCAAATTAGCTGTTACATGCGAACGTCGGCCGTATACGCCGAAGGCAGCCAAATAAACGTTTACGTGATTAGAACAAATCTGCCCACTACACAAGTGCAAATTGCCCCGGCCAGGTGAGTTGAAGTTGCACTTGCGTGCAACTTCAACTCAACTGCCGGGGGCAATTTGAACTTGCAGCCGGACGCACTAACCACTGCACTATCACGCAACGTTCGCGCTTGCCAATACATGAAATCTTTCGGAAGCTACGTAGGCTCTGAGTGGGCTGGTGTCTGTACGTCGACTTCGAAGGCCACAGTAGGCAATTTTGCAGCGCACGTGGACGCGGTTGTGTTCATTACAAAGAAAACAATTTTTTTGAGAACGGTGCCCTACGTGAGGGCATGCTGCTATCGCAGTGAGATCAGAGGCGGAAGAATTCCCGAAGTTTGCAGGGGTACTGATGTTTGTTTCTTTGTTTGTTTGTTTTGTATGAGCTGAAATATCGATCTGGCATTGTAGAGCGGCCACCGTTGAAGAGCGGCCACCGAACGCGCACGCACTAATTTACGTGAAAGCAGTACCGTCTCTTACCAGCCCAATACTGGTTCACTGCTTTCACTGAGATAAATTTTAGAAATACCGCTATGACTTCTAATGGCCTAGTTAAGTCTAGAAATAAGGGTACAAACCAGCTTTCAAAAGAACTCCTTAGGCTACTATCAGACTAGTCATGAATACACCACCGGTAATTTACAAGATATAACTTCCCATACAGAGGTGAGTTATAGTATAATTTCACAGCCGGCAAGCTAGCAAGTACGAGGGCGAACCAGAAAGTCTTTGCCCCTATTTCTTTTAGCCAAATTACGGCTGTAAATGCGAAGTCAACCTATCCATTCCCAGCGGTGGAGCTTTCTTGGACCGGCCTGGCCTTATCTGCCGGCAGCGTCGCGGCACGGCGCTGTCAGTTATATAAGATGGCGGTCGGGCTTCATACGTTCACGGCGTACGAGTAACGTAATGTGGTTCGTTTTCTATGGAGTAAAGGACGAATGCCCATCTAAATCCACAGCGAAATGCAGCCTACGTATGGGGGGATCTGCCTCGCTTTGAGAAGTGTGAGGTGGTGGCGTTGTGCGTTCGCAAAAGGCCGTAAAGACTTGCATGACAATGAGCGTTTGGGGAGGCCGCGTGCGTCGCTTACTGACGACATTTCCCGCGTGGATACAATGGATCCACCCACAACACAGTCCGGACCTCGCCCGTAGTGATTTACATGTTTTCGGTCCACTGAAGAAGTTCATGGCAGGACCGCGATTCACGTGCAACGATAAAGCCAAGACAGCAGTCCGACGACGGTTCCACAATCAGCCGGACGAATTCTACCACAGGGACATCTCAAATTTAGCGCTGCGATGGGAGAAATGTCTTAACCCGTGTGGGGACTATGTGGAAAAATAGTGATAGCTACGTAGAATAGTACGTATATCTGTAATTACTTGTATGTACCTTATCTTGCCTAATAAAAAATAGGCGCAAAGACTTTCTGATTCGATATAGTATAATCTCCAATACAGTGAGTAAACCGCCATTAGGCTGATTGGACTTAACAAAGCAGTGAATCATCTCTGGCACGCATTGCGGATGTCTCCGGGTAATTTTTATTTTCCAGTGGAGGTTTTGTCAAAGGCTCGCGCTGTAAGAATTAAATAACCCTAATTCAACTTTATCTGTGCAAGTCTGAGAAGTTGGAGAGCCACCTATTGATTGTTACACTGTTTTTGCTGATTTGCAAGCATAAGCTCTTATGCTAAGTAATGATTAGTGGGGTTCTCCATAAACCAGATTAGGTTAGCTTGGGTCTCCTTCGGCTGAAAAGTGAAGAATCGGGATCTCTTGAGATGCGATGCATAAGAATTTCACATCATTTTTTTCTGCCATTGCAGCAGTTTGTATATTCATCTTAGCTGTTGGATATATTATTTGTATGGTGCCGCGGCAGTAGAAGCTGTGTGGCGAAAGAAAAAACATTGCCCTGCGTAGGTATAAAAGACAGTCCAAATATTTTTTTGTTGGAAAGCTAGCTCTAGTCAACTTACTTCCGCTTACATTATACATTCTGCAGTCAAGACGCAGAAAATGTGTGCTTGCGTGTGCGCGCGCGTGTGTGTGCGCATGTGTACGTGCGTACGGGCATTCAATTGTTTGAAACAAGCTTAGGTCGAGGTTTCTTGAATAAATACTGTTGCAAGAAGGCAACAAAATAATGCGAGACGACTTTCGAGCTGCTTTGATCGCACATTTCTCATTGTAGCTGCAAAATTAAGATTCGTGGAAACATTTCTCCCGGTGAGTGATTCCGTGCTTCTATGTGGCAGTATTCCTACGAACATATAAATGATAATCTGAGAGATGTTGCAACGGCCGCCCACGTTATCGCGTAACCGAGCCAGTCTTGCATGATCTAGCTGTGAGACGGCTGCCTTCGAGTGAGCGGTTACTGGAAGAGGATTACAACCACGCGCAATCTCATCATGTGTATTGCGGTTACTTCTTGGTAGTATTTCTTTTCAGAGGATTAACTTTGATGTGTCGCACCACTAAGAGCTGCTTAGTGCTAATACGGGCGTGATTACATGTAGGTATATGGCTAGCATGCCAGCAGATGCAAGCTTCTCCAAGACGCTACAAATGTAACATGTAAAATGTCAACCTCACAAATAGTATTACACTTCTCTGCGTTCATACTAAACGACAGAGTTTCGAGATTCTGGTGCATGAAACTGGGATGTTTGATGAGTTTTTATAGTACTTCCTGCAAGCATAGACATCAAATATTAGAATGGAACTGCTGATGTTTCGATGCCTCAGTCCCTTTCGCGTTCGTGTTCTTAAGACTGGTTCAATGTCACAGCCAGCTTAATAACTATGAAAGTCAGCAGCAGGCAGTGACTCAAAGGGGGCTGCCGAAGGACGACAGCGCGTAGGATGAGGGGAATAGTGGCGTGCGCCGTGCTCTCTCCGTTCCGTATGCTGCGGTTGATTTACCCTAATCCGTTCTTTCTTTGGTGTCGCCGACGGCGCCTTCGATCGTGCCTCGCCTCTCGAGCAAGACCCGCTCGGATCAGTTTTTCGCCGCTCGAGCTGCCACTGTCATTTCGCGCGATGTGTGGGTCGAGGCGCCAGACTAGGCTCTCGTGTGACACAACTGATCTCTCGTTGGACCTTGCGAGCGGCCTTGTTGGCAGGGGAATTGAGGCAATGCGGAACTGATTAGCCAGTGAAGCCGACATTCGCGCTGCAATAAGCCTTGGCTGTGCCGGTTGATCTCATCTCCCTTGTAAACACGTGCCTTTGCATGAAGCAACGGCAGAGGGCTTGGAAGGCTAAAAATAAATAGGAGGGCTCTGTTGTGTATTGTGTATTTTATTCTATATTGTGGTGGAACATTCTATAACATTTGAATTGCAGCATTATGTTTTGTTTGCTTTTTTTATCCAAATAAACATCAACATGGAGGTGCCAGTGGCGTATACGTGCTTGTTTAGCTTCGAAGGCTTACAGAGGAGTACTAAAAGGTTTTTTTTAACTGGACCTCATACATTGCCATGAAATAGCTACCGTACACGCAGTGTTATTTAATATATTCTAACCGAGAGGACCCTGATATAACTCAAGCTTCTATCCTAATTTAACGAAAGCTTTCATTCTGAAACGTTCGGGTTATAAATGTTGCAATGCCTTGTTTAAATATATGGTATAACGGTTACAAACAGGGATAAGGTGCCTCAGAAAGGCTGGCCGACCTTTCGATAAGGAGGACATTAAAAGAGATAAATATAACGCAATCCGAATCTGCAGCGTTTGTTCTTGAAGGTTTTCAGCCCCATTCAAAGTGCCGTGGCCTGAGCAAGGGCGGTGGCGTCTATGTTTTGTTAGGAACGAATGGATAATGGAAGTAATTTCTGCTGACTTTACCGCAGCGGAAATCGTTGCCTTTACATTATGCAAGCCTAAAGCTACTTTCCTGGTATTAGCAGTATACAGACTATCATTCTGATGTGAAAGTGTCTTTATCTGAATTGTTTACATTTCTCACTAAACATGCTCGTCACAACATAATTTTAGCGGGAGATATAAACAATGATATCACCAAACCAAGAAAACAAAGAGCCACTGACTATGTAGATTTGCTTTCATCCCATGGTTTGGTACATCTCATACACGATTTCACCCGTGAAGAACTTGTAGCTTCTCGCCTTACGAGATCACGTATCGATCATATAGCGTCGAGATGCGCACACGTTGAAACCCATGTGGTAGTTATACATAAAAAAGTGGCAGATCATTATTTCACAGCCTTGCGTGTTACAGATACTATCGCTCCTGAAGATAACGTAAATCACGTGGGATATTTTATAGGCCACAGAAAGGTAGATAAGTTAGTCAGAAACTTTGACTGGACGACATTAGACACATCCAACCATGTGACAACGTATAATCAATTGGCAAATCAGTTTAGTACGTTCTTTTTACTGGCCACGAAGAAAGTGAAATTAAAATGCAGAAATCCCAGGGAAAAAATGGATAACAGCATTCATTGTAGAACCATCTTACCAAAATGATAGGTTATGGAGGCTTTGTAAAAGTTATCCGACAAATCTAGATCTGCAAAAAGATTATCGAACCGCACGTAACAGGCTTACTGCTCACTTACGAATAAGTAAACGGGAATACTACGCAGAAAAATTTTCAGTGTCGCAGTAACGTAAGAAAGACATTGGGGCTTGCTGCATGACTTGGCGGGAAAACCTGAACGTAAAAGTCTGGATGATGACTTGCTGAAAACATTTTCGCCTGCAGAATCATTGGACATGGCGAACCCCTTTAAAGATGCCTTTGAACTATCACTAACAAAACTAAAACAGCAGTCTTCTAGACCTCTGAGCTTAAATTACCCAGGTCAGATAATTCCAAACTCTGCTATTCTACCATCCATTAATGCAAGTGACCTAAGGAACTTGATTAACGCAATTCCACTCAACAAACCGGCAGGTTATGACCGAATAAGAGTGCGAGATATAAAGTACAAGTTCTATCATCTGCAAAACGAGATCTTGTTTATCTTAAACGGATGTTTCAAAATAAGTATAATCCCGCAGGGTTTAAAGACCTCAGTAATCAGACCAATTTATAAGAAAGGTAGTAAATCAGATAAAAATAATTATAGACCAATTGCAATAATGAACGTATTAGCGCATGTAATTGAGTAAATAATTCACACTTGCATGGTATCCTCTTGCGATAAATGTGATATTATAAGTACCTTCCAATACGGTTATAGACGTACGTTAAGTATACAGTCGATCTGCTTGAAGAATGTAACAATTACGTATGTAAAAATATTGATCAAAATAATAGTGTGCTTGGCCTTTCCTTAGATATGACAAGAGCTTTTGAAACCGTAAAATACAACATCATGATATACAAACTAGAAAGTATTGGTTTCCGAGGTCCTTATTCGAAATTCTTTTCCAATTATTTTTCAAACCGTTTGCATGTAGTCTTTATAAAAATACATATAGTGATTTTACATCAGTTAGATATGGTGTACCTCAAGAATCGGTTCTGGGACCTCTTTTATTTAACATTTACGTCAATGATATTGCCAACATACAACTGAATGCTGCTTATATCAGACGAATCGTATTCTGAAGCCGTAACACTACTTCAAGACGCAATACGTGTGATTGATTCGTTAAATGCTAACCAAATATATTTAAACAAAGAAAAAACTACCATTATATGTTTTAGAAATCCTCATAAGACTGTTAGCCTAGACCTGTCCATTCAATTACATGGATCTCAGTGTTTAAAATGCTCTTGCATGTCTCTACCACTATCCCCTTCTGTTAAGTACCTTGGTCTTCATTTTGACGACCGTATGTTGTGGGATGTCCACATTGACTACATAATGAAGCGCTTACGAACGGTAGCAGCTCAGTTACATACGCTTAAATTTAACACGCCTGTTAAGTTGCGAAGGTCAGTTCTTAAGGCTCTAGGCCAGTCTGTCCTCAGATATGGTATTTCAGTTTTTGGTTCCTGCTCACAGACGAAAGTTGATCGAGTGGATAAGCTATTGCACAGGATAGCTGCGAGCATACTGTATGGAACCACTTATGATTGTTAAGACAATGACGTAAGAAGTAATATTTAATGGTATTGAGTCCTTTTTGGATCTGTTTGCACAAGTGATACTTCTTCGTAATATTTTCTCGAGTCGTCACAGAATAATACAGAGTAAACCTAAAGCACTAAAAAAGACATAGCTTCATCAGTTACCGCGTATATGTACTAACTATGGTAAAGAAGTGTCGAGAATATTACGTTCCTTTTTATTTTAACCAGTTTCCGAAAGAAACAATTCAACAGCATTCCCAAAAAGAAGCCAAACAACAAATTAAAGCATGGTTACTTCATCCTCAAAATACTTGACAGGTATTATGTGCGTATGCTTTTTTTAAACAGTTCCTTCATTATGTCCACTGTTGTCTTGTAAACAAGAAAATTGCGTTCTTTTTTATATATGTATTTTTTTACCATTTTTCCAATGAAATAGCGGGAAATTCTTTTTCAAATTGTTTTTTTTCTCACGCTACGAACACAGTAAAATATTCATGTTTAGCGTTCTTATCAAGCTGTTGCGATATGTTATTATACGTTGTACTTCTTTTGCTAGCAGCGAGCTAGCAGCACCTCATGTCTGCCGTGACCCGCCCACAAGTGACTTGCGCTTAGGCGGGCGCGATATGTGTAATAAGTTGTGAGCTGCTGAAATAAAGATGTATGTGTGTATGTATGTATCTATCTTCGTCAGACGCGGCCTCGTCATCGTCGGCTGGTTAGCTTTAACGGGTTAGTAAATTGACATCACATGCGATCGTTGTCGGGGTGGCTGGCTGTAAAGAGAAAGACTGAAAAGAAAGTGAGTGCTGTATCTTGACGTCCCTAGGCGTGGTTTCTAAGACGAGGGGACAAGAGCGCACAGGAGAAAAAAAACATGGAAGAAGAAATATTAGAGTGTCAGCAAAAAAAAAAAAAGAAACGGGAGGGGGCAGGTGCACAAGGGAAAAGGCCTCATATGTTCAATATATGCGCAAAAGCGCAGAAGAGAATAATCGGTTGAGTGTCTGGGGAGAGGCAGGGGAGAACAGAAAATGGAGAGGAATGGGTGAGATTGGGAATCGAGGTTAGCTGGTGGCATAAGGTGTTTTGTGCCTTTGTTAATGACGTGAGAGTCTCAGGTTCAAGTTACAGCTTTTAGCGATTCTAAATTGCCCCGCGCCAAATTGATCCCCGTCGGATGTAGGCATGTAAACTTGTGTACATGGTATGATTCTGTATACTCCCCTAGCCAGGTGAACGGAAATTTCTTTGTGGTATATAAAGCCTTGCTTTATAGAATATATGGCCATGATCAATGATATGGCTGGCTATTCCTTTAGGTAAATTGTGTTTGTATCTGCGCGATGCCTGTTGAGTCTTCTATGAATTGCTTGTCCACTCTCATCTATGTCCACTCTCACAAGCTGCTTATTCTAGACAGCAGACTACCAGGTGAAACTCGAAGCTACCTTGTGAAGGTAATCCGGCATTGTGCTTCTTTACTGTAGTAGTAGATTGAATATGTTTGCATGTAGAACACCTGGGGTGGCCAAAGGGACCGGACGTTGGCTTCGTTTTTGTCCTTAGTTTGGCATGTACAAGAATGTCCTTGAAATTAGAATCTGTAGAATACTATGGGCGGGTTGAGAAAGATGTTAAGTTTCTGGTTGCTGGTGAAAATTGGGTATTATTGACTGAGGTTGTTGTTTACGTTCGGGAGTGCGTTTAAGAATTTATTAGTAAGAAGAGGGGTTGTTGTTCTTGTGATCTTAGGTTGGGGTTAGGGGACTTCGGCTTGATCAAGTTCGGTTGCATCGATGTAGGCTTCTTGAAGGGCAGTGTTCGGGTGGTTCCTATTTTATAGGGTCTCGTTAACGTGATCGAATATATCTATGTACTCATGCTTTTCAACGCAAAAGCGACGTAGTCGCGTAGCTCGACCTTTAAAGATGCCTTGTTTGCAATGTCTGGGTTGGTGGCTTGTACAACATCCTAAATAATAAAGGGCGCATCCTATCCTCCTAGATAGTTCTTTTTATCAAAATGTTGCCCAGCCTTTCTGAAGCACCTTATTCCTGTTTATAACCTTTATACCACGCGTGCTACTCCGTCTGTCCGCCCTCTTTTTGATTTTCTTTCAATATAGTAATTTTGTTACGTTTAATGCCGTCTGATATCTCACGATAAATTCAGTGCTTCTGGTTATGCGCCTGGGCACTTTATGTTGTGGCACTAGGTGCGTGAGAACTCTATTTCATGCAGGATGTTCATCGTTAAATTGTGCTTTGGTGGTGACAGTACGCGTGCTGCAATGACAGTTTCTGAAGTCTAACTAACAAACAGCGCTGTTTTGTTTGCCAAATGAAGTGCTACTGTTCTGTATTCCTGCCTGCCATGTGCATGAAACGGCATATGTCACGTCCTGAAACTTTTAAACTGACGCTCATCATTTACTTGTGAAAGCGTTTCTTGTCTGTAGGACGGATGCTACTAATAGGGCATGAACAGGCTTCAGATGGTAAACTCCACACAGTAACTAGAGAGACATACCTTAATTACGTTGATTCACGCGTATAAATCGTTGCCCATGCCACTGATGTACGCAGGCTTTTGAACATAAAGAATATTCTGTAAGGATTATTCCATTACGAAATAGGGAAAGCATAGTTTTTTTGTTCGGCGAAGAAAATGGCTTTCTGCCAGCTCAACACATGTGCACGTACACCCGTGAGCAAAAGTATACGGACCACAGGAACTCCGAAAAAACTAAATTTCTTTGTAATTAGCATGCATAAACTGAAATTTACGAGTAAACTAGAAAGTTCGCAATGCCAAGTTTGGACTGCAGTCCTAGATTTCAAGCTGCATTCGCAGGCTGAGGAAAAAAATCGCCTTTATCGCGCAATCCCTGGTCCGCATACTTTTGCTTACGGCTATACATACTGTGCTATATTGCTTTGACGGAAGATAAAACGTGGCTTCATCATTTCAAGAGATCTGCGGCGCGTAGTTTTCTCGTTCAACGTGAATGTGACCGGTTTGCCACCAACAATCTGGTTCCTCACAAGTACGTTTTGTAAAAGTTAACGTACGAACATAAAAGTGCTCTGCACGAACAGCGTCAGTTTCTGACATTTCACACCACCTTTGCTGTTTCGTAGAACCGTGACTTCCCGTCCTTTATTGTTAAAAGGGGCGTGGTTCTGCCACGCCACTTCACTCACGTCAGCGCCAAATAAGCCTCATTTTAGCCATGTGGCACGGAAGAACGGGCGAGGGCAGGGGAAGGGGACGCATTAGAAAGACAGGTAAATCTGAAATTACATCTCGATATCAGGACTTGCTTCCAGGGCGCCTATAACGTAAAACTAGTCCAACACTTTTGTATTTTAATTCTGCATTCAGCACTCCGCGATTGGCAAAAAACTTTCTTGGACCACTCCCATTTCCCCTGTCTGTCTCTGTCACGCAACGTCACGAAAACCGCGATAGCTCCCCATCTGATATGATGTGTACAGACTGATTATGCATTTGACCGAACAAAAGAAAAATAGTTATTTCTGATTCCGCGCCTTTTTGCCATTAGCCCTCGACCATTGGTCAAAAGATTTCGTACTGCACCCACTTCACTTGCCTGTCACGCGACATCACTATATGTATACCGCAAAAACTCGCCGCGTCAAGGGGACGTGCACGCGTTAAAGATGCATTAATATGCCGAACAAAACTGAACTTTCTTCTGAATAGCTGTAGGCTGACCCGTTCCGAAAGTAATAAAAGATGGCTGCCGCCGATCGCTCTGGCACTGGCTACTCGCACCTGCCGGAGAACATCGGTTTATTTGCGTGTAATAAAGCTTCTTGCGTGGCCCCCATGTAACGTTTTCCAGTACTTTCGGAACGTTTACGACCTCGTTCTGCCAACTCTTCTTTTATGAGGATCCGTTTTAGTGTCATTCTTAAGCTTCCATTGCATGCCGCCGCGACTGTCGGCCAGCCACGGTAAGCTAAGCAAGGGAAAGCGGACCAATCACAAACGCCGGTACCCCCCTCTTCATCCGTTTATCAATTTTCAGTGCAGTGGCTCAGCCTCATCGAATCCCTCTCCACTTGAGCGTGCTCCTCGCCTCTTGTGAGCGAATTAGATAAGACAAGTCGCTTAGTGTAGGAAATGTTATTCGTTATTCAAGCAAGCAAAAATGACCTCCTATGAACAAGGACAGCGTTTGATTGGTCTGTTGAGACAACCCTGCGGGTGACCGCGCGATGCTTGCGCCGGCGGTTACGCAAATTTGACGTCAGGAGATTGGAATACCCGTAATGACCCTCGGTTACCTTCCCTCCGCATTACATGTCCTGCCCATTCCCCCCCCCCCTTTCTTTTTCTTGATTTCAATTAAGATGTCATTAACTCGCGTTTGTTCCCTCACCCAATCTGCTCTCTTCTTATCCCTTAACGTTAAGGAATTAAGGGTTACGGACTGGATTCCAAGGGAAGGGAAGCGTAGCAGGGGGCGGCAGAAAGTTAGGTGGGCGGATGAGATTAAGTTTGCAGGGACGACATGGCCACAATTCGTACATGACCGGAGTTGTTGGAGAAGTATGGGCGAGGCCTTTGCCCTGCAGTGGGCGTAACCATGCCGATGATGATGATGATGATGATGACGATGATGATGATGATTGGAATAAAAACATATTGGAATAGTTTTACGTTATATGGCAGCAGGGCACATGATTTTGCAAGTGGCCTCGCTTGCGGGTCGATTGGAACGGCGAATGTACTTGCACATTTTAAAGGGCAGCATCGTTTCCATGATATGAATGTCACTTCGCAAGCAGGCCAGGAACTATGTTGTCCTGCTACTTGCGCATGCGTTTACAATGTGCAAGCATGTGTTTAAGGCACTATCGCAAACAAGTATTTCGTTACTTGCAACAGCCGCACAATTGGTTTCACTGGTAATCGCTATGGCTGCGGGTAATAATGCGGTTAATCTCGGAAAGGTCAGAATTCAGCGGACTACCTCTTGCTTCCCGTTCGACGGACCACCTCTATATTCGTAATAAGTTGAGCCGTCTTTTATTTCTGTTTTCTTTCCTTTCAGAATAGCTCGCTCGCTTACCTCAACTAACTGGCTAACTAACTAACTAACTAACTAACTAACTAACCAACTAACTAACCTACTAACTAACTAACTAACTAACTAACTAACTAACTAACTAACTAACTAACTAACTAACTAACTAACTAACTAACTAACTAACTGACTGACTGACTGACTGACTGACTGACTGACTAACTAATTAACTAAATCACTCACTCACTCACTCACTCACTCACTCACTCACTCACTCACTCACTCACTCACTCACTCACTGTTTATGGCAGCGCAAGCTCCAGTGTCTCGGGATATCAGCGGGAATTTTCCCTGACTGCCAGCATCAATACGTACAATGCATGATGCTGGGATAGCACGCAGAGCTTACGCAAGACAGCACGCAGACAGTTGACATGCCTCATCACCTATGTATAAAAGCTACACAGCAGGGCAGGCGGGCATCACTGTCCGGCTTACTCATTTGTCCACCAGATCTCTTGGTCGTTCGTTGCTCAGTTATTCTAACAAAAAGGAAAACAGCGCGATATGTCCGCTGTCACTATTAGGTTAGCCTAGCTGCCGGGCATGTCAAGACACTGCTTGTTTTGCAAGCGCCGCTCACGCATTACTGCGGCAGCAAAGGCTTGAGAGGCGTTCTATTTTTACCCCGCTTCTTTTTTTTTCCTTTAGTGAGCACGTCTGATGCGAAAGTTCATTTCGCATTTGCTTTCCATTGAACAGGCCCATCGTGTTCTCAGTATTCCTCCGTTTTCGAGCACCAACAAGGCAGCGAGGGAACAAGGATGTCAAGAGTGCACGAAGTAAAACGTATGCTCAGCAAAGGATGAAGCTAAGTATATTAAAATATGGTGCCATTAGTAGAAGGTTAGTTGTTCGCAGCACAACAGAGCCGGATATAATGCATGCGCCTCGGTCTCAGAATCTCTCGCTTGATAGTCACATAGTCAATTCAGCTCACTTTATGCGAATCAGCTACATCTCAGAAAGTCGGTCACTTCCTACGCTCAGCGTGCTGCTTCCGTTACCTTGATATATAAGCGAGAACGCTGCAGCCGTGTACTAAAGCTTACTTTTTGAAATTCAAATATTCAAAGTGTGTCTTTTGACTTCGAGGCTATTAATACGTTTCGCTGCAGTGAGCGCAAACTTCAAAGGAAGCCTTCCACTTTCGAACATCGCCTTCCTTTCTAAGATGCTCCGGACCTGCGCAGCCATCATAATCTATCTGTGCGATTTATTTATGCTTAAGATGACTTTCCACATGACTAACATGATGTAGTAGAAAGTAAAAGAAAAGCGAAAAAGAAACGGAAGAACATTTTAACTAGAGATGTCTTATAAATGTCCAACGCAGCGGGCTTCACCCACAAACAAAGACGCCACAGAAAAAAAAAAAAGTTCTGTTGAGTTTCAGAAAGTTCTGTCGTGAGCGCTTTCCTGTCTTCTTACTGTATTCATGGCAGCCGCTTGTTTATCAGTGTCATTTTTGTTTTCAGGTAGAAAATTACAGCCTTTTGTTCATTCTGCGAGCCTGCGTTGCGATAGTTGCATAGTAGGTCAAAAGAAGTTTTATGAGCCGTCTGTTAACGCAATACTTTAAACCTGCCCGTCACGTAGTGTAAAGCATTAATACAGTGTTAGTACCACCTCCGTAGTCACGCTGCCTGCAATGTAACCAGCACTCTATACTTCGCATTCTTTCGGCCAGCGCACACGTCCTTACAGCCCCTTCCGTGTGTGTTGCTATTAGGTTTACGTGGTCTTCCGTTCATTGCCAATGATACCATAAGTTTCTTGCGTGGACCGGCGTTACAGGGAGCGTATGCTCACTTGCGTCACTTATAAGTGCTGTGAAAAACTTTTTATGCTAGAGCGGTGTTTGTTTTCATTCACAATAAACAAATTGTGAAACTGACGATGAGGGCTGCAGGACTCAAATTTCACAGAACAGGAGGCAAGAGATGATTAAATGGTACTCCAGGAAAAATAAGAAAAAAAACAAGAGAAACAAAAGCAAAAAGAAAGCTGCACATGCACGAGTGTGATGTAGCACACGACGCTTCTCAAAGTCAGTCACTCAGTCCACATGTCCTCAAGAAGCGCAATAACGTGTTCAATGCCTTCTGTGCTGAGAACGGTCTCAGCCAGTCGACGAGGATTGCCGCTTCCGACAAAGGGCGATTGTTCAGCCTGTCTAATGAAGTTCGTGGTTAGGTGCACTGAAGCGGGGACACTCACCAAAAGAAGATGCCTAATTGTTTACTCGCGGCCACAGTTGTCGTGTGTATGGCTGTCGACCATTACGATACGAAATTGCGGCTCACGTTCAGTATAAAGCCCCGTTTACTCGTAATGTGGCACACAGAAGTCAATAGTTTATCTTTATGTAGCATACGATGAAACGTAGACGAAATGAAGTAGGATAGGATAAGTGCTGGTGGTTTCAATTTCTTTCTAGCTATTTTTGTTATAGTTGTGCTACTCGAGATCAACATATCACAATTGGCTTAGCTCGTCGAACTTATTGAAGGCGCATCGTGTAAAAAAAATCTCCTTCACAGACATGCACTTTGCATGTCTGTGAAGACTTTGCATGCACTAAGAGAGACGCCACACACTTGAAGACAGCCGACAATTAACTACTCATTCAAAAGCTAAAAAGGTTTTTTTTTACATTTTGTGCTCAGATTAATTCATTTGAGTGGCAACCACATGCACTTGATATTCAAGCGGCAGCGACAAGCGACACGACAGGCAGACCCTGTCATGCTGTCGCGTCGCGGCGTGGAGCAACCACATGGACGTGGCATCGTGAAAAAAAGGAGGAGCGACAAATTTACACTGTTGTGCGAACATATACTGTGGTGCGCCCGTAAAGAAATCGCAAACTTACCACAGGCTAAAGTTTTGTACAAGGTGCATTAGATCTAGCTTATATATGCTGTTATCGCCAATCTAAAACCATTCTATGTCACCAGATGATGATCATTTATTTATTTATTTATTTCATAATACCCCTAAAGGCCCTCGAAGGGGTATTACATAGGGGGAACCGATACATGAAAAAATGCGAGCTTTGCGCGTTACGGAAAAAACAACAACTAAAGTACAAAAAGGTTATACAAAAGTTTAACATAAAACACAAAAGTTATACAAAAGTACGATGTATAGCAAAATACACAAGTAAAACAATATACAAAATACATTAGTCAAGTGAAAATCAGATAGAAAATTCCAAACTGTCTGAGAAAACAAAAGAAGGGAATTAAATAGTATCATGGTGATCGTGGCGGTGATTATTATTATTATTATTATTATTATTATTATTATTATTATTATTATTATTATTATTATTATTATTATTATTATTATTATTATTATTATTATTATTATTATTATCTGTGACCATTCCCATTGTACCGGGCGGGTAAACTTTTACCCTGGTCTGAATATATAAATAAAAGAAATTTTAAAAATAAATAAATACGTAAATGCACAAACGTAGCGCGCACTGTCACGTCACCTATATTTAGCGCACAGTATGGCCTTTTGCCGCACGAGCGTCCACCACTCGGCGAGGATGGAGGGATGGATGGATGGATGGTATGAGTGTCCCCTTTGGAACGGGGCGGTGGGTTGCACCACCAAGCTCTTGTTAATATATTGCCTAATGTCCTACCTGCGTTAAAAAAGAATTTAAAAAGAAAAAGAAAGCCCACGATGAATTCCCAAAACCAAAGTTTCCCATATTTCCCCGAATTCCCATAACCACAGGCGTTAAATGACGTGACGCCGTCTGGTGACCAAGGCTCATAGCATTTTCGCGGCTCTTGATGGTGTCTCAGGCCAAACAGCTTCAAAAGGAACAACTGATCTTAATTATAACCACAAGACAACCCTGATACTTTGTTTTTAGCTTGAGATGAGACGTAGCCATGGCTGTTGTTGCTGTTTATGTTTTTGCTGCCACTGAAGGGAGCAAGTCGCAAGAACTAATTCAGATCAAAGCGGGCAGACTGGGGTGGACTGGTTGCTGCCATGTTGTTGCGAAATCACGCTGTGCCCAGCGCAAGTCACCGCGTGGACTACCGGGCGAGAAGTGATATCTTTTTTTTGCCGGCCAAAATACCGGCGATGCGACAGCTACGGATTGCCCTCCGCAACGGAAAAACCTGTAGCTTGTCTCCGTCACTTGTCGCCGTCGTTTCAAACCTCCGTGCGTGTGGCTGGGCCTTTAGAGATGCCAAAAAGAAGTATTATTAAAGTAAATTCAGCACATTAGGCAAAAAAAAGAAGAAATAACAAAGGTCATCTTCATCAAATTATTTATCTGTATGGTACATCCTTGCGGCTTCCGAAGTTCAGAGGTATATAGCCTAACCACAATGTTAGTGGTATTGGTATTCATGTTATAGATATATTTCTTGTCAGAATGTTACAATTTCTATCCGCTACGTTAAAGTGGTTCGAGAATATCGATTAAACGTTTACAACAAACAAGAATCACCCAAATTAACTTTAGGATACACAAATATTTGCTTTGTTTTGCTTTTTGGAAGTTTGCTGTCGAATAAGCAGTACGACATTTCCACATTGCATTTTCAGGCAAGAGCGGTTTGAGGCGTTCATCCGAAAATAAGAACTGGGTGGCTACGAAACGCAGCACAGATAATAATGACGAGGATGTACGAGTCGGAAGTTTGAGCATGGCCGGGTAACTATTCAACAAAATGAAACTGTGATGAGACTCGTGAAATTATGGTTAAGCGTGCATGGTCAGTCCAAGCTACGAAATAAGCGTTTCGGGCGTTCAACTTCTCACACGTTACGCGTCTTTGCTAACGGCGGACAGCAGCGCTCTAAGTAGTCATCAGAAGGTGAGGTGAATAACTTCGGAACCAAGTTCGCAGGTAGGCAGGGGAAGTTGAGGCGTAATAGAGGGGCATTGACGTAGTAGTAGAGCGTATAGCCGAACTACGTATCCCACAAGGGCAGCGATGCTGGCGACATCTTGCAACGCTAAAGTCGATGCTGACGCGTTAGGAATGTTCTTGTGTTGCACAGCGATTATTCACCCCTTCCCCCCACCTCCTCCCCCCTCACCAAAATAAGTAAAGGATTATTGCATGGGAACATAAATCCCGGATAGTTAGGTCACTACCGACGTGCTTACGCCATCAGATAAGTTGTGGGCAATAAATTTTCCGCGTGCTTTAGGCCGTCGAGACCGACCCTTCGCCACCCGTCTGTGTCTTTTGGAATTCCGGTGTACGTCTACGGTGCGAAACTTTCGGAAAGGCTAAAACAGTCGATTATTCTTACCGGCGGAATGTCTCGAATCCGAAGGTCCAATAATGAAGGAAACTATAAGCGTTTGGTATTTCGAAAAAGAAAGAAAGAAACAAAGAAAAACTCTTTCAGCGGGTTTCACGTTCGCAGCTTTGCCTGCCAGAATGGGACAAGCGCAATCACACTTCACATACAGAAAAATAGAGACAAAGTAAGATATAAACGACGTGAGCGGGGCGTGCAAAGAGTTCAGTGAATCCGACATCCTCCCAGGAACACTTATCGCCGGAGCGCTTGACAACAGACGTGTCTGAGTCCCGACCATATCGCCGCGCAGGCGAATTTAAATTCGAAAGCGGAAGTGGGAAAACCGCCTACAGTCAGCGCCTGAGGACGAGTTCGGCAACGTCAGCGGCTCTCATACGAGCGTCGAAAAAGGTGAAGACGAGCGTCGACCCGGAACTCAAAACAAAAGAATCTCACCCGCAGAAATGCGCGAGCACGGCAGCTAGACAAAAGCTACCACGCGTACTCGCTAGCTAAGTTCGGTGCAATTTTCTCGAGGCCTGATTTAGAATTCGTTGGATATAGGAGGCGGAGAACATTAAGTCTCTTGCGTTATCTAGCTTTATCAAGAAATGTACGATAGGTGGCAAAGCTTTGCGGGTCATTTAAAAAAAAGAAAAAGAAAGCAAAACTAACCAACGAAGCTTGCAATTACTAGGTTTGAGGAAGTGCACTTTTGCATAAGACCACCACAATTCGTCACCGAAACATTAGGCTCCGCCTTTCTTTGTCCTATTGTCCAATTTTCTGTCCTCTCTTTTTTGCGACAGCCATGACCAGTAAAAAATCCTGCTCCACGACGGTACTTTCATGCGAATTCTCCTCACGCTTTCTTTCTTAATGACGAAGTTGCCAGGTCTGAATATTTACTCCGTCTTGTCTATAATTATAGTCTCAGGAGAGCCCGGCATAAGCGATGAACTTATTTTTAGAAATTATACTCGGTGCTGAACACATTTCACGCTCGCAGAAAATACGTGGAGCTAGTTTGCGTTGAGGTATTCCGCGTCACACTGCACCGAACTATCAGAACGCGCCGCGGACTCTCCCTCCGCATGGTGCCGCTGCGCCCTAGAAGCGTGTATACGTATACTGCACTGCAGATGTGGGGCGTCCGCGAGTGTAGCGGCTGCCGCGGCGTCAATCTAGTCAGCGAGCACATTTTCCTTTTCTTTTTCTTTCTGTTCGCTGCTTTAGTTTTTGTTTAACCCTCGCCAGCTTGGAATCTTCGCTTCGCGCCGGTGCCGCTCGCTGCGCAGTATCCCCTCGGCTGCGATCTTTTTATTGTTTGCGTCGTCCTCGCTTAAACCGCCCGCTGCTGAGCGATTTCTTTTATCATATATATGTACTTTTTTGTTCTTTACAGCAGGAGGGCTGCCGCGGTGTTTGCGCGAGTACGGAAGCGCGCCGCAGCGTGGCCCGCGCTATATGCTCCCGCAATTTAGTCGTCCACCGAACGAGCCCGAAACGCCGTTCGCGAGAAAGCGCGCGCGCACAGACGCACGAAGGCCCAGCGCGAAAAACAAACTGCCCCTCCTCCGCCTCCTCACGTACGTGCAGACACACGCACGTGCCAATACGTATGCTCACGCTCCCACACCTAATCGCGGGGGCTGCTCTAAGAAAGCAGAAAAGAAAATCTGCTCTGGCGTAAGTTAAAACACCGCCGCCGTTTCTGCGGTTTGCGGTGGGTAGTTAATACGAACATTCATCATCCTTGTGTTTGCTGTGTCCTTTCCTTTTTTTTGTTGCTTTTCGTTATTTCGCCGTGCGTATAGTCGCTATCCGGCACTGCTTTGTGATTCGCTCTCGGCGAAGCCACTTGCACTCTCGCACATCGTCCGCGTGCCTTCCGGTGCGCTCTGCATGCACCATAGAGTTTCATGCAATAATTACTAGAGGGAGCTCTGGCAGTAGTGCCCGTGAAAGCTGCAATCGGGGTGGTTCAGCCAGCGTGGGAATTACGGGAAGCACATGGATTTGCCTAAACTTGGTCTTTCTGGCTTCAACCGGCCTCATGACTTTGTAAACCCGTCATTTTCAACTAAGTACTGTGCAATAAACAATTAAGTAAACTTTATTAAAACTGTCCGATATCAGGATTCGAAAACAGGACCTCTATTGTACAGAATCCCGACAATAAAACCATTATGCCACGGACGGATGCATCAAAAAGCGGGAGAGAAGGCCCTTATGAATGAATGACAAACTTTATTTATCCCTCATTAAAGGGAAGGGGGTAATGGGATAGAGGGTGGAAGGAGGAACTACTTGAAGTAGGCCTCCTCCACTCTCTCAGCCCGCTCCAGGATGACCTCCTGAAGGTCGGACCTCGAGATGCGCAAGGCAGCCTCCCACTGCTCCTCTCTAGGTAGTCACTGCTTGAGCGAAGGGACCCCACATGATTTGGTTGAAGTCTATTTTAGGAGAGACGCAGAATTTACAAGAGGGAGAAAGGTAAATGGAGGGGTGAATGCGGTAGAGGAGGTAAGGGGAAGAAAAGGTGCGAGTCCACAGCTGTCGCCACAGAACTTCACACCTGCGCAGAGATTCGCGTATGAGTGGTGGAAAGGTTAAACGGACTAATCAGTAGTGTGTGCAGATGTCGTGGTAAGTAATAAGCCGATTCCAGGCTGTAAACGGCACCTCCTCCGTATCGAGGTCCGACACATGTGATGCCTGAACCCGGACGGTAAATCCTCGGGCACCGGCATGAGCCGCCTCGTATCCGGCAATACCCGCATGCGCTGCAGTCGAGAATAATGCTACAGTTTGATGGAAAGGATGGGCCAAAGGGAGGGGAAGGGCTAGCTTAGAGACCCTGCCCGCTTCGAAGTTATGTATGGCTGTTTTGGAGCCGCTAACAATAACTGATGAATTTGGGATTGTGAGGGCCAGGGCAATGGCTGCCTCCTCCGAGGAAGAGCCAGGTATGGAGGCAGCCACAGCGACCTGGCCGTGAGAGTTAATAACTGATATTGCATAATGATTTCTGTTCTTATATTCGGCGGCATCAACATAGAGCACGTCTTTTGAGGTGGAGAGGCCTTGCTCGGTGCCTCCTGTGCTGTTTGTGGTGCACAGGGTGCATGTTTTTAGGAAGTAGGGAGATGCAGAGGTTCTCGTGTATGTGATATGGAATGGTGTATTTAGTCTTGATGATGGGTGCCGGAGTGATGGAGAGAGTTTGTGGAATGTGTAGAACTGTTGTGGGGTTAGAAAGTCTGCTATACTGGGTTGTGAGATGGGCTTCTGTGAGTTTACGTGTGTTGAAGGGGCCAGTAAGCACGAGCCATTTAGTGTAGGTCCGTAAAGGGGCCACCAGAGCGAATTTATATACCTTGCGTAAAATGGCATCGATGTTATTTGATTCTAATTTGAGAAAATGTGGATATGGTGTTGCGAATGTATACTTGTGAATTTCTCACGGGGAAACGAGTGTTTTGAGACGCTGGGCGCTTTTAGTTTTTGCTTACTTCGACAAGCTGAACCGTTCCAACTACTTAAATGATATTGCGCGACACTAAAAAACGACATGGACGTGAGAGAAGACGACACACCAAGCGCTTGGTGTGTCGTCTTCTCTCACGTCCGAGTCGTTTTGTAGTGTCGCGCAATATCATTTAAGTAATGGATTACCAACTTGCCCGGAATGCTGCTCTCATTACGTTCCAACTAGTCGCGATTGGGCTGTTAGCAGCGTCTCCGGCACTTTGAAAAGTAAGACTGCTCTGAGATTTATGACAATGAAAGCAGATAAACCATATGATTAAAAAAAACCATGGGAGCGTCTGCATCCACAAGCGCGAAGCTCAGACAAATCCCTGTACTTCCCATCATTCCCATGGTGGTTGAACGATCGCAGCGCCAGAGTTCCCCCTAGTAATTATTGTGGGAAAGTCTATGACACAGAGAACGTTCATAATGTTTTTCCATACCTGAGCAAAGTCTGTTATGGCTCTAGAGCAGCAGGCTATAGTACGCTATCTCAAGCCGACCAGTTTGCTTTTTCCATAACAAGTGCTCTCTTTATTTTTACCTGCGTATCCTTCGTCTGACAGCTTCTCTGAGCTTGAACAATTTTTGCTACAGTTTCTTCCCTGCGCTTCTTTTTTTTTTCTTTCACTTTTGCGATGTTCTCTACTGCTGGTAGTGCATGAATGTTTATACGCGCTGACTTTGCATTTCAACTAGTACCACACTCTCCTTACTTTTTTCACCCCTTGTGTGGGTAAGATGACTAATAGTCAGAGCACGGAGTTTTATTTACGCTGATAACAACAGTACAAGCTCACTTAAGCGCGGCGGGTGAATGATGGCTCGGGAAAAGCAGACTGAACAGAAAATTATGTCTGTTCATCCACTTACAATCTTCTTTCTTCTTTTCTTTTTATTTGCAGCTCTTACTCGGGCGCCTGATTTCTCTGAGTGTATCAAACTGTAATGTTCATGGCAGGGAAAAGTCTGTAAGAAGCAACATGAGCTGCGAAGAATGATCAGCTAATGTATGCAGTAAGGCGCGTATGTAGTTACTCGTTTTTACTGTCTAATCTTGTAGCAATTCTTATAAGTGCTCAAGCTTTGTGCGTACTTTATGAAAGGTAGAAACACTGAAGAACCGCAATTATCTACAGCGTCTTTAGCTTCTGACTCTTAGCAAAAAGTCTGTATGCACTAAATGTAAAAACTAAGCGAAGTTATTGTCGTAATCCGATAATGTTAAAGCTTGTTACCTGAATAAGTGTGATTATAAAGGCGAAGAACAACAACATGTTTTCGGAATGGTTGCCTTTGGGAACGAAGGCATATTTTATATAGCGCAGAAGGAACACAGCAGCAAAGCATGAGCCGGCAGATGGTCAAAACAGGCGCAAAACAATATAAACAATGTTAAACTTGTTGCGGAAGCAAAGTTATCCAGATGCAGACAAAAATAAATAGAGAAAAGGTACTTTCAGGTGGAATAATAAAAAGCGCATTCAATAGGAAGTGTAATGAACAGAAAATTATGAAAAGTGAAACTTGCCGAGTTATGGATAGACGTGCGTGAAACCTTTCAGGGTTTTATATTTTTTCGATCGCAACATAAAACTGCACATTTACCGATGATATTTTGCTCTCTGCTGAAAATTGCGAAATTGCTATCGTCGTTCTAAATCGACGTTTACTACGACTACCAACTATAAAAGTGGATTGAAAGATTACTTTTGCCATGTCATACATATGTGATTACTACTCTTACTATTCTTTTTTTTTTTCTAGCAAGACATGCTTCCCTTTGTTTTCTCCAGTGAGTACTAGTTACGCTTACGCTAATGTCGTTGCTGCCACCTCGCTTGATCCACCTTGTGACCATCCGTCAGGGTGACAATCAGCTCTTTCGTGTTTGTCGTACCTTCCTGCGAAAGCACATGCAGAAGGAAGTCGAGGCCCAAGTACATACGTTCGATTCAAGCGATTGTTTATTTGTGCTGGTCAAACAGGTTCGAAAGAAATGCGCACCACCTTATCCGCCACTTGACAAAAAAAAAAGCTAGGCTGGAACTTTGCACTGCTAATCTCTAAGTTAAGCGATAACAATGTGATGATTGTGCCGTCTCGACTGCTGCGGGCGCGTGCGTCACGAGCGACCTTGCACACTCTCATTCATCAAAGTGACCGTTGTACACCTCGCATATTTTACGAACTTGCGATTTCGTACTCACCGTGGCGCCCCCGCTCGGGTGCGTTCAACACCCCTCGCGTTTTATTTCATAGATACCTCTAATGTGGATGAATTTCTCTTACAATGTCATAAAGACATGCGCAACTGATGGTAGGTGTTTCGTGCTCTGGCTATTAGGCCGCAATCGCGTGCGTGGACCTCTCCTTCCAAAGTCACTGTTTGAAACTTCTGACGCGTGCGTTGCGTGAGAAGTTTCTCGTTTTCTTTTCCCGTGACAGCTAAAGCGTTGGTGCGCTGCATTAGACTGTACCGCCTTGGGAATCGGTCCATATTCAGAGAATATGAACCGACTCGAAAGGCTGCACTGCCTTTCGAGTTTGGCTCGTTTTCCGTCAAACGGATACCTACAAAATGCGTGTACTTCCGACAATAATGATATCACATTAAAAATGAAGAGTTTTGAATTATAAGTGCCACTCAGAGGCACTCGAAAATCCTTCACCGATGTATGCTAGTCAGCTCAACTGATATATCAAAGAAATCAAAGTTGTCTTCGATATCTCACGTCAAAGACAGTGACGCTGCCTTTGATGTATCCATTGGCTGGGTTCTCACACCCTAGGAAAAAAAATTGTCGCAGTTTCGCTAGAAAGGCAAAGCATCGATTTCGATTGCAATTCAATATACAGCTATACGAAACAGAGGATAGTAGTTTTATCGGCCGTATAAACTTGGAAACATTCGCTTGTTAATAAATTAACAAATATGATGTTCACGCGCACAGGCAAACATGAACACATCACACTCTATGACCGTCGACACTCGCTGTCAAAACGCTAGCGTCAGCAGGCGCGGCAGCAGCAGCGAGCGAAGTGACCCTCATGTTGTCCATCGCTTCAGCGCAAACAGCGGCAAGAACACAGCACGCACAATGGTATGAGCGACCCACCATGGTTGCTCAATGGCTATGGTGTTGGGCTGCTGAGCAGGAAATTGCGGGATTGAATCCCGGCCACGGCGGCCGCATTTCGATGGGGGTTAAACGCGAAAACACCCGTGTACTTAGATTTAAGTGCACGTTAAAGAATACCAGGTGGTCCAAATTTCCGGATTCCTCCACTACGGCGTGTCTCATAATCAGAAAGTGGTTTTGGCACGTTAAACCCCATAATTTAATTTTTTTAACAATGGTATGAGCCGTCTGCAGATCGTTTTCAAGATACGGTGCGCGCGACCGCGCGTCGCCGCGCGAAGTACGCAGTTGCTGACGGAGTAGAAGCCGCCCCCCCCCCTCCTTTCCCTCCCGCGCGGCCTCCCCGATTTCCTCCCTTTCGCGTGCGAGATTGAGCCGCGATCGCCAGTTCTCCTTGCGCCCAGTCGCGAAATACGCAGTTGCCACTGGAGCTGAACGGCGCCCACCACTCCCTCCCAACAGCACAGTCTTTCGCGCGACGGAAGACGTCGCATTTGCTCTCCGCTATCCTCAATCGAGCGCGCCAGATTGTGAAGCGATTGTCGGCTCCCCTTGCGTACTTTCGCTTGCACATACAGCATACGGCGCGCGGCGATGGTGTTACCGCCCTTGGATTTTATAGAGAAAGAACATCACCGTAACGCCGTGATATAATTATTATTTGCCATATAATTATTACATTAATAATGCGTACTATAATTGGTGATGATTCATCGCCAACGCCCGGGTCATAGGGCCGCTTTGGGGTTCCCACGAAACGGTATATAGGCTATCTAGGGGGTCCCACGCTTCCAGCTGTTTTTTACCACCGCAGCCGTACGGACTTAGCTGACCCCCGACGTGGAACCGGTGAAACACAGCGCGAGGAACAAAGTTACTGGTTACTAGCTGAGCAAACCGTGTAGAGAAAGTGTTATCTATTCGTGTAAGGTTTATGCAAGGTAGCCTGTATTCTGTAATCATTGATGATCACGGTTTAAAGCAAACAGTCGGCACTACGATGCAGGTTGAGATAATACCAAGCGCGCCGCCTGAAGACAAACGGCGTTTGTCGCGGCGGTTTGTCGCTTTACTCTTTACTAGGGTGTTTAACCTTTTAAACACCCTTTAACAGCTTTGTTGTAAACTACAACGACCCACAGCCCTTCAGTTATCGGTGGTGCGGTCAACGTTGGTGAGACCGGATCGTCCAAAGCAACAAAGCGGGGATTTCGCCTGACAAGAGCCTTTCACCACATAATAATATATAAGCAGGAGAAGCTAGCAGTGCAGGCAGAAAGGTAAAGCCTACGTTGGCATTTATTTTCCTGTGCAATATTGGGGCACTTCCTGCGCAACCTCCATTCCGGATCATTGCACGTTCTTTATCTGAAGCCAAAAAAACTAACGTAAACGCTGCTGTAGACGTTTACTTTTACCGAACGTTGTTCTTTGTTCGCATCGACTTGCGTGCTATAGCAGCGAAAAGCTTGCAATGCCCATGACGGCTGAAGTTAGTAGTGGTGACCTCTAATAGTACGCGTGTCTTACACAATGGTTCATTAGTGATGCTTACCGCCATGGCTGAAGCGGCCAGCGCGTCGCATATAAGCACGACATTGCGCCATAGTGCTGTTAGGCGGGGAAGCGCGCCAATGGTTTTCTACCTATACATCCAACAGTATCACCGCCTCTGTGTGACAGTTTGCCGGAACATATAATGTTATTTTTGTTTAATAATGGTTACCGAAGTTTTACAGGTGTCCAAAATTAAGAGAGGTCCTAATAATATTAAAGAAATTGTTTCTGCAGAATTTTACAGATGCGTACTGGTTAACCTTAATTGAACAAAAAAGAAAAATAGGACAAACAATGGGACGATATAAAAAGCAGGAAAGCACGTGGCTGCCGCCATTCTTCCCTTTTTTGTTCCTGTTGCTAGGAATCTCTAGGGAGGCGCGTCCCAAAGTCATATTATTATATTGTTTGTAGACATAAAACAATCACAGGGAGAATAGAGAGATAACTGGTTGGCAACTGCCACCAAGAGGGGCACAAGGCCTGCCGGCTCTTGAAGAGAAAAGGTGCATAGAAAAAAAAATATATTTATGTTACATTGGAGAGAGGTAAAAGGGAGGCAGATAGTGAGTGAAGGAGAGAGAATAACAAAAGGGGTAGAGGAGAATACAAGACTAAAACATGCATCTGAGTCACATACGCTCTGGCAAATAGTCCACAAATTAGCATGAAAATTAGAGCAAAATCTTAGGCTTAATCGGGAGTGTAAATGTGTCCACTTTAAACATTTATAGAAGGGATCTGTGTGCTCGATCACATTTGCACGCACTACGAGAAGGAAAAGTAATGTCGCAACATTGAGCCATATAAACTTAGACTGTTCCTACTACAGTGCCGCAGCCGGCTACGCTTTAAAATGACTACCACTCACTGGGCTTACCATATACAACAATAAGCTTCTAGAAACAACTTAGTGAAACAAACACGTTACACCTTGTTTCGTGTCTGAACACATCGCTAAGTGTGAATAAGCGCGACGCGTTAGTCTTTCACAGGCTTACAAAACAAAAACTCTGTCAGTGATCTTCCCGCAGACTTTCTGAAATAATGCAGCCGACTAAGTAGTCCATAATCCTGTTTTATGTTACCGCGAAGCTAGACCTCTATAAAGAGTCCTTTTAATCATTTATGTTAGCAAGCGATCAATAAAGCTTACTTGTGATCTGGCTTCTACCGTCTGCGTTTCACGTGGAGGGGCGTACGTAATTGCCTGTTTCTATAGATAGCTTGCCGCGAGTCAATGCCTGTCTCTCATGTCTTCTCGTTCCGCGTCACTAGCCATCGTTACAAAACTGCACATATATTTCGTGTTTTCTCTCAGGGTTACCTTCACGCAATAAGCCTTCTTGCGGAGCGGAATATGAGAAGAAAAGCTGATTACGGTGCACCCGCACAGCTACCGCATTGCCTCTTCGTTGGCAAATAGAGCTACAGAGACGTGCTATATGCGCCAAGTGCATGCATGTGTCGCCCAAATGCGGCTCAGGATTTCTGGGCGTCATTATTTATATGCCCGCTGCGACGTTACGCCGTGCCTCACGATTACATAAGGATTACGCACGAAGTGCCCAAAATGGAAGCCTGCGTGGTCGGTCTCGCCACGTGTCACGTGGGTAGTGCAGTCAGTGGAAATGATTGCGGTAATTGGCACGCACGTGAGCAGGCTATTTTGCCCTAATTGTTACATGTTAAACTCGCCGCATCTTCTTGTGCAGAAGCAAAAGACAGTCGCCTTAGAACGAGACAAACAAGGCGATCGAGCACCGCTAACAGCAACCTGTTTCTTAAAACGCAATAAATGGAGTAGAACTTCATAAACGGGAATCGCCTAATTAAACTATATTACCGCTTGAACGGACCAGCCTCTCAATTGGATGGTATACTATTTCGGTAATGAAAAAAAAAAACGTTTTGCTAATTTTAACCACAATTTTTGCCACTCTCTGCAAGCGGAACCGCAAAAGCAAACTCTATAGGATTTATTTTTTAGAAAAAGAGGTGGGAGTTGTAATATAGTGTTGGCGACACCTGTCTTCTATTCAGTAAGCCATTTGTAAAAAGCAGTAGCAAAAAATGAAGTATTCAAAAGATTTGAAAGAAAGTGTTTAATGCTTATTATGTGCACACCTGGACAGCTTCGCTACCCGTCTATTCGCTCCACAGACCACTAAAATAAGGTCATTCGAAATATCGGACGCCTTGCAGTGCGCCGTCCGATATTTTGGACTCCAACTTCACGACCGCACGTTATTTTGTCGCTGACTGGTGTAGTAAGAGCTATGTTCTTGTTTTCATACGCCACCGGTGCCTTATCAAAGCCAAGAGTAACGGAGCTTAGTCAATCCAGTAGCCAACAAAGGACTTGCCACGTTCACATTTGTCTGCTTCATATATCTGACAGTGTTAAGAGAGTGTACGACACAATAGGCGTTGCACCTTTGCGCATCTTTCTTAGTAAGAAAAACTTCTCTTCAGCACAATCCCATCTAATATGTTGTAGTGTTGGTGTGCCGCCGCACCACGGGCACTCGGGCTGTAGCGACTGGGGAACATGGCATTTTATAATTTAAGTTTTCATAAAACACGCCAAACAATGAAATAGGGGCAGGCACAGCCAACCCGCTCAGACCTGGCGGGACAGCAGTCCTTCATAAAGCAGGTTGAGTGGGCGGCCGAGGCCAGTGTGACGCTAAACTAAAGTAACTCTGACCATTCCACAAAAATCTTTTTAAACAATAAAAGCTTCTCTCTCTCTCTCTCTCTCTGTTCATCAGAGAATTTTCCGGTTTCTTGAAGTTATGTTCAATTAGATTCTACTGTATACACCTGCTTCTGCACAAGCATTGTCAGTGTGGTTAATGGCACTAATCGAGTGTCTTGTTTTCATGTATAATCCTATTCTCATCTTTATTTTGTTTCTGTGCTTATCCTTTCGATTTAAATGGCTATGGTTAATATATTTGAGTGAAAGACGAAATAAAATCATAGCCCGCATTCTTAAAACAGTTTATAGAACTATGTAAACTATAAAATATGGACTTATACTCGAGCTATTCACACGGACAGGTGCCGGCCAATCACCATAGTGAGCGCACTCTCAGCGGTGGCGTCCGCGCAAAGACAAATATCACCAGTTGTTACCAATGGGAAGCATCTTAATTTTCGGCTGCAGCATTACTGGCAACGTTACGCAACGTCCAACAGAAGGTTGCAAGCAGAAAAAAAATAAGCGATAGCGTTGGCGAATGATGTGCTACACAAGTTGTGCCCAACGAAGAGCAAATATCTATTCAAAGCCACGCTTGCGGTCAAGCACAATGCTCGTAGAGTCCATAATCAGGTCCAGTCACGACGTGGTAAATGTGAACTACTACAAATGCCTCAGAAAGGGGAAAGCACTGCAAAGATAATGCACAGCAATTTTTTTCCAGACGGAAAGCTCAGAATAGTGCTCAGTGCCGCCCTCATTGTCTTAGGAGATAACAACGTTAACGTGGCTCGGAAAATAAGATGATGAAATATAGAATGCGCAACATTCTTTCCAATGCACAAAACTGTTTCTCTATTTCTTTATTCGGATGACCTTCCGTGCCTATAAACGAGAAGAAAGGGGGTTAAACGAAGGGCCCGATTTTTATTAGTCATACAGTCATAGTCATAGTCATAGTTTGTTGGCTTCTTATGATATGACTTCTGTGCCTATAGCACTCTAGAGATTGGGCACCTACCCCCTATCTTTTTATTTTATTTCGGAGGACAGAAAGTGGCAGGTAGCCTTGTTTCATCTCAAGTCCTAGGAAGCTGCCGGCAGCCGCCGGCGTTAGGCGACCACTAATCTACTGTCTTCGCCTTCGCTCTTCCCGCGGTCTGCACGAAACCCAATCCATGATTCAGACTCCGGTGCAAGCCGGTCGACCGCGACGCGATCTGGCTTGGCTCTCGGCCATCGAGCGGTGTAATATCGCCCGTGCGGAGAGGACTCAGAGCGTGACGATTGCGGTTACCACCGCGGTCAACGCCGGATTCGGCGCGAGGTACGGGAGACACGGCAGAGCGGCGCTGGATTGGTGCCGATCGCGCACGCCACTGCGCAGCACCGTTCCCCTCCGCCTCCTCCTTTCTCCGCTAGTAGCCCCTCCCCCTTTCATCAAGCGGGCCTCCTTTCCCTGTACCTGCACACACGGAAGCTCGTACACCTGCGCCCGGGCCCGACTGCGTAGACGCTGCTTTTTCATGTGGTAAATGGAACGGGTCTCCGGGGCGAACTGGAAGGTCTCGACGCCTAACTGTAGCGGCGTTCAGCTAGGGTTGCTAACGGTCCCCAAATTGAGCAGGACAGCCCTAACTTTCGAGCAAACGTCCCGATTCTCTACTGCGCACAGTCAGGACCACTAAATGACTTCACTACATTGCATTTTTTTTTCTACTGAATAATAATCAGTGAATCAGATTTCTCTTCTATAGGGCCTGACAGCTCGCTCGAAATTTTCGCTCTTTTGTTTGCTGTTATAGTGTATAAACATAAATGTAGTTTTTTTTCGATGTGGTTTTTGTTTTGTTGCAGGCCTTAACCATTACAGCACCTCTGTATAATGGTATCCGTGTTAGCCAGGTAACTACTGACCATCTTGTTTTAAATCGCGATATGGTACACTCGAGGCCAAAAAATATGTGCAACCAAGTTGAACATACAGTCTCAGACTGGCGGCTCCTGGCACTGACAGGGACATTAATCGCGCCCCCCCCCCCTGCCCTCCTCCCCTTCCGTCTCGATTTCGTACACTCGGGAGTTGGCAACATTACGTTCAGCCCATCTTGGTCGTAGTGGCGGTTGGTTTGAAATTGGACTGACGACATTCGAGAAAACTGCGATGGGTACAGTACAGAGAAGAAACAACTATCCTAGTCCGTTTTAATATTGTGAATTAAAACGGACTAGGATAGTTGTTTCTTCCCTGTACTGTATGTGAATTTATAGCCCGCAAAGAAACTTCACGTCTTCTTATCGAATGCTTAAGAGAGACTGGTTTGATGAACGTATGGGGAAACCCTTCAGCGGTATTATAAGGGACGCTCGTGGGAAGCAATCGCCGGCCTTGATCGCCAGGCTACACCCGCCTGTTGCTACAATCCACCACCACCACCACCACCCCCACCAAAATTGTGAATTGATTCTTTAGAACCTTTGTCCTTCGTTTGAGTGCCGCTCCATTTAGGTAGTCGCAGCACATCCAGCCATGCATTGGCGCATCAGACACTAAGAAGAACAAAAAAGCATCGAACGAAAAAGAAGCAAGAGGCATTTTCAGCGGAACGTTTCCTTCGCTCCGCTCCGCTCAGCCAGCGAGCGGGGGCGCAAGTGCGCATGCGCCGAATAGTCAGCCGCGAGCGCTTGAGCGGACGGGCGCCTTCGTTCCGCCAGATAGCTCGCCGAGCGGAGCGCGCAAGCGCGGCGAGCGAGACCAACGAAAATACAAAATGGCTGCCGCCACTGCCGCGGTAGGGTGGCTAGCTTAGCCGCGGGTTGGCTGATCTGCTAGGTACACGCTTTGTACCTTTGACAGAGTGGCTAACGAAACGAGATGAGGGTAAAAACTCGACGCCAAAAGCATGGTTGGGAATACGACGATTTGTTGACGAGTACAGAAGTGCTACATGAGGCGCCGTCGACTCAGAGCAGCCTCGCAGCCTTCGTGTGACAGTGCAGCCGCCCAGGTAAAAACAGAAAGAAAAAATGAAAAAGAAGAAAAAGACCGCCAATTATCGTTTTAAAGAGACAGAGAGAAAATAATGCAGAGAAAGGCAGGGAGGTTAACCAGAGGTAGTTCCGGTTGGCTACCCTGCGCGGGGGGAAGGGTTAAGGGGGAGAAAAAGAGAAATAGAGTGGAAGGGGGAGATAGAAAGAAAGGAAGACAAGCACGAACAGAGCGCGTACTCTACACAGCGGTAGGGGGCGGCATTTTTAGAGTCTGTCGTGAAGCCCCGTAGACCACAAGAACCTTAATAGCGCGAGTAAGGCCTTCAACGCAGATGTTCTTTCGGAGCATTGGCCTAAAGCTTTTAGTTCTGACAGTGGACGATTGTCCAACTGGTCCAGTGCTCTGCACATCACTTGTCTCTCAGCACTGTATCGCGGGCAGACACAGATAATGTGCGCGAGCGTCTCGTCGATGTTACATGTGTCGCACGTGGGGCTGTTGGCCATTCCTATGAGGAAAGCATAGGTGTTTGTAAAGGCAACGCCTAGCCACAGACGGTAGAGCATGGTCTGTTCACGTCGTGGTAATCCAGGCGGGAGGTGCATCCGTATGTCCGGAGACAATGAACGCAACTGACACATGGTGAAAACATTTGAGTCCCACAGGGGCAAAGTACACTCACGGGACATCAATCGCAGCTCAGCCGCAGCGTCTGTGCGCGAAAGCGGAATGAATACTCGTTGACCACTTTCATGTGCAGATCGGGCGGCTTCGTCGGCGTGGTCATTCCCGCTGATGTTACAATGACCTGGAAGCCACTGAAAGAATATGTCGTGTCCCTTGTCATAGCTTTGATGATATATGTGCCGAATTTCTGAGGCGAGTTGTTCATTCGGTCCGTGGCGCATTGGGCTTCGGATGCACTGAAGGGCTGCCTTGGAGTCACTAAAGACTGTACATTGTTGCGGTGGCTTCTGCTTAATGAAATCAAGTGCAGCACGGAGCGCCGCGAGTTCTGCACCCGTCGAAGTGGTCACACATGAAGTTCTTACTTTGATTTTCTCAGATTGTGCCGGGATGATGACTGCAGCAGCAGAGCTGTTGAGTTTTACTGAACCATCTGTTTATACATGTTGCCGGAATCTGTGCACGTTGTGAATGTGCTCCAAAGTTGCTTGTTTCAAAGCTTGCAATGGCGCTCCAGCTTTTTTCCTGATTCCTGGAATTGTCAGTTGCACTTGCGGCCGGTGCAGACACCACAATGGATCTGCCAATCGTGTAGCGGGCGTAAATTCTGACGGCAAGTACGACTGATGTCTTACAATAGTTTTAGCAAAAATTGCAACATTAAAGAAACGCTTTTGGTTGTTGTCTCTTCTACCACCAGGTGGCACAGCATGCCATTGCACGCCCGCCGAAGGCGTGAACGCTCAGCTGAAACAGATTTTTTCCGTTCATCCACTGGGGCGGAGCGGGTGTGCCAGAGCGGAGCGGGGAGCAGAAAACATTCTGCTAAAACTGTCTAATGTATCGGTCTTGCTTAAAGTAGAGATTACCAGGAGCGTAGTACTTTCTGTCCTAGAAAACGCAAAGACAGCAAGCGCGAGGTGCTAACGGAACTGCATAGTGCCACATAGCCTCAAAGCACAAATTATCACTTGGAGTTAAAACCTGTGAGGGATGATGTAGAGAACATGAAATGAAAATTTGCAATAAGTAAGGTTGAAATGGAGTAAATAAGTGACAGGAGCATTTTCTGGCCATGACTACTTACACAAAGTTGAGAAGCGGCCAGTAGTAGACCATTCACCACGTTGTGCTTGTGCCATTTTCCGTGATGAGATAACAGGAACAAAGATTAAAATTAAGGGGCAATAGAAGGAATATTTTCATCAACAGCGCCAGTACATACATGCACAGGGTACAAATTCACAAAGCAACTTGTACATTAAAGTGATCCGCAAGCGTTGGCGCCGGCCAATTGTTACCGCCAATGACAGACACTCCTTGCGGACGCGAAAAGTTGTACGAATGGGGAATTCTGATAGGGCTTGTTGTGTCATATTCGGTAGAAACCAGTGTTGCGTGGTGGATTTATCATAACGTTACCGTTAGTAGCAGTGGTTGATTTTTTATCTCAAGGGCTACATCAAGAGTAACGTTACGGTTTTTGTACACCATGGTCTGGCACGAAGGACGGATAAACCATGTAAAATAATAGGTGGTTTCACGCACTACGTACATGGTACAGAACCTGGGTTGATAATGAAAAGTGAAACTTGAGTCAGGCAGAAGGGGTTAGAATTTATTCACCACGAAGCAATAGGCATGTTGCTGTAATTCATTGCCAAGAGCAGAATGGGCTGCTTTTCTCGTGGTTAGAAAAACAAAAACAAATAAAACAAGGATTTACTTTCTTTGAACAGTTACAAAACATCTTCCCTCGCCTATATCTATCAGTCGAAATAGTATATGACTTAATGAAACCTAGCGCGTCTCTAAAGTATGATGCTTCTTTCAGGAGGAGAGAGAAAAGGGAAAGGTGCCTGTGACTTCGGAATTTTGAAAAGGCGATTTATGACAATTTCAGTGACATCACAAGGAGGAATTCTCGTCATTGATATAGGTTGTACTACACCGTCTGTGTTCTTTTTGAGTTGTGGTTATTAAACTTTCATAACGAAAATTTACTTGAGGACCGAAGCATTCAACTTTCTTCTTTCTGGAACTTTCAGTTAGAGGGCAGAAAGTGGACAGTAATTAGCGGAACGCTTTCTATATTGAAGATTAAACTTTCGCGCATGTTTCATTTCTTAATATCAAATTTGAAAACCTGTTCAGGAAAAAGTCAACGAGCCTTGCATTATCATCGCCATTTCAGCATTTAACAAAATAATTTATTTCGTATTGAGAATGTGAATGCCAGGCATTATTAGCGGGTTTTTCAAGCGTGCCAAACGTACAATATTTTACGCTCAGAGTGACTATAACTCATTGAACCAGAAAGTGAAGCAAGCTATAATTCTTTCTCCACTTCCTTTTTCCTGTCAACAAGATACTTGTGTACCTGTGACGTGGTGCTCACACACTATTTAGTGACCTTTTTGTGTTGTCCCTCGCGTGCTACGTTAAATAAGGACAATAAAATGGAAGCTCCGGTTATTACTTAAGCCTCGCATAGCTTTCTGTAACAAATTCTGAACTGTGTGCGATAACCAGCTGCTACAAAATAAAAAGAAATAATAGTAAAACAATCGCAGCTAAACTAAGACTTAGATCAAACATACTGCGTTACATATATTGCTGGGAATGCGCAGCGTTCACACATACATATCTGATGCTGCACATGTCTAATGAAAGAGTAAATTTTCCGTAAGGTGTACTTGATCCTGCGGCTGGTGTCGTACTTCCTGCTTATTGTTTACTTCTAATTAGCGTTTATTGCTACTTTTGTTCTGGAAGTTCACACCTTAGTGGTCTTCGCAATAGACCGCTCACTTAATTTCTACGCTTTCATTTCAATATGCGCAATAATGCTATCAGGACTGGAAGATCCAGTGTGTGAAGCGGCTGCCCCTCTTTGCAGCAAGCGAATGTAGTAGAACACTGCCCGAAAGAAAGCCTCATGAAGAGATGCACTGACACGCGCTTTGAAAAACCTGCAGGGATTGTGTTGGCTATTGTTCCTTTCCATCCTGTAGGTACAAGATCCTCAAGTGCTCGCCTGCGTATAGCCGTCGCCCTACCCATCTTTCCTGGACTTGATACCATCAACGTGAGGATTTCCAGGAAGAAAACGAAGACGACGACAACGACGACGAAGACGACGACGACGACGACGACGATGATGATGATGATGATGATGATGATGATGATACATGTTTTTTTTCTCGCGAAAATGATTTTCTGGCGGAATGATAACAGCTAAAAGCAATAACCCAAGTTCCTAAGGATAAATACTCAGAAATATTTTTTTTTCTTTCCGCTAATGGAAGGTCACCAAAACGAAGTAGGACAGCGACTGCCATTCCCTCGCGCTGTCGAACACGATACCGCGCACCCGAGCCGGCTACAGCTGCATGTCGCGTTGCTGGTCTGCTGGTGCGCCAGTCGACCACGCTGCTGGCGCGTCCTGCCTGCGACCCTGGCGTCCTAACGATTTTTGGGAGGGGCCTGCCGCTGTTTTCGGCGCCGGGCCAACGCCGCGTTCGCCGCGCGCACCGGCGGCCTACGCGTTGTCCAGCTCGCTCGATTCCCGGACACCCTTTCCTTTCCGTCACCCGTACCCCCACCTTCCTTTTCATCCTCTCATGCCCCCCTCTTTTATTTCCCCATCTTTCCCCCGTCTATTTACACCTACGCGTTCCAACGAAGAGTCTCCCTATTTACCTCTTCTCTTTTTTTTCGCCTCAGCTCTCTTGTGGTCATACCCAACGCACCCGAGGTATTGCCTTGTTTCTCTTTGTCCCTTTAATTCCTACGGTTTCGTTTCTTCTTGTGCAGCATTTCCCTACTTTATCATTTATATTTTCGCTGCTATAACCTTCGTACTGTTACCCCTTTTTGAGCTGTATGCATCTGCCTCTTCGCACGTGGGCGCCCAGTTCATCTTCTTATTACCGCCACTTTAGATTTTGTCCTTTTTCTTCCCGACTCCCCACCTCCCCATTTCACCCCAGTGTGTGATCTTTTCTCCAGCCTCGGGCACCTCCCTCGCTCTGTATCTCTATATCTCGCTTTCTCTGTGTGCTTTCCTGCCTCGGTGTTCCCTTAGCACCCGAGTGGTTTAGATGGGCCCTTTCGCAGCCTCTACCCCTTCCCTATTTTCCCTATATTTTATTGTCTTCTCCGTACCTGCACTTTGCGAGAGCTATATCCTGTGTGCCTCCCTTCCCTACCCCCTCTATTCACCAGAGAAACGCTTACTGCATTCGTATATATATATATATATATATATATATATATATATATATATATATATATATATATATATATATATATATATATATCGTTTTGTTTTGTTTTTCCATAGTTTGCGGTGGTTTGGGCGCGGTGTGGCCGGCCCGGAAGGAACGTAGTCATCTCTGACTGCCGCCTCCGAAGCGACCTTGATTGTTCTTTCCCCGCTCGCGCCTTCGCTGTGCTTGTTGACGTTGTGGCGGCAAACGGGAAGGCGTTTGATAGCCTATCACTGGTCCCGGACGAGGCTTGCCTGAGCGGCCTGGAGGCTGCCTGAGTTAGGAGGCTGAGGTCCCCCTTTTCTCCTTATTTCTATTCGTTTTCTTTTTCTCCTGACGGACGCGGGAAACATAGTGCGTGGGAAACAAAGTAGCGAGGGCTCATTTATTGCGAAGCCATAGGCCGAGATTCATTCTACGTGTGCTGCGTACTTTTCGCGCTTCTCCTACGAAAATTACGTTGAGGACGTCATTCCTTTGTGCAACTTATAGAATAGGAGAAAAATAATGATGGCAGGACGGGTTGCGGTGTCTTTGAACATGAAAGTAACTCGTGAGTAGCACACATAATTAAAGAAAAATTGTTATTTATTTATTTATTTATTTATTTATTTATTTGCTTAAAGTGCCCAGGAACAGCTTTACGCCTTAATATTGGTGCACTTGTGTTACACAAAGAACTTAAAACCGAAAAACAAAACAGAATATCTCAAACAACAGTGGTACAACGTACAACAAAAATCGAATTATTTTAGAGACAGAAGTCAGATACGAGCAAATAGTAGAACTGAATACATCAAGATCATCACGCAAGTTAGTTTGTTGTCTTACAACATGTGTTATAGTGTTAGAGGTGCAAGAAGAATTCACGTGGACATTGCTAGGATCAGGCAGGTTAGGGCGAAGCACGCAGAACCTTACAGCTGACAGTAACGCGGACAGGAGAAGTGGTTGTGAATTAGTTTATACAAAAATAAGCAATCACAGTATTTCTGCCTTATTATGAAAGGTCGAGTGTGGATAAAAGAAAGCGCGAACTAAATACAAAAGAAAAAGGGAGAAAGGCGTTTAAACAAAGTACGAAACTATGAAACAACAACGCAAAGCTCGGAAAATAACAATAACAGCTAGTTCTGAGAAATATCGAGATCATAAAACTAAGCGTTATAAAAATTCAGTGTTCTCACGACGGTTGAGTGTTGGGGATGACAGGCGAGAACATGGAAAGGTCTATGTTCTCTGGTGATTTTACGAGGTATACGAAACATGATACAACTGAGGTGATCGGGGCAGTTGAGGATACTGTGAAGGAGTGTGAAAAGAAGCATATGGTCAGCACAATTACGCCGGCAGCGAAATAAGGGCAATGACAAATAATGCAACAGTGCTATAACAAGGTCAAATGTCCGTGTTGGCAAAGCGGTGACGACCTATGCTTAGAAATTTTTTCTGAACCCCATCTGTAACACCACTGTTGGATTTAGAAATGCTATTCCAGTCGACCGATGCGTATTCGAGTTGAGGAAGGCAGATTGTTGGGTACAACTTGCCGCACGGTGTAGGAGAATTGAATTCTCTCGAGAGTCTGCAAACGAAATCCAGAGAGCGCATACCCCACATTGTGACGTGTTTAGCGTCAAAAGAAAAGTGTAACTTTGCATCAAAAAGTACCCCTAGATTATTTATCTCCCACAACTTGCACAATGATACAGAATCTCCCGATCAAAAAGAAAAAGAAAAAAGAAATCCTTGCTGTTTTGCGAGTGAAAGCCATGACTTTGGTGTTAGCAGCATTCAAGGTGAGTTTATCATCATTGAGCCATTTAGAAAAAGAAAGCAGGTCAGACTGCTGGATGTGACGGTCATCAGCAGTGTCAATTTTCTGAAGAATCTTGATGTTACGAGCACATAGAAGGAAAGAAGAATTAGGAATAGCGGAAAGGACGTCATTAATGAAGTGAAAGGATGCGTCGTAATGCTGATCCTTGAGGGGTGCCCCTAGGTGCCATGTAAAAAAGATGACGTTTGGCAAGTGACGTTAACAAAACGTGACCTATCGATAAGATAACTGGGTAAGAGATTGACAGCTTACGAGTGAACACTGAAGTGCGTAAGCTTGACCAGATGCAGTGAGTGGTCGACTAAATGAAAAGCTTAGATGTACTCAGCCACTTCGAAAAAAAATTCAAATGTTTAATTGTAGTCCCCAGGAACAGCCACGGAACCTTTGTACTTGTGCACTTAAAAGTAATACGCAAAACACCATGTACCGGAAACTCAAATGTGGCAGACGAAATAATCTGAAGAAGAGAAAGTAGAGGAAAAGGAAATGTGGATGCCGGCGTAAAAGGGAGTTAATCATACAACATAATCATCTGCATATGTATAGAACACAGGAAATAAATTCTGACATGTGTCAATCAAGACAGAATACTTATCACATGTTTAATAAAGTCGAGCCATAGGACAGTGACTACTGCAACAAGGCCACGCAGAAAACGCAGAATGCTGTCTCATTTACTTATGCGGTACGAAAAACTGCATATAATCATGAAGCTTTGGGCAATGTATAGTGCCATGAGCCCGCCTATAAAGAATGAAAAGGTTTGATCAATAAATCTTGATTTTCATTGGGGCGAATTGAGGTACATCTGAGATGGATGGATTACAGCCGCCAGTACGGCAAAAGCGGTGCTTGAAAATAGATATAATTTATTCTCGGCGCATTCAATGAGGTCAGAATCTGAATTGCATGTTCCGCCCCCAAACTTCAGAGGCAGACGTTAATAGTGAAAGGCACACAGTAGAATAACATTTCAGAAAGACAACAGGGGAGGGGAAGTCATACAGTGCACGACAAACAATACCAAGAGAGCGAAGGGCATGTTGTTTCACATATATAGCGCGTGAAGAGAAGCATGGCCATTTTTGTCAACGTACAAACCAAAGATATTTCATTTCATTGGCCCTGAGCAATGGAGCATAACAAACAGTGTACGAAAATTGTACTTGCTATGTTTTCTGCGTGTAACTTAATACCATGGTTCTGCAAACATTTAAAGGTAGCTTATTGGCGAGGGCTCTTTGCACCAGTCTCAGAAAGAAAAATTGTCTTTTTTAGGTCACTACAGTCGAGAACATTGTCGACAGTCTTAAATAGCTTTAATTCGTCAGCATATTAAAGGGATGATGAGTGTTGAATTGCTGACAAAATGTCAAGTACAAACAGTAAGAAGAGAAGAAGGCCAAGAACAGAGCCTTGAGGAAATCCGCTATTGACCTCATAGTTAACGGAGCGCTGTCCATGAATGCCAACGAAGCAAGAGCTATTGCTCCGATAATTAGATGACAAGGGTAGTGATGGAAGAAGGCATGTCCATTTGCTTGAACTTTGTAATTAGGAGAACATGGTAAAGTACAGGAAGTGGTTTACTTAGGTCAAAGTA